>NW_003852540.1:3739543-3739986 GCF_000181295.1 Otolemur garnettii | reverse complement strand
TTGAGCCACAGGCGCCGAGCCGAGTTCTAAGATTTAATGACAAAAGGACAATCTATAAAAGGAAAACTTGACAATAAGAGCCTCACAAAAATTAAAAACTTTATTCTGCCAAAGATCCTATAAGAGAATGAAAAAGTAAATTAAAGAATAGGAAAAGATATTTGCAAACTATATATCTACCAAAGAACTAACATCTAGACAATATATGTAGAACTCTCAAAAAGAAAATAAATAATACATTTAGAAAATGGGCAAAACGAGGCCAGGTGCAGGGGCTCACGTCTGTAATCCTAGCACTCTGGGAGGCCAAGCAGGGTGGATTGCCTGAGCTCAGGAGTTCAAGACCAGCCTGAGCCAGAGCAAGGCTCCGCTCTAAAAAGAATAGCTGGGTATTGTGGCAGGCACCTGTACTGCCAGCTACTTGGGAGGCTGAGGCAAGAGAA
>NW_003852540.1:3732406-3739523 GCF_000181295.1 Otolemur garnettii | reverse complement strand
ACAAATGGAAAATATGCACAAGAAAATATATTCAATATCATTAATCATTAGAGAAATAAAAATTAAAACTACAATGAGATATCACTACATATCTAACAGAATGGCAAAAATAAAAAATTGTAACAACACCAAATGTTAGTAAGGATGCAAGGAAACTGGATCACACATGTATTGCTGATAGGAATGTAAAATGGTACAGACACTCCAGAAAACATTCTGGCAGTTTTTCTAAAACTAAAAACACACTTATGATATGACTTAGCAATTGAACTCTTGGACTTTATTCCAGAGAAACAAAAACTCATGTTTGGACAAAAACCTGTACATAAATATTCATAGCAGCTTTATTCATAATAGCCTTAAGCTAGAAAAAACCTAAATGCCCTTCCATGAGTGAATAAAGACACTATGGAACATTACTCAGCAACAAAAATGAATGAACAACTGATATGTGCAGTAAGTTCAATATACCTTCACAAAATTATGCTTAGTGAAAAAGCATATTTTAAAAGGCTATAAATTATACAATTCCATTTATATAATATTCTTGAAATAATATAATTATGGAGAAGGAAAACAGACTAATGGTTGCCAGGGTTAGGATTTGGGAATGGAAGACAGTACGGATAGTTCTAAAGGATAACATGAGGGAAATGTGTTAATGATGGAATAATCCTGCATCTTAATTTTGGTAGTAGTTACACAAAGCTACATGTGTGATAAAACTCCACAGAACAACATACACACACACACCCCCATAAGTCCATGTATAAATGGTGAATTCTGAATAAAGAGTGTAGATTGTCAATTTTACTATATCCTGAAAAATGTTCTTTATACATAAATAATAAAAGGAACTGAACATCCATATCAGGGAACATTATTCAGCAAAAAAAAGGAATGAACAACTGATATATGCAATGAGTTGAACAGACCTCCAGGGAATTATGCTTAGTGAAAAAGACAAATTTCAAAAGGCTATATATTTTATGATCCCATTCATATAATATTCTTGAAAAGAAGGAGTAGCAAAGGGTACATAAGACCTCTTTGTACATTTTAAAAATAATTTCCTTTGAATCTATAATAGATCCAAAATAAAAAGTTTAAAACAAGTAAACCAAAACAGAAAGGTAAATAAATAAAAACCAAAAAGATGTGACACAGGATTCCAGAAACTTCTCTCTTTCACACAGAAAAAGATTACTTAGACATTTTAGGGATACTTTCTCAATTAACAGTAGCTGATTACCCTGATTACAGGTGTTGTGGCCCCTTGTTAGTATCTTTTTTTTTCTTTTTTTTTAAGAGACAGCATGTCACTTTATTGCCCTTGGTAGAGTGCCATAGCATCGCAGCTCACAGCAACCTCCAACTCTTCAACTTAGGCGATTCTCTTGCCTCAGCCTCCCGAGCAGCTGGGACTACAGGCACCCGCCACAACACCCAGCTATTTTTTTGTTACTGCAGTTTGGTGGGGGCCAAGTTTGAACCCACCACCCTTGGTATATGGGGCCAGTGCCCTACCCACTGAGCAACAGGCACCGCCCTCCCCCCCCTTTTTTGAGACAGAATCTCACTATGTCACTCTTGGTAGAGTGCTGTGGTGTTACAGCTCAAAGAAACCTCCAACTCTTGGGCTTACACGATTCTCTTGCCTCAGCCACCCCAAGAAGCTGGGACTACAGGTGCCTGCCACAACACCTGGCTATTTTTTTATTGTTGTTGTTACAGTTGTCATTTTTAGGCTGGCCCAGGCCGGGTTCAAATCCACCAGCCTCAGTGCATGTGGCTGGCACCGTAACCACTGCGCTACAGGCACCAACCCCCTTTGTTAGTATCTTGGGCTGCCCTGCCTGAGCTGCTGGAGAGGTCTAGCTGTGTGGCTCCTCATCTGGCCTGAGTAAGAAACTGCCAGAGGCAACCAAAAGGAAATTAAGAAAAAAGAGAAAGTTCACTGAAGACAACTTCTGTTTAAAGAATAAGGAGTAAGAGAACTTCATCACCAGGGCTATGACTCATCAAATCAGTAAAATCCACATCAAGCAGCACAAAGTGAAGGTGATGAGAAAGTGAAGAAAGATGACAAAAAGAACAAATTGTAGAAACTCAGTGAGCTGTTTAAACATGTTCTTGCTTCTCAAAAAATAAGTAGAGGTACAAATCTCACAATGATGGTATGTGCACTCTTTAAGCAAGGGAAGTTGGGGGAAAACTTGCTCCAAACATGAGCACTGTTTTCTTCATAAGTGAAATCACTTATGCATTTTCACTGCTGCTCTGGACTACTAATCAGATGGATATTAAAATGTATTTTTTTTAACTGGCAGCATCAACTATAATACTTTGTTAAACTGCCCCTTTGTCAATGTATCTGTAAATAAAGACTTACCTTAAACAAAAAGTAGGGGACTTCATCAAAATAAAGTGTTTGCTTTTCAAAAGACAAAAATGAAGAAATAAGCCACTGGGAGAAAATATTTGTAAAACATATATATCCACAAAGTACTCATAACTAGCATGTATAAAGAACTTTTTTTCAATTAATAGGAGAAACAAAAAATTGAGCAAAGAAGATGTATGTATAGCAAATAAGTATATGAAATTATACCCAACATTATTAATCATTAGGGAAATGCAAATTAAAACCATAAATACAGCTGGGTGCCTGTGGCTCAAGCGGCTAAGGCGCCGGTCACATACACCCAAGGTGGCGGGTTCGAATCCAGCCCTGGCCCACCAAACAACAATGATGGCTGCAACCAAAAAGATAGCCAGGCGTGGTGGGCGCCTGTGTTCCCAGCTACCTGGGAGGCTGAGGCAGGAGATTCACTTGAGCCCAGGAGTTGGAGGTTGCTATGAGCTGTGATGCCACAGCATTCTACCCAGGGGGACAGCTTGAGGCGCCTGTCTCAAAAAAAAAAAAAACCCCATAAATACAATTCCACACCCAATAGGATTATCTACAACCAAAAAGATGGACAAGTGTTGGCAAGGATGTGGAGTTTAAATTCTCACACTGTCTTGAGAATGTAAAATAATACAACCACTCTAGAAAACAGTTGGGCAGCTTCTTAAAAAGTTAAAACACACACTTAACATATATTACTCCCAGATAAAGAGATGAAAGCACGTATCCATGTGAAGACTTATATGTAGTACTTGAATGTCCATAGGAGTTTTATTCACAATAGCCAAAAACTGGAAAAAAACCCAAATATCCATCAGCAAGTGAATGGATAAAGAAACTGTGGTGTATCCATACAACAAAGTGAATGTGGTATATCCATACATCCTTTTCCTTTCAGGCAAAGGAAAGGAAACATACTGTTGAATTTCATTGATATAAAACCCTAGAAAATACGAACAAATCTATAGTGACAGAAAGCAAAGCAGAGGTTACTGGGGGACTCGAAGCAAGACTCAGGGAAAAAAGGACTACAAGGGGACACAAGGAAACTTGGTGGTGAAGAATACATTCATTATCTTGATTGTGGTGATACATATAGATAATGTCAAAATCCATAAACTTACACATTTTAATCATGCACAGTCTAAAATATATCAATCATACCTTAATAAAACTTCTAAAAATGTTAATAGAAAAATTACATTTAGAGGGATATCAGTCTGACCCTTCATCACTTCAGATATTAAGAGTGCATAACTAGCCCTTTTGCAGCCATTGCCAAAGAGGCAGTGGCCAAAATGAAGTTCAATTCCCTTTGTGACTTCTGACCAAAGCAAGAACCACAAAAGACGTTTCAATGCACCTTCCTACATTCGCAGGAAAATTATGTCTTACCCTCTTTCCAAAGAGCTGAGACAGAAGTACAATGTTCAATCCGTGCCCATCCAACAGGATGATGAAGTTCAGGTTGCCCAGGGGTACTATAAAGGTCAGCAGATTGGCCAAACAGTCCAGGTTTACAGGAAGAAATACGCCATCTACATTGAGCAGGCACAGTGGAAAAAGGCTAATGGGACAACTGTCCATGTGGGCATTCACCCCAATAAGGTGGATATTACTAGGCTTAAACTAGACAAAGATCACAAAAAGATCCCTGAATGGAAAGCCAAATCTCGCCAAGTAGGAAAGGCAAATGGCAAGTATAGGCTTGGTACCCAGAGCACAGTGGTTATGGCACTTGCCACATGCACCAAGGGTGGCAGGTTCGAACCCAGCCCAGGCCAGCTAAGAAACAATGACAACTGCAACAAAAAAAAAGCCAAGTGTTGGGGTGGGAGTCTGCAGTCCTAGCTAATTGGGAGGCTGAGGCAAGAGAATTGCTTAAGCCCAAGAGTTTGAGGTTGCTGTGAGCTGTTACAGCACAGCACTCTACCGAGGGCAACATGTAAGACTCTGTCTCAAAAAAGAAAAGGGCAAGCACAAGGAAGAAATAATGGAGAAGATGCAAGAATAAAATAATCCTATATACAACTTTCATTAAAAATTGCTAAAATGAAAAAAAAAGAAAAAGAGTGTATAACTAGAGGCTGACTTCATAAAGAAAACTAGACTTCTGTGAAGGCCTAGTATGTAACAAGGCCCTGGGCAAGATGTTTTGCATATCTATCTAATTTAATACTCAGAAAAACCCTGTAAACTGACATTAATAACCCTACTTTATACATAAGGAAACTAAACCTCAGAGTTGGTAAATAAACACTCTTCATCAAGGTCACACAGCTGGTAAGTGGCTGAGTGGGGAATTCAAACCCTCAATCAGGTTGACTCGCCACAGTATTACAATACAACTGCTACCTTCCAAAGATAAGAAAATGATATCTAGAAATGCTAGGCCAGTGGTTCTCAACCTGTGGGTTGCAACAGGTTTAACAATGAAAATACACTGCAGCATTAGGAAGTTTGGGAACCACTGTGCTAGGCCCTCTCCGAGGACAGCTTAGTTTTCCTTCCTCCTTTTTATGCGGCTCTAGAGCCAAGAAATGTCCTGGGGGGCTCTATCACTGTATCTTGGCAAGATGGACAACAAACTATCTACTCTACAAGGAAAAATGAAAACACTTCTAAATGAATGTTTAACTTTTTCCGGGAAATACTTGTACAATTTTAGAAATGGTACTCCTATAGATTTACTGGAAAATAAGTAAATAAATGAAATCCCAGTCAAAACACACTTTGGCCATTTCCACCTTAGTTGTGTCTCTGGATTTATATTTTTGTCACTCAGTTCCTGTTTGATTCCAAGGTTATTCAAATACATGTTGCCTTTTGGGCAAGCAGAGCTGCTGCCGGCAGAATGGCATGCTGGCACTGGAAGTCCCTGAGTAATGGGGCCCAGGAGAACAGGGCTTGCCATTCCAGCATCTCATTTGGAAGAGTTATAGGACAGTGGTTTTGGGAAACTTGTCTCTCTCCCAGTATTTGAGGGAATCAAATTAGGAGTAGAAATGAGTGGTAGCTCTTTTAACTACATCAGATAGGTAAGGGCCCCATGGAATCCCATACAGCAAATTGGGGGTGTCTTATTTCATAAGTCATTTAAAGTTGTACAAGAGAAGAGATATGAAGAAGGCTTCCTAAGAGGCTTACGCCAATTTAAAAGGAACTTTTCCTGCAACAGTGAGAAGAAATAAATATTGCCATACCACTTCTGATAAGGCAGGGAGAGCTTTGCAGCTGATTCAAACAGCTTGAAACTCACCTCTGTTGGTATGAAGCTTCAGAAGCACTTTGAACTAAAAGTTAAAATTAATGAGAGATAATGCCTGCAGACATTCTGATTCAGAGAATGCTCCTTTGATATGGTAGGGAGAGGGGCAGAAAACTACTAAGCTTCCATTTTAACAGACTAACTCATTTTGTTCTCATTTATGGCTTTTCCCCCTTTTCTTTTAAGGCTTCCTAAAGGATTTTAAAAGAGTATGACAGTTTGTAAACAATGCCCCAAATAAAACAACTCTGAGATGGGCAGGGCAGAGAAGTACCCAGGATAAAAAGAATCTCTTGGAGGTCTTTCTGAGAAGTTAGGTCAAATTCTACAGGGTCAGTACTGAAAAATTAGACCAATGATAAGACATAATTCTTTGGTGGATTCCTTGTGAATATCAGATCTGCACATTTATCCAGCTTTGCTCCAACAACCCACCCTAAAAGGTTTCCCCAAAGCCTTACAATCTGAGATCAACACTCAAACTAGATGGCAACTAGTTGAGCAACTGACTTTGCCCAACTCCACCCACTATGTTGCATCCAGTTGTAAAATAGAAAAAGAGGACAGTGGAACAATAGCTAAGTAAGGCAATTATGGCAAAGAAGAAAGTGAGAAAATCAGCACCCATGAAAGTGACTAGAAACCCAGTGAGGCACCAGCCAGTCCTCTGACCTATCAGTCCTCACGGAATCTCTAGAATGCACACTCCCTTTAATAACAGCCCTTCTAAATTTGTATACTGAAACCTATATGCCTTTTTTGAAACCTATATATGTTTAGCTTTAAACTAGATTAAGATATTTTTGCTTACATTCATTCCAACTCATTTCACAAAGGATTTGAGATATCTTACATATTATATCATAAAACAGCAGTTCTCAACCTGTGGGTCATGACCCCTTTGGGGGTCAAATGACCCTTTCACAGAGGTCGCCTAAATACAGCCCACATATCAGATATTTACATTACAATTCATAATGGTAGCAAAATTACAGTTATGAAGTAGCAACAAAAATAATTTTATGGTTGGGGGTCACCACAACACGAGGAACTGTATTAAAAGGTCGTGGCATTAGGAAGGTTGACAACCACTGCCATAAAATATCATTAAAGTAGTTAAGGAAATCAGGACCAAGAAAAAGGAAAAACTGTCAACCACATGTGTTAATGGTCTAACAGGAATGGACATAAAATTTGCCTGATCTTTCTGGCAACCAAAGAAAAAAGGAAACACCTTCCGCAGTATAGTTGTCATTGTTAAAAAGGAATAAATGCATCAGAACCTTGGTAAGAACAAATTTTTTCTCAGCATTGAATTCTAAAATAAGGTAGTTTGTTTGTTTGTTTGTTTATTTTGAGACAGAATCTCACTTTCTTCCCCTAGGTAGAGTGCCATAGTATCATAGCTCACAGTAACCTCAAACTCTTTTTTTTTTTTT
>NW_003852540.1:3723485-3731392 GCF_000181295.1 Otolemur garnettii | reverse complement strand
AGCTGTGATGCCACAGCACTCTACCCAGGGGGATAGCTTGAGGCTCTGTCTCAAAAAAGAAGATATATAAAACTTAAAATTATACTACATTAGGAAATGATAATTCATACTTCAAAATGATCCATGAAGGGTTTCTTTAAGAAGAGAGATCCCTGAAGGCTAATTCATTTGTTTACCCAATATTCCACATGTGGCAGAGACTAAGAGTCAGAGAAACCCAAGTCATTGCTTATGCAGTTCATGACAGACGATCATTCAAGAATGAGGGCTGAGAAGAATTTTACAATCTTAAATAAAAACCCTAGATAAATGAGAAAGTGACATATACTAGAAAAGATTCTTATTCCAGGCAGCACCCATAGCTCAAGTGGGTAGGGCGCCAGCCACATACACCCAGGCTGGCGGGTTCAAACCCAGCCTGGGCCAGCTAAATAGCAATGGCAAAATCAACAACAAAATAGCCGGGCGTTGTGGTGGGCACCTATAATCCCAGCTACTTGGGAGGCTGAGGCAAGAGAATTGCTTAAGCCCAAGAGCTGGGAGGCTGCTGTGAGTTGTGACACCATAGTTGAGGGTGACATAGTGAGACTCTGTCTCAAAAAAAAAAAAAAAAAAAAAAAATATTTTATGTAAATTATACCTTAACTTAGAAACAGTGAAGCTGAGGTAGCCTGAGTTTATGGAGAACACTGGTACCAATAACAGAAATACTGTGCATGAAGTTTTGGTGGTTAGAAGATGATTTGGTGCACTACACAGATCCCCTCCAGGACTAAACCACACACTTCTCCAGCTGCAAATAGTACTGGCAGCTCCTTAAGGGTCCAGTTTGTGTCTGATTCATCTTTAAAAACTAAATGCTTAGCACAGAACCTTGCGTGTTGTAGCTGCAAGTAAATGCTGACTTTGTGAATAAAGAAATGAATTGGTCCAACACTGTGTCAAGTACCAATTAGAACAGATCAATTCCAATGACCAGACACTGCAGTTAGTGTTTGGGATTTACTGCAGTCTGCCCTATTGAGATCTCTGGTCTACAGGGGAAAGCTTGAGGGATTGTAAATCCTATGCTACCACAGTTTTGAGCCCTTGTGCCAGTGAATGTTATGGATAGAAATATGTAAAGTCCAGAGGAAGGAGCCCTATCAGAACTACAGTACATGTTTCATATATGCTATATCTTGAAGGAAGATAAGGGAGAGGAAGGAAATAAATTTTGGAGAGTGGAGGTGGGAAAATGGCCATTCAGGGAGGTGGAGGTAGGTTTGCTACTTTGTTTCTTCTTCACTGTGGTCATTCAGCTCTTTTGGTGTGGGATCCTTAAGAAACAAGACACTGCTCTGTAAATAAAGCTGGTAGGTTTTTTCAACCAGGCAGCAGCAGGTTAGTTCTGTTCTCCAAATGGAAGAAATCTCACCAAGAAAATAAAGTTGAACTGGTCCTTTAAAACCTATTTGGCAGGGGGTGCTAATCCCAGAATTATAGAGCTTTCTTCTCTATACCGATGTTCAAATGTAAATTTAGTTTTTAAATCCCCTTCTTTATAGCATGCTGCTATATTTACATTTTAGAGATATTCCCAAAATGTACATAATTTGAATTTTATAGTCTAGACAAATCCTCTTTCATATCCATACATCAGTGTTTATATGTATATATATTTAATTTAATGTATGTTTTAATATGTCTTTTTTTTTTTTTAAAGACAGTTTCTCACTGTGTCACCCAGGCTAGAGTGAAATGCCACAATCATAGATCATTGCAGCTTCAAACTCCTGGGCTCAAGCAGTCTTCCAGCCCCAGCCTCCTGAGTAGCTGAGACTATAGGTGTGCACCACCATGCCTGACTAATTTTTCAAAAAACATTTTTTGTAGAGGCAGGGTCTCGCAGATTTTAATTGTTCAGTTTGATGTATTTTGGCAGATGCCAACCCTCTATTTTTTTTCTTTATCCTATATGTTAAGAGTATTTAAAAATAACAAGAAGTGTCTTAAAATAGCTTAAACAAGAAAGGGAATGTACTATAAGGAACTTGAGAACAAAGATATGCTTAGGCCTACAGAAGGGAATGGAAGCAAGTAAGCCTTTTCTGCACCTCTTCTTCTTTCTACATACTGCTTGTCCCTCTTAGCCTCAAGCAATCCTCTCACCTCAGCTACCTGTGTATGTGGGACTGAAGTATGCACCACTGTGCCCAGCTATGGATGAATCAAGTCTTAATATGTTTGATATTCCAGGTAAAAATGAACAAGAAGTTAGAAATGTGGGCTAAGAAAAAGATCCAGACAGAAAAGAAATTTGGGGGTGAGCCACAAAGAGATGACAGTTGACGCCAAGAGAATTTACAATATACCAATAGGGAAAGAGAAAGAGGAGGGCTAAGATAATATCTTTAGTAAATGTTGATATTTAGGATGCTACACAAGCAAGAGAAGACCCAGGAAACAGGGAGAGAGGAAGGAAGAACAAAGAGAACAGAGAGAAAGCATTTCTGGAAAGTCTACAGCCAAGAAAGGCAAAAACTTCAAAAAGAAAAAAAAGGCTAAGAACAAGACACATAACAAATGCTTAACAAACCCTTGTTAAACTGAACTGAGGGGGACACATGGCCTGCAGGATGCTCAGTTTTGGTAGGGTTGTCTTTGACAGCTTCCGTCCTAGGATGGCAGGCAAAAGAACTTAACCTCAGTGACTTAGGATAGAACCTAGTGCCGTTAGGCTGGTAAGCAAAAAAAAAAAAAAAAACCACCTGGAAATGGTGTAGTACAAAAATTAAAGTGAGTCAAGACACAGTTCAGCTTCTTAAGCAATTTGGAAGCCACTTTCAAAAGCTTCTTTCAACAGCATTGTTCCTGGGGACATCCTTAATAAACACTGGGATTTTTGAGAAGGTTAAATATCCTTACCTACCAAATTCTGACCTCAATCAAACCTAAAACTTTGAAATAGACAGAACTAATTCTAATATCCTCTTTTTCTTTTCTGCAGTGTACTATAGCTATAAAAGGGAGAAGTGAGGCAACAATAGCATTTATAATAATAGCAAAACCATCACTGCTTTGAACGCAAATAAATGAACTCTTCTTAGCCATGGCACCCTAAAGAAAATAACCAGACAAATATGTGTTATCTGATCTCCAGTCTTGGTTAGAGTTAAACAGAAAGAATTTACCTTCTATGAATAGAAGAAATTTACTTTCTGCTCCTGTGACCAACACAGCTATGCAATATTCTTCACTGACTCACTAACTTTCCCTGTTTTCCTCTGGGCGTGGCTGGGGATCCCCACATCCATATCTCTTGCCCCAACTCTTCCTGCCCAACCTACAATCAGAGGCCAAGGCATAAAGCACCACAGACTCCCCAAGAGCCAATATAGCTATATTTCCTGCAGAGATCTGAAAACCTGTTGTTGTTCCAAAAGTCAGTACCAATTTCAAATCTGATCAGCATCTCTGAAAGTCACAGTTACCATACAGCTGAATAAAATATTTTTTCATAAATTTAACGCCAGCGTGTCTGTGTTTGGAAACTTTGAAAATACATGTTGTATGGTTTACTGCACTGGAAAAGGTGCCAACAGAGTTTCAAAGGAAGGGAAGTGTATAACTGTTTCCTTTCAAATGCATTTTCCAATGGGATCCATTCAGGGAAAAGGCTGGAACTAACTAAAACATTATTAAAAACTGTTATGGAAAGAGACAGGGAGATGGAAAAAGATAGACCCAAAAAAGAGAAATATATAACCAAGAGTGAGACAGACATACAAGGAGAAAGAAGGGATCTGGGCAGAGAGACAGGTTGGATATAGAATGGAGTGAGATGAAGTTTTGTCTGGCAGTCACCATTCGTGGTTTCATATTGTTGCAGATCAATCGATCAGGACTGCAATGCTGCTGGCCCAGTGGCACAAGACAAACCACAGAGTTGGCTTCAAGTTTAGCACTTGCGAACTGCTGACCTTCAGTTTTCAAACCAAAAATATTCTTTGGGAAACAGTAATACCAGGTTCAGTCCAACCAGCCAAGCAAAAACAAGGACTACTAACTTGAAGTAACACTCTATTCAGTTACATCAGGCACCAATCCTTCACAGGCCTTAACTAGGAAGTCTGCAAACCTGAAACCACATTCTACCAAACTAACTCCAGGTTCTGACTCAACCAACTAGGCAAAGATAACCAGAAATGCTAGAACAAGTGACATGGTGTTTCAAAATTGGCTTAACCAGGACGTGCTCAAACAGGAAGGCCAGTCCTTGCTCACAGTGCCAGAAATACAGCAATTCCTTCTGAAGTCACATGTGCATGACTCCAGTGGAATCTGCATGCAATGCTTAGGCAAGGTTTGGCACTGTCTCACAAAGTCATTATATTTCTAGACAAAGAATTAACAGTTTATAGTGAGTGAGGTTTTTTTTGTTTGTTTGTTTCTTGCTAAATTCACCTAAAGTTCTCATGATGCTAAAATTTATTGCCTAAGTTGGGATATTTCTGAGAGTGAATTAATAATTCATAAATACAGTCTACACCTGGGCAAACCAAGATTTATAGTCACTTTATCCTAGGTTAGTATTATGAAATTTTAGCTCAGAGGAATCTTTTTTTAAAAGCAGCACTGCCTGGTTAGCACCAAAGCACTTTCTTTTTGAGTTCCACCAATAGAGAGGTAAACAAATCAATTAAATTAACTACAAAAACTAACAAGAACAATTAAGCAGACAATCAGGATTCTGGAGGAGCTCAAAATTCTAGGCATCAGCTTCAGTGGAAAAGGGAAAAGTGCCACAGATGGACCTGTTGAGGCCGATCTACCAGGCCTCTCAGTGCTGGGCCTTGATGCCTCAGCCAGCTTCAAACAGTTGGGTGCAGGGCGGGAAGACCTTGGTGCAAGTTTGCTGAGTTCCAGGCCATCATTCTTGAGGGTGTAATAACCATGGGCTGTAGCACACATGTTGAGGGATGAGGGAAAAAAATAAACAGAGAGACAAAAGAATGAGGATGCACTGCCAATTTCAATTGTGCAGCTTTTATTTTTAAATGCTTATCAAGCTGAGAGAGAGCAGAGTTCTTGGAAAACAAGGTTTCCTTTTTTCCAATGCCAGCGTAAAACACCCTCAAGGACGGGCACTGCACAGGCTGTAACAACAAGGAACGTGGCTCTGCATCCTCCCAGCAACACAGTCCACCATGGGTCTCACGCTGCTCTGATTTCAGCTCAGCCGAGAACCTGAAATAATAGGCCCACTGCCTCTGGTAAAAACTGCTCTTTTAAAATTTTTTATTAATCTCCAAACTGGCTGTGTTAGAATTACAGCCCATTACCCACCAACTCTCTTCACTAATAAAATAAATTTGTAAAAGGCCTAATTACTACTTTTACTGAACCACACTGCTTGGGGATCAAGTACAGGAAGCTGAAGGCTCACCAGTTGTCATCTAGGGGACGATGGAGAAGGGATGGGGGACCTAGAGCAGTGGTTCTCAACCTTCCTAATACCACAATGTACTTTCATTGTTAAAAAGGGGTTGCAATCCACAGGTTGAGAACTGCTGACCTAGAGTCACTAGAAGGAACATAAATCCAGCGACAAGCCTCAGAGCCCATGCCCAAAAGAAACAAAAGGTCACTAACCCTGTTTTTTGTTCTGAACAGCTCCATGAGGATGCATGCCATCATGGCACTTTGGGAGGCCTGTCACGAGTTATACAGGCTTATGCTGCCCACGCCCCAACTCAGCAGAAAAGAGAAATGCAGTCCAAGACAGATTTTGCCCGGACTCTGAGCAGAGCCTGGAGTCTGACCAGTAAGGAAACAACTAATCTTCCCACCTATCCCACTCTACCCCCATCCTAATCCAAGTCCCCCAAAAGGAAAAACAAATAACAACAGGCGCAGCCAATTGCACAAGAGCAGAATCAGGAAGGTGAGGCAACAGTAAGAACTTCTGGCTATGCCCTGAACCTCATCCCAGAACACTGATTACAAAGCTGGAAATGTTACTCACACACTGAGCCAGTCAGCCCCTATAGCTTGTCCTCAGAAGTCTGACTAGAGACCAGCAGTCAACACTAGCACACTCATTTATTTATTGTAAAAGGTGTATAGTAAACAAACAAGTCCAATCCTTAAACAAAAAGCAAGAGCAAAATGTGACTGTCATTCTTAATTATCCATGCAGAATCCTCCTAGGCAAACCCCATGTTTCTTTTTGACAAATATTATTTTTTCTCCATAGAACATGAACAATCAAGCATCACCCAAGTATCTCTCTTGAAAAGAAACCTGATAAGAAAAGCTGCTATGGCAGGTGAGTTAAACCAGTGAAGGACACCCCTTTTGGGGGTGATGAGATTGGAACACAGTATTTCACTAAAGCACAGGGGTGTGCAGTTACTTTCCGCATGCCACGTGTCTAACCCTAAAGAGCCGAGGAATGCTCTCAATGGGAAAAACACGGCAGCAAATGCTGTGATACCAAAGCCACAACTCCATGGGCCCCTGGAGCCTCTCAAACTAAGCTGCCAGCTAGGGAGCTAACACTAGCTTTGGATAAAACACAGCTCTGGTACAGTAATTAATTTTTTTCTTAACTAGGATTACATTAATTTTCAAGGACTAATGGAGTCCAGCTGTAATGCAAAGAGTGGCTGCTGATGCATAAAGGCGCTTGTGCGTACAACATTATAAACACACACACACACACACACACACACACACACAGACCTATAAAAAGGATCCACTATAACAGGATATTTTTAGTTTCTACAATGCTGCACTAAAAATACAGCCCCGGCTGATACATCACGGCAGAACTATTCTCTCTCTGTCCCTTCAGGAACAGTTTAAAACATTTATTTTTGTTTCCTTTTGCGATGGTCAGAGTAGAGAGAGAAAATAGCAACTCATTGATAAGAGGAAACGAGAGAGACATGAAAAATTGAAAACTACCTAAAAACTCATGGAGAGGTTTATTTTATTAGTTCTTAATAAATATCTTGCAGATTTCCTCAGGAAATACACCAGATCACATGTAAAATAGTTTGATACTGATGTCAACTGCATCAGCATATGAAGTCTATTAGGGTGAAGCCGCAGCAGGGTGATCAGCGTGCTGAAAAACTCCACAGTACTTGGGGAGGGGGGGTATCTCACGGCCTTCCAAATTCTTCGAGAGGTAAAAAAGTCAGCCAAGACGCAGAGAGAGAGAAAGAGAGAAAAAAAGATCCCACATCCTGCTTTCAGCTGCCAGCAATGTGAAGTGCCCAGAGATTAATTCTACGTCTGGCCTGGAAATGTGACTTTAAAGCATGAGGGAGAAGGGCGGGGGGCGGGGGGGACTGAGGAGGAAAGAGGAAAGAGAAGGGCAGGCTAACTGAGGCTGGCAGCAGGCCACCAACCCCCTCCCAAGCCATGTTTCAATGTAGACAGAAGTAAACCCCAATAGACAGCAGCGCCTCAGCCTGCCAGGGCCTTACACCAGCTGCAGCGCATCTCGCTTTCTCCACTCAGCCCCAAGTGCAGATGTTCCCTACAGCATCACTTCCGCTAGACTCTCTTTTAAAGAAATAGCACACACATGTGGTGGTATTTCCACCCCTTCCCAACAGGGTTCTGTGCCTTGAGGGGCCTCAAGCAAGGTAGAAACTCTGATAGCAGGTACCACTAAAGCTAAATGACCTGTTCCAGTCTCCTATGGAATGAGCTAAAGAGCATTAACTAATTAATAGCAATGTGTTTATAAATTTGGCTTCCTATTGCCTTCAGAGAGAGGGGTCCCCATAGTTTGTGGCTAAGAAAAAAGTAGGCTGATTTTAATTCTGGTTTCTCAAAGCAGTCTACCGTAGCTTTACCACCTCAAAGGGATACTAATGATTTTATCACCATAGAAGTCTTAAAGAATTTTT
>NW_003852540.1:3713027-3723465 GCF_000181295.1 Otolemur garnettii | reverse complement strand
CATTTTGGGAATATCTCTAAAATGTAAATATAGCAGCATGCTATAAAGAAGGGGATTTAAAAACTAAATTTACATTTGAACATCGGTATAGAGAAGAAAGCTCTATAATTCTGGGATTAGCACCCCCTGCCAAATAGGTTTTAAAGGACCAGTTCAACTTTATTTTCTTGGTGAGATTTCTTCCATTTGGAGAACAGAACTAACCTGCTGCTGCCTGGTTGAAAAAACCTACCAGCTTTATTTACAGAGCAGTGTCTTGTTTCTTAAGGATCCCACACCAAAAGAGCTGAATGACCACAGTGAAGAAGAAACAAAGTAGCAAACCTACCTCCACCTCCCTGAATGGCCATTTTCCCACCTCCACTCTCCAAAATTTATTTCCTTCCTCTCCCTTATCTTCCTTCAAGATATAGCATATATGAAACATGTACTGTAGTTCTGATAGGGCTCCTTCCTCTGGACTTTACATATTTCTATCCATAACATTCACTGGCACAAGGGCTCAAAACTGTGGTAGCATAGGATTTACAATCCCTCAAGCTTTCCCCTGTAGACCAGAGATCTCAATAGGGCAGACTGCAGTAAATCCCAAACACTAACTGCAGTGTCTGGTCATTGGAATTGATCTGTTCTAATTGGTACTTGACACAGTGTTGGACCAATTCATTTCTTTATTCACAAAGTCAGCATTTACTTGCAGCTACAACACGCAAGGTTCTGTGCTAAGCATTTAGTTTTTAAAGATGAATCAGACACAAACTGGACCCTTAAGGAGCTGCCAGTACTATTTGCAGCTGGAGAAGTGTGTGGTTTAGTCCTGGAGGGGATCTGTGTAGTGCACCAAATCATCTTCTAACCACCAAAACTTCATGCACAGTATTTCTGTTATTGGTACCAGTGTTCTCCATAAACTCAGGCTACCTCAGCTTCACTGTTTCTAAGTTAAGGTATAATTTACATAAAATATTAATACACAGATTTTAATTGTTCAGTTTGATGTATTTTGGCAGATGCCAACCCTCTATTTTTTTTCTTTATCCTATATGTTAAGAGTATTTAAAAATAACAAGAAGTGTCTTAAAATAGCTTAAACAAGAAAGGGAATGTACTATAAGGAACTTGAGAACAAAGATATGCTTAGGCCTACAGAAGGGAATGGAAGCAAGTAAGCCTTTTCTGCACCTCTTCTTCTTTCTACATACTGCTTGTCCCTCTTAGCCTCAAGCAATCCTCTCACCTCAGCTACCTGTGTATGTGGGACTGAAGTATGCACCACTGTGCCCAGCTATGGATGAATCAAGTCTTAATATGTTTGATATTCCAGGTAAAAATGAACAAGAAGTTAGAAATGTGGGCTAAGAAAAAGATCCAGACAGAAAAGAAATTTGGGGGTGAGCCACAAAGAGATGACAGTTGACGCCAAGAGAATTTACAATATACCAATAGGGAAAGAGAAAGAGGAGGGCTAAGATAATATCTTTAGTAAATGTTGATATTTAGGATGCTACACAAGCAAGAGAAGACCCAGGAAACAGGGAGAGAGGAAGGAAGAACAAAGAGAACAGAGAGAAAGCATTTCTGGAAAGTCTACAGCCAAGAAAGGCAAAAACTTCAAAAAGAAAAAAAAGGCTAAGAACAAGACACATAACAAATGCTTAACAAACCCTTGTTAAACTGAACTGAGGGGGACACATGGCCTGCAGGATGCTCAGTTTTGGTAGGGTTGTCTTTGACAGCTTCCGTCCTAGGATGGCAGGCAAAAGAACTTAACCTCAGTGACTTAGGATAGAACCTAGTGCCGTTAGGCTGGTAAGCAAAAAAAAAAAAAAAAACCACCTGGAAATGGTGTAGTACAAAAATTAAAGTGAGTCAAGACACAGTTCAGCTTCTTAAGCAATTTGGAAGCCACTTTCAAAAGCTTCTTTCAACAGCATTGTTCCTGGGGACATCCTTAATAAACACTGGGATTTTTGAGAAGGTTAAATATCCTTACCTACCAAATTCTGACCTCAATCAAACCTAAAACTTTGAAATAGACAGAACTAATTCTAATATCCTCTTTTTCTTTTCTGCAGTGTACTATAGCTATAAAAGGGAGAAGTGAGGCAACAATAGCATTTATAATAATAGCAAAACCATCACTGCTTTGAACGCAAATAAATGAACTCTTCTTAGCCATGGCACCCTAAAGAAAATAACCAGACAAATATGTGTTATCTGATCTCCAGTCTTGGTTAGAGTTAAACAGAAAGAATTTACCTTCTATGAATAGAAGAAATTTACTTTCTGCTCCTGTGACCAACACAGCTATGCAATATTCTTCACTGACTCACTAACTTTCCCTGTTTTCCTCTGGGCGTGGCTGGGGATCCCCACATCCATATCTCTTGCCCCAACTCTTCCTGCCCAACCTACAATCAGAGGCCAAGGCATAAAGCACCACAGACTCCCCAAGAGCCAATATAGCTATATTTCCTGCAGAGATCTGAAAACCTGTTGTTGTTCCAAAAGTCAGTACCAATTTCAAATCTGATCAGCATCTCTGAAAGTCACAGTTACCATACAGCTGAATAAAATATTTTTTCATAAATTTAACGCCAGCGTGTCTGTGTTTGGAAACTTTGAAAATACATGTTGTATGGTTTACTGCACTGGAAAAGGTGCCAACAGAGTTTCAAAGGAAGGGAAGTGTATAACTGTTTCCTTTCAAATGCATTTTCCAATGGGATCCATTCAGGGAAAAGGCTGGAACTAACTAAAACATTATTAAAAACTGTTATGGAAAGAGACAGGGAGATGGAAAAAGATAGACCCAAAAAAGAGAAATATATAACCAAGAGTGAGACAGACATACAAGGAGAAAGAAGGGATCTGGGCAGAGAGACAGGTTGGATATAGAATGGAGTGAGATGAAGTTTTGTCTGGCAGTCACCATTCGTGGTTTCATATTGTTGCAGATCAATCGATCAGGACTGCAATGCTGCTGGCCCAGTGGCACAAGACAAACCACAGAGTTGGCTTCAAGTTTAGCACTTGCGAACTGCTGACCTTCAGTTTTCAAACCAAAAATATTCTTTGGGAAACAGTAATACCAGGTTCAGTCCAACCAGCCAAGCAAAAACAAGGACTACTAACTTGAAGTAACACTCTATTCAGTTACATCAGGCACCAATCCTTCACAGGCCTTAACTAGGAAGTCTGCAAACCTGAAACCACATTCTACCAAACTAACTCCAGGTTCTGACTCAACCAACTAGGCAAAGATAACCAGAAATGCTAGAACAAGTGACATGGTGTTTCAAAATTGGCTTAACCAGGACGTGCTCAAACAGGAAGGCCAGTCCTTGCTCACAGTGCCAGAAATACAGCAATTCCTTCTGAAGTCACATGTGCATGACTCCAGTGGAATCTGCATGCAATGCTTAGGCAAGGTTTGGCACTGTCTCACAAAGTCATTATATTTCTAGACAAAGAATTAACAGTTTATAGTGAGTGAGGTTTTTTTTGTTTGTTTGTTTCTTGCTAAATTCACCTAAAGTTCTCATGATGCTAAAATTTATTGCCTAAGTTGGGATATTTCTGAGAGTGAATTAATAATTCATAAATACAGTCTACACCTGGGCAAACCAAGATTTATAGTCACTTTATCCTAGGTTAGTATTATGAAATTTTAGCTCAGAGGAATCTTTTTTTAAAAGCAGCACTGCCTGGTTAGCACCAAAGCACTTTCTTTTTGAGTTCCACCAATAGAGAGGTAAACAAATCAATTAAATTAACTACAAAAACTAACAAGAACAATTAAGCAGACAATCAGGATTCTGGAGGAGCTCAAAATTCTAGGCATCAGCTTCAGTGGAAAAGGGAAAAGTGCCACAGATGGACCTGTTGAGGCCGATCTACCAGGCCTCTCAGTGCTGGGCCTTGATGCCTCAGCCAGCTTCAAACAGTTGGGTGCAGGGCGGGAAGACCTTGGTGCAAGTTTGCTGAGTTCCAGGCCATCATTCTTGAGGGTGTAATAACCATGGGCTGTAGCACACATGTTGAGGGATGAGGGAAAAAAATAAACAGAGAGACAAAAGAATGAGGATGCACTGCCAATTTCAATTGTGCAGCTTTTATTTTTAAATGCTTATCAAGCTGAGAGAGAGCAGAGTTCTTGGAAAACAAGGTTTCCTTTTTTCCAATGCCAGCGTAAAACACCCTCAAGGACGGGCACTGCACAGGCTGTAACAACAAGGAACGTGGCTCTGCATCCTCCCAGCAACACAGTCCACCATGGGTCTCACGCTGCTCTGATTTCAGCTCAGCCGAGAACCTGAAATAATAGGCCCACTGCCTCTGGTAAAAACTGCTCTTTTAAAATTTTTTATTAATCTCCAAACTGGCTGTGTTAGAATTACAGCCCATTACCCACCAACTCTCTTCACTAATAAAATAAATTTGTAAAAGGCCTAATTACTACTTTTACTGAACCACACTGCTTGGGGATCAAGTACAGGAAGCTGAAGGCTCACCAGTTGTCATCTAGGGGACGATGGAGAAGGGATGGGGGACCTAGAGCAGTGGTTCTCAACCTTCCTAATACCACAATGTACTTTCATTGTTAAAAAGGGGTTGCAATCCACAGGTTGAGAACTGCTGACCTAGAGTCACTAGAAGGAACATAAATCCAGCGACAAGCCTCAGAGCCCATGCCCAAAAGAAACAAAAGGTCACTAACCCTGTTTTTTGTTCTGAACAGCTCCATGAGGATGCATGCCATCATGGCACTTTGGGAGGCCTGTCACGAGTTATACAGGCTTATGCTGCCCACGCCCCAACTCAGCAGAAAAGAGAAATGCAGTCCAAGACAGATTTTGCCCGGACTCTGAGCAGAGCCTGGAGTCTGACCAGTAAGGAAACAACTAATCTTCCCACCTATCCCACTCTACCCCCATCCTAATCCAAGTCCCCCAAAAGGAAAAACAAATAACAACAGGCGCAGCCAATTGCACAAGAGCAGAATCAGGAAGGTGAGGCAACAGTAAGAACTTCTGGCTATGCCCTGAACCTCATCCCAGAACACTGATTACAAAGCTGGAAATGTTACTCACACACTGAGCCAGTCAGCCCCTATAGCTTGTCCTCAGAAGTCTGACTAGAGACCAGCAGTCAACACTAGCACACTCATTTATTTATTGTAAAAGGTGTATAGTAAACAAACAAGTCCAATCCTTAAACAAAAAGCAAGAGCAAAATGTGACTGTCATTCTTAATTATCCATGCAGAATCCTCCTAGGCAAACCCCATGTTTCTTTTTGACAAATATTATTTTTTCTCCATAGAACATGAACAATCAAGCATCACCCAAGTATCTCTCTTGAAAAGAAACCTGATAAGAAAAGCTGCTATGGCAGGTGAGTTAAACCAGTGAAGGACACCCCTTTTGGGGGTGATGAGATTGGAACACAGTATTTCACTAAAGCACAGGGGTGTGCAGTTACTTTCCGCATGCCACGTGTCTAACCCTAAAGAGCCGAGGAATGCTCTCAATGGGAAAAACACGGCAGCAAATGCTGTGATACCAAAGCCACAACTCCATGGGCCCCTGGAGCCTCTCAAACTAAGCTGCCAGCTAGGGAGCTAACACTAGCTTTGGATAAAACACAGCTCTGGTACAGTAATTAATTTTTTTCTTAACTAGGATTACATTAATTTTCAAGGACTAATGGAGTCCAGCTGTAATGCAAAGAGTGGCTGCTGATGCATAAAGGCGCTTGTGCGTACAACATTATAAACACACACACACACACACACACACACACACACAGACCTATAAAAAGGATCCACTATAACAGGATATTTTTAGTTTCTACAATGCTGCACTAAAAATACAGCCCCGGCTGATACATCACGGCAGAACTATTCTCTCTCTGTCCCTTCAGGAACAGTTTAAAACATTTATTTTTGTTTCCTTTTGCGATGGTCAGAGTAGAGAGAGAAAATAGCAACTCATTGATAAGAGGAAACGAGAGAGACATGAAAAATTGAAAACTACCTAAAAACTCATGGAGAGGTTTATTTTATTAGTTCTTAATAAATATCTTGCAGATTTCCTCAGGAAATACACCAGATCACATGTAAAATAGTTTGATACTGATGTCAACTGCATCAGCATATGAAGTCTATTAGGGTGAAGCCGCAGCAGGGTGATCAGCGTGCTGAAAAACTCCACAGTACTTGGGGAGGGGGGGTATCTCACGGCCTTCCAAATTCTTCGAGAGGTAAAAAAGTCAGCCAAGACGCAGAGAGAGAGAAAGAGAGAAAAAAAGATCCCACATCCTGCTTTCAGCTGCCAGCAATGTGAAGTGCCCAGAGATTAATTCTACGTCTGGCCTGGAAATGTGACTTTAAAGCATGAGGGAGAAGGGCGGGGGGCGGGGGGGACTGAGGAGGAAAGAGGAAAGAGAAGGGCAGGCTAACTGAGGCTGGCAGCAGGCCACCAACCCCCTCCCAAGCCATGTTTCAATGTAGACAGAAGTAAACCCCAATAGACAGCAGCGCCTCAGCCTGCCAGGGCCTTACACCAGCTGCAGCGCATCTCGCTTTCTCCACTCAGCCCCAAGTGCAGATGTTCCCTACAGCATCACTTCCGCTAGACTCTCTTTTAAAGAAATAGCACACACATGTGGTGGTATTTCCACCCCTTCCCAACAGGGTTCTGTGCCTTGAGGGGCCTCAAGCAAGGTAGAAACTCTGATAGCAGGTACCACTAAAGCTAAATGACCTGTTCCAGTCTCCTATGGAATGAGCTAAAGAGCATTAACTAATTAATAGCAATGTGTTTATAAATTTGGCTTCCTATTGCCTTCAGAGAGAGGGGTCCCCATAGTTTGTGGCTAAGAAAAAAGTAGGCTGATTTTAATTCTGGTTTCTCAAAGCAGTCTACCGTAGCTTTACCACCTCAAAGGGATACTAATGATTTTATCACCATAGAAGTCTTAAAGAATTTTTCTTTTTTCTTTTTTTTTTTTTTAAATGAAACAGAGTCTGGCTCTGTCACCCAGGCTGGAGTACAGTGGCTCAATCATAGCACACTAAACCTCAAATGCCTGGGCTTAAGCAATCTGCCTGCCTTACTTAGCCTCCTGAGTAGCTGGGACTACAGGTGCATACTACCACACCCAGTTAATTATTTTTTAAGCCAAATTTAGCAATAGGGGGACTCTTTATTTTTTTGTAGAGATGGGGTCTTCCTCTTTTGCTCAGGCTGGTCTTGAACTCCTAGCTTCATGCAACTCTCCTACTACAGCCTCCCAAACTGCTAGGATCACAGGCATGCGCAACTGCACCTGGCTTTAAAGAATTTAAAAAATATATATAATTCCAATAAGTTAATATTTTGCTAGGCACAATTACTTAGCTACGAGAAAGACATACCATTTTTTTTTTTAATTAACAATCTGGCACTGGACTAGTCTTTTAAAAAATTAACCATCTATTTTTCCCTTTTTTTAGGGTCTCACTACATTACCCAGGTTGGTCTAGAACTCCTGGCTTCAACTAATCCTCCTACCTTGGCCTCCCAAAATGTTGGGATAACAGGTGTGAACCACCATGCCCAGTCAACAATCTGGTATTTTCTTATTTGCCTAAACTCATTTTATATACTCCTAAAGTCTATTAAGTCAATCAATCATTATTGATTATGAACTTAATTATTTTTTTTTTAAAGAGACGGGGTCTTGCTCTGTCACCCAAGCTGGAGTGCAGTGGCCCCAATCATAGTTCACTGCAACCTTGAATTCCTGGGCTCAAGAGATCCTACTGTCTCAGCTCCCTGAGTGGGTGGAACTACAGGTACTGCCACCATGCATGGCTAATGATTATGTACCCAATTATGAAGTCAGCTTTGAACACTGTTAGAAATGTGATAAAAAGTCATAAAGTCTCCTATGCCCCACGGATACCACACTCCAGTTGAGGGATCTATGTATTTTGTGAAGCTAAAATAATTACATTTTTAAGAATAGCTAAATAATCTCTATTTGGTTTATCAGGTTGTTTTTTCTGGAATAAAAGAAGAGTTTAAAAGAATGAGCAATGTTTAAAGCAAACAAGACGGCTGATAAACCCTTAAAACCAAAGTTGCTTCTTTTAAAATTCAAGTTCAAGGGCGGAAACAGAACCTTCCCTTATGGAAAGGAGAGAAATAATGGCAAACATAGTATAGTGGGATGGTTCAATTCCTAAACATTTAATAAATGTCTCCTATGCACAAGGTACTAGATGTAGGAACAAGTTTAGAAGTGAATAAGTAATTTGCATGATATGCCAAGTAAAACTTCATATTATCTCTTTTTGCCAGGCATAGTGGGTAACACTTGAATACAGGAGTCTGAGGTTGCTGTGACCTAAGCTGACATCATGGCATTCTAGCCTGGGGCAACAGAATGCGACTGTCTCAAAAATAAAAAATCTCTTTTATTAGCACTATTTTTTTTTTTTTTGACAAAGTCTCAAGCTGTTGCACTAGGTAGAGTACCGTGGCATCACAGCTCACAGCAATCTCAAACTCCTGGGCCCAAGTGATTATCTTGCCTTAGCCTCCTGAGTGGCTGGGACTACAGGGGCCTGCCACAACACCCAGCTATTTTTTGGCCTGGGCTGGATTCGAACCTGCCAACTCTGGTGTATGTAGCTGGCGCCTCAGCCGCCTGAGCTACAGGCGCCAAGCCAGCGCTATAATTTTTAAAAATGTTTTTTATTACTAAAATATTGTGATCATTATAGAAAATCATAAAATTACTGGGAAAATATGATTAAGTTCTGATGGATAGCTGTCAAAATTCATATATGTATGTGTTTTTTTACCAAAATATGATCAATTTCAAAGTTCATAACCATGTGGCCACATGGCCTTCAGAGAAAGGAGAGATCACATTTTGGGGAGCTGACTTTCCCCTTCTTCCATGAGTAAACAGAAAAGTCATGGCCTGACTCTCCGGACCTGGCAGGATACATCTGTTCCACCCATATACCTCTCCCTGAGCTCCTTAAAGCAACAAAACTTCCCAAATATCTTATTACCCCTCTACCATCCTCCTGCATGTTATCCATAGCCCACAACAGCCAAGTGCTCCAATTACTACACACAAAGCAGAAATGCTGCCTTCAGCCACATTCAACAGTGCTTCCAAAGCCAATGAAAAGGATGTTATGGGTAAAATCTCTATTGAAATGTCTTGCCAAGTATGGTACCATAAGGTGATGCTACATGAACCCCTATCCCTATCACAATAGGCTACTCCTTTGCTATTTAGCTCAATGAATGGTTTAATTCATGACTGTTTACTCCAAAATAGAGATATAGGTCTCCCACAACATTCTGTTATAACACACATGATTCGCTCATTAGTGAAAAATAGGATAACCACAAACAACAACCATATTCCTTCTCCCCTGAAATGGCAAGCCAACAAGACTACTCACCTATATACCTATCTATCCTAACTTTCGAAGCTTAAGCTTTCCCAACTGGTAAGTTTTTATGTGAGGTGAGAAGAAAACTTTAACCATGACAATGTAGTCCATAACAACTCCAACACTACCTCACTCAAAGTAATACATAAAAATGGGCTGACTCTTGGTTAGGAACTTTTATATCTGACACAAAATATAGCATGTTCCTCAATTACTTAATTCAGCATGTAGGGCTCCTTCATACCTCTCACCAACTGCATAAAATTATCCAACAACAGTGTTAGAATTTTCCTCCAGCTGATAGAAATGAAAATACATTTGCAGAACTAGATAGAAACTTCTCTAGCAAAAAGATCTTTTTAAGCTTAAGAGCAATGAAAATTAGAGGAAGAGAATGACATACTTAATTATAAAAATTTAAAACTTTTATACATTAAAAAACCATAAACATCCTTTTTTAAGGTTGCATAATATTCCATGGTGTACATATATACCACAATTTATTAATCCATTCATGGGTCGATGGGCACTTGGGCTTCTTCCATGACTTAGCAATTATGAAGTGGGCTTCAATAAACATTCTGGTGAAAATACCTTTGTTATAAAGACCTTACCTCTTTTATGTTTACATGGATGGAGCTGGAACATATTCTTCTTAGCAAAGTATCTCAAGAATGGAAGAAAAAGTATCCAATGTAATCAGCCCTACTATGAAACCCATTTATAAGCACCCATACTTCCATATGAAAGCTATAACTCAACTACAGCCCAAGATGAAGGGGAAAGAGGAGGGTGAGGGGAGGGGAGAGGGGAGGATGGGTAGAGGGAAGGTAACTGGTGGGACCACACCTATGGTGCATTTTACAAGGGTACATGTTAAATCTACTAAGTGTAGAATATAAATGTCTTAACACAATAACTAAGAAAATGCGGTAAAGGTTATGTTAACCAGTTTGATGGAAGTATTTCAAATTGT
>NW_003852540.1:3711741-3713007 GCF_000181295.1 Otolemur garnettii | reverse complement strand
TGTATATAAAACCAGCACATTGTACCCCATGATTGCATTAATGTACACAGCTATGATTTAATAAAAAGAAACCACAAACATAATAAAAACCAAACACAAATAAGAAATTACCAATGAATATAGAAAGGAATTACTATCCACAAAGCTGAAATAAACTGGTCAGACAGGCTGCAATAGAAAAATGAGCCCAGAGGAAGACTACACAGAACCTTAAATGGTTAATAAAATAAAGGAGGAAAATGCCCATTCTCATTAGCAATCAAAGAATTGCCATTTAAAACAGGATAGGCTGGAAGACAGTTTGGACAATTTCTTATAAAACTAAATTTACTCTTACTATATGGTCTAGCAATGGAGCTCCCTGGTATTTTACTCAAAGAAGTTAAAAACTTAGGTCCACACAAAAACCTGTACATGGATGTTGGCAGTAGCTTTATTCATAATTGCCAATATTTGGAAGCAACCAAGACATTCTTCAATAGGTGAATGGACAAATAAACTGTGGTATATACAGACAATGGAATATTAATTCAGTGCTAAAAACAAACAAGCTATCAAGTCATGTTTAGACACAGAGGACACTTAAATGCATATTCCTAAGGAAAGAAGTCAACCTAAAAAGGATATATGACTCCAAATCACATAGTATGGAAAAAGCAAAACTACAGAGATAGTAACAGTAGTTGTCAGGGGCAAAAGGGGAGGGAAGGATGAATAGGCAAAGCACAGAGGATTTTTAGGGCAGTGAAACTAATCTGATACTATAATGGCAGATACATGTCATTATACATTTGTCAAAACCTATACAGTATACAACGATGAGTGAACCTGAACATCAAGTATTCAGTTTGAGTGATAATGTGTCATATAGGTTCACTGTAAGTAATAAATGTCCCACTCTGGTGTGGGATACTGATAGTGAAGTTGTGTGTTTGGGGGGAGGGAGGCACGTGCGAATTTTCTGTATGTGTCATTCAATTTTGCTGTGAACTTGAAAGTGCTCTAAAATATAAATCCCTGTTCAGCACCTGTAGCTCAGTGAGTGAGTAGGGCACAGGCCACATACACCGAGGCTGGTGAGTTCAAGCCCAGCATGGGCCTGCTAACCAACCAAAAAATAGCCAGGCGTTATGGCAGGCACCTGTAGTCCAAGCTACAAGAGAAAGAATTCACTTGAGGCAAGAGAATCACGTAAGCTCAAGAGTTTGGGGTTGCTGTGAGTGGTGATGACACAGCACTCTACCGAGGGCAACATAATAAGACTCT
>NW_003852540.1:3707806-3711539 GCF_000181295.1 Otolemur garnettii | reverse complement strand
AAAAAAAAAAAAATATATATATATATATATATATAAATCCCAGTTTTTTAAAGGGACAGGTTTTCTTCTATCATTTATCAACAAACATATGAAGGCCTACAATGGGTCAAGGACTTATGAAAATTTAAAATAGGCTGTGTGTGGTAGCTTACACCTGCAATTCCAGCACTTTGGGATGCTGAGACAGGAGAATATCTTGAGGCCAGGAGTTCTAGGTTACAGCAAGACATGACTGCACCACTGTATTCCAACCTAGGCAAGAGAGCAAAACCCTGTCTCTTAAAAATAAAAAAAAAAGCCTGATGGAGGGTAGGTGGTTGCCAGGCATTCTCAAACATTGCTAATAAGAGTATACCAGTACAACTTCTTTCTTTTTTTTTTCTTCTTTTTTTTTTTGAGACAAAGTCTCACTTTGTCGCCCTCAGTAGAGTGCCGTGGAGTCACAGCTCACAACAACCTCAAACTCTTGGGCTTAAGCGATTCTCTTGCCTCAGCCTTCAAAGTAGCTGAGACTACAGGTGCCCACCACAACACCCAGCTATTTTTGTTTTTTTTGAGACGGGGTCTTGCTCTTGCTCAGGCTGGTTCACCCCCCTCAGTTTCCCAAGTGCTGGGATTATAGGCATGAGCCATGGAACTTGGCCTTTTTGTTTTTCTTTTGAGACTGACTCGCTCTGTTACCCAGGCTAGAGTGCAGAGGCATCATCTTACCTCACTGCAACCTCAAATTCCTGGGGCTCAAGAGATCCTTCTGCCTCCTCCTCCCAAGAAGCTGGGATTACGGGCATGCACCACCATACTCAGCTAATTTTCCTTATTTTTTCTAGAGACAGAGGTCATTCATGTTCGTGGTCAGGCTGGTCTTGAACTCCTGACCTCCCAGAATGCTAGGATTATATAGTTGTGAGCCACCACACTCAGCCCTGGTACAGTTCCTTAAGAAAGTAACCTAGAATCATATATCAAAAATGTTAAAAAAAAAAAAAAATTCAAAAGACTTCAAACCAACAACTGAGCTCTAAAAATATATTCTAATAAAATAATACAAAACACAGGCAAAGTTGTACATATAAAGATGTCAAATACAGCATTATACTACAAACATAGAGGGGAAAATGTCCAAATGCAGGGTAATGATTAAATGAATGTTAACATATTCATATGAGAACATTATTCATCTATTATAAATGTTTACAAAGAATTTTATGACTCTGAATATGATAAGTGGAAATAAATATTTTATATTCAGCATATTTTCAACTGTACAAAAAAAAACCTTACATTTTTATACAAAATATAGTAAGGAATGTCACTGCCAGGAAGTTGGGTTTCTACTTTCTTATCTTTTTAGTACTCTCAACAAAACCCAAACTATTAAATCTTTCTTAAAAAATTACTTAATTGGGCGGCACCTGTGGCTCAAAGCATTAGGGCGCCAGCCCCATATGCTGGAGGTGGTGGGTTCAAACCCAGCCCTGGCCAAAAAACTGCAAAAAAAAAAAAAAAAAAATTACTTAATTTATATAAATAGGCAGAGTTGCTCTAGAAAGGTAAGAGTAAAAATATGGTGAGTAAAAAGGAGAAATTTTAAAAGTATTTCTGGGCAGGAAGAAAGGGCAGAGAATAAAAGACGAAAGATTTAAGAGATCAGAAAGGATAAAATTTGTGCTATTCTAAAGAAATTTTGGTTCCGAAGCCTCAAAGATATTGGCTCCAGGATTAACAATAAATACTAAAACACATTAATGTATTTTAATGTAATGTCAGGATGTAAAATATGCTTTGGAAATTATACTTTCAGGAAAACTGCCTTAACAAAAAACAAGGAAAGACAAATCATGAACAATAACTGAGTTAACACATGTCCCTGGCCTTGCCATTCAACCTACATTGCCCAGAGTGACTTTCTGACAAATTGTTCTTAGACTTAACTCAATTCAACACATATCTATTGAGAACTTACAATGGCCCAGGTACTATTGTAGAGACACAGAATACATCAGTGAATAAAACAGGTTAAAGATCTCGACTGGTGCAGGGAAATTGCATTCTTGGGGAGGGGTGGTAGAGGGAGAGAAATAAAAATATGTACAATAAGTAAATGATCTAATTTTTAGAAAATAAGTGAACAGGATGAGAAAATTAAGAGTGCAGGGTGGGAGTAGTATACAGCAGTGTTAAACAGATGGTTGGGGAAGGCCTCACTGAGCTAACATGAAGGAAAGACTTATAGGATATAAAGTATTTACCAGGCAATTGCTGGACATAGAACATCCTAAAGTAGAGAAATCAGCTAATGCCAAACAAAGGCTTGATAATGGGAGAATCCCTTTAAGTGAGGCAATATGGCTGAAGCAAAGTAAGCCAGGAGGAGAGGAGTAGTGAATGAGGTCAGAGAGAGGCAACATGGGTGGGACAGAGCAGGAGGAGAGGTCTACACAGGAAGGTCTTGTAAATACTGTGGCTTTTACTGACTGAAACGGAAAGCCAATGGAACAGATGTGTATGTGTATGTGTGTGTGTGTGTGTGTGTGTGTGTGTGTACAAGAAAGACCACTTAGGAGTTTTTAGACTTTCTGGACTTTCTTTCCCTGTTTAAAAAGATGTCTTATCGATAAGGACTACTCAGGGCCATGGTTGCAAACAGGGTTTTTCTCTTCTAGTGAGGAATCTTGAAGAATGTGTCAATGGTCTGCAATTGTGTCCTCAGCAAGCATCTCACAAATAATGATTACCAAATATTTCCCTCTGCTCATTGCCCTGACATGAGTTCTGGGCATCACCCTGTCTCAGGGGAGAGGTGAAAAGAGGTTATGCAGAACAGACAATGATAACAGGATGACGTCACAGGTGTGCCTCAAGGAAGCCCCCAGTGAGTTCAGCTCATAACCACTCTACAATGATTTACTCTCCCCTGCCAACGCCAGCTGGAGAAGAGATGAAGAAAGCTGACACAGCCATAAGCCCTGGGCAGGCACTGTAAGATCTTTCTCCCTCCAGTCCCCTGCCAGCCCCTCCCCTCTTTCAACCGCTGATCCTTGCCTCAGAAGCCAAAGTGTGAACAGCACGTGTCCGGATTTCAGAAACCTGCCCAGCAGTTGGAAACTCCCTGCAGCGTGTCAACTGCTGCATCTGCTGTTGGCACTTAGGTCAAGTGATCACACGGGCATTTTCTGAACATAAACTTCAAGACAGGAGTCTTACATCTGAACAGGGGACTAAACAAGCCAGAACGCTCCAATTACAGTAAATACATTCCTAAATACATGACAATCTGCCTTCTGAAAAGGAAACTGAGACATACAAGCAAACCAAACAGCTCTAAGAACAGCAGTTGTCAAGAACAAAAGCACAGAGTACCCTGACTAATGGAAAGGATTTTATGGGCCAACAGAGTTCACCAGATATATAATGTAATGTAGCTGAAACAGGAGAGCACTCTTATCCAGATCTCTAGCTCACACCCTCTTGGCAATAAATGGCTCTTATCTCTTCAGCTATAGCCTTCCTACCCCATCCCTCCCCCTCTCCATTTACCTTTCCTTCCCATCCAGTTAGCCCTCTGAGTAAGTAGTCTCTATACCAAACACTTCCTAAAAACATGAAAAAATATGAGCCTAACAGCATGATGTGCCACAAGATTAGCTGTAAATAGGCAGAAGCTGGAAAAAGAACTAATATTTGGAAGAATGACCTTGTGCCATTGCCACCCTGGATATAGGTGCCCTGCCTG
>NW_003852540.1:3704580-3705680 GCF_000181295.1 Otolemur garnettii | reverse complement strand
AAAAAAAAAAAAAGAAAAGAAAAGAGAAAATTATAAAGAAAGTCAAAACCAATTTGATTTAAAAAAATCTGAAAATAAAATATATTACAAATAAAATTTAAAACCCAATGCAAGTCCCTCCCCCAGCCATCCCTGCAACCAGATGCAGCAGCATCTGTTCTGTCTTGTTTTTTCTTATAACCCCCTTTCCCCTTCCTTTTTGTCCTTTCTTCCTCAAAAGAAAAAAAAAAACCAATAAGGTATATTTAATAGCAGGTTAGATTAGATATGGCTAAGAAAAGGTTCAATGAATTAAAAGACAGTTCAATTATCAGAATATTATCTATCGTTTCTTTCCAACTTGGGCCCTGCAGAATGGCTCCCGCAAAGAAGGGTGGCGAGAGGAAGGGTTGGTCTGCCATTAACGAGGTGGTGACTCAAGAATACACTATCAATATTCACAAGCGCATCCATGGAGTGGGCTTCAAGAAGCGTGCCCCTTGGGTACTCAAATAGATCTGGAAATTTGCCATGAAAAAGATGGGAACTCCAGATGTGCGCATTGATACCAGGCTTAACAAAGCTGTCTGGGTCAAAGGCATAAGGAATGTCCCATACCGTATCCATGTGCCGTTATCTAGAAAACGCAATGAAGATGAAGATTCACCAAACAAGCTCTATACTTTGGTTACCTATGTACCAGTTGCCACTTTCAAAAATCTACAGTCAACGTGGATGAGAACTAATTGGTGATTGTCAGACACATCAAATAAAATTATAAAAATCAAAAAAAAAAAGAATATTATCTATCAAAAAATGAGTCAGAAAAATGAAAGAGAGGTTTAAGAGAAATCAAAGACAAAACAAGGCTAACTTATGTCTATGTTGTGCTGCCGTTGTCATCACTGGTAACATAATAGTAGACTACAGTTTTCCCCAGATCAATATTTGTTGGTGGCTCGGCACCTATGGCTCAAGTGGCTAAGGCGCCAGCCACATACACCTAAGGTGGCGGGTTTGAATCCAGCCCGGACCCACCAAACAACAATGATGGCTGCAACCAAAAAATAGCCGGGCGTTGTGGCGGGCGCCTGTGGTCCCAGCTACTTGGGAGGCGGAGG
>NW_003852540.1:3696250-3704368 GCF_000181295.1 Otolemur garnettii | reverse complement strand
ATTTGTTGGTTATGGTCTAGGTGTGGTGGCTTATTTCTGTAATCCCAGCACTTTGGGAGGCCAAGTTGGGAGGACTGCTTGAGAGGAAGAGTTTTGAGACCAGTATGTGCAATATAACAAGACCTTATTTCTATAAAAAATAGAAAAATTAACCACACATAGTGGCATGTGTGGCATAGCCTGTAGTCCCAGCTACTTGGCAAGAGTATCACTTAAGTCCGGAGTTTGAGGTTGCAGTAAGCTATGACTATACTACTCACTGCACTCCAGCCTAGGTAACAGAGTAAGACACTGTCTCTTTAAATATAAAGCTGGTTAGGGTCCAAAGTGCAACCTGTCCTATAATACACTTACTTTCCCTCTATACTCAATACATAGTGTGTATCTGGCCTGCACTCTCACCCCTACCCCCAAGCTATACATTTAGAATTTTACTCCTCAGAAAAGCTCAAAAAAGATAGCTAAAAGACCCAAAATTCCCCCAAAATAATGTTTCTTTTTTAGGATAAGTTTATCCTAGAGAAATAAAAAGAAGAAAAAATCAAATTGAGAAGCTATAAGATGGCAACAGAAATAAAATACATAACCCACATTAACCACTGGGCAATAATGGGATATTACACTTCTATGCTCCATATGAAAGGAACCATAGACACCAAACCACATTGCTAATAACTGGGGCAAAACCAAAGACCATTTCTTCAATTAATGTAAGAATGTTAGGCTTGGCACCCATAGCTCAGTGGGTAGAGTGCCAGCCACATATACAGAGGCTGGCGGGTTAGAGCCTGGCCTGGACCTACTAAAATGATAAGGACAATTCCAACCAAAAAATAGCTAGACATTGTGGTGGGAGCCTGTAGTCCCAGCTACTTAGGAAGCTGAGGCAAGAGAATCACTTAAGCCTGAAAGTTTGAGGTTGCTGTGAGCTGTGATTCCACAGCTCTCTACCAAGGGGGACATAGTGAGACTCTGTTTCCAAAAAAAAAAAAAAATATATATATATATATATATATATGAAGGTTAATTTTATTGATATGACTGAATTTTCTTATTTTCTTAGCTTTTCATAACTGTTTGTCCTTCCCTAGCCTAAAATAATAAATTAACTCAGAAAATAAGGACCCTGGACATTACAGTTAAAAAGACAAGATAGATCCCCTGACACATATACTTCTTTTTAACTTTCTCTTCTTTTCTAGGGATCTACAGCTAGATCAATGAGCAGAGACTGTGAGGAAAATTTGTACTAAACAGCCTATTGATAGTTGTATCTCCTCCACAGGGACCTAGGGCAAACGTAAGGATGCATCGTCTTTTAGCCTACCGTCCAAAGCCTAACTTAGTTTGACCTTTGAATCTAATTCTCACAAAATTCACTGGGCATGCTAGTATTCTATCTTTGCTGATTTACTCTAACCTGAGCTGTCCTGACAATGAAAGGTCAGGCAGCACTGATTACTTGTAGAAATCCACCCATGGATCATTGTGAGGAAAAAACACCGAGGGTTTCTACTACTGGAGATATAGAAGGAGGAATAAAAGGGATAGTTTATACAGCTAAACGCAAGGTTAACCCCTTATGAAAGGTGGATTTCCTGTACAACTGTTCTGACAAGTGGAGGATTAGGCACTTCATACATTCTGCTTGGATAAGAGACTCCAACAGAAGTGAATCCCTGCAGTGGAGCAAACAGCTTTTCTGAAGGTCTCTGAGATTGTTGTATGCCGGAAGACAAAAAGTTCTGCTAGTGAACTTAACTCAAGTAGAGTTAACTCCCATCACAACAATGGCATGAAGCATCCTAAATTGTAGGTTAAAGATATCAGGCCCACATAGACAGCAGTAGCTCTCTATCCCTCTGGAGACTCACAGGTCTCTACCTCTATCTCCCATAATTCAGGATTACTAACATCATGAGTAAAAGCATAAATGATAATGAAAGGAATGTTGAGTCTAGCTCTACCTCAATCCCATCCCCTAAATGTTCCCTAAGAACAGGCAATACCAACAGCACACACAAGAAGTGTCTCTTGGGTGCCCTCTTGCTGCCACCAGAGCTTTTCCATAAAGCTGAAATGGACGTATGCTCTATGAAACTGGCAGAAAAGTAAAAGAGTAGAAAAAAGAGGGGCCAGGGCACAGAAAAGGGAAGTTATTTTAGTGGTGGCCAATGAGTAACATCCAATGATTTATAAGAGGTATAATCCAATAATACAGTAAAATAAAACAGTGTGTGCCTGAGATGGTTTTGATTCCAGGAATTATAAAACATATTTTTTAAAAAGAGAGAACAAGAAGGGGAAAGAAAATGGAAGAGGAAGGTAGGGGGAGCAGATTGGAGTAAATTGGGCACAGATGGGGGACACAAGGGGGTTTCAGTGACGCCCTACCACAAATGTTGCTTCAATTTTTTCTCTTCAAGAAACATGAGTTTTATTTCCTTAAATTACAGAATTTTTTAAAAATTAAAATTCTTAGAGTGCTTGTGGTTTAGATCAACAGTTCACCCTCCAGAATCACATCAGCCAATCACATGTCTCCTAAAGCATTAACTACTAAGACATGTGGAAAAGGCCCTTTCTCCCTTTGGGCTCAGGAATGACTTAGAGAGATTACCGATTGTGACATCACTCTGGGAACCACCTATCTCACCACCAGCTTTGGACATGAGCCAGGTAAGGAATATACAGCTCAATGAGAACTCATTTTCCCAGAACTGTGGTTTTCCTTGCTACATCCTCAACAAATACTGAGTTCCTAATAAATACCAGGCACTGTACCAGAGTCCCCAGTTATCCCTTGTCCTATTCCTCAAATTTATCTATCCCCAGCAACCTCATTATGGAGTATTAGGATTCTAGACGTTCTGTGGTCCCAATGAAGCAGGATTTTGCATAAGGCCCATGTGAGAGGAGGAGGAAAAGGTCTTCTCACCAATACACCTGAACCCATAAGTTTTAAGATCATTGCTGAGACGTGAAAGTTTAGTTGCACATAACTCAACCTATTTCCCATTATGGGAAGATGGGGCGAATCTGACCTCACAACTTTCGCCTCCATGAGCAGAGGGAGGGAAAACCATAACCCAGGGAAAGGGGAAACATGTCATTCTCTCACCACCATCTAAGCTTTTCCTTCTATTTTGCCTTCTGCAGTTGGCACGTTTGAAAAGTAATCAAAGTTAGCAATGATATGATTTCTGTCCCTGGACTACTGATATAGTGAAAAGAGAATAGTTACACAGGGGTAGCACCAAACACAAAAAACAAATAATGCATGACAGCAATAGAGGCATCAATAAAGAACATACTTTTTAAGTAAGGATATCCCTGTTTTTCTCCAAATCATACTTCTTAGGTACTGGAACTATGGGAAAGGCTCAGGTACAGAATGAAAGGATATGGACTGCCTCATCGGCCACAAGATCACCTCTGCTTTAGGCTGGAATGCTCCATTTCCACGGAGTCCAGGAACTGACATATGTAAACACCCACCTAGAAGAACATGTCCAAGAAGGAATGGAAAGGAAAATGATGGCCCAGATGTTCTGTAATTTGCAGAGATTGCCAAATCACCACAGACCCTAAGCACCTGGTAGGGCCAGGCAGCATCAGGCCCCTGCTTCCTGGTTTCAGGCAGCCAGGGACCCACAGCCAGGTGGTGACTCTGACAGCATGCAGACTGGCCTGGAGAAGGGCACCAGCTGATGGGACTTGAGAGCTGAACACGCAGGGCTGATTTATCACTTCCTTACTCATAAAAATGTGATTCAAACTGCTGCTGATTAGTGAAGGATTTAAATCTTTACCCTCTCCCCAACCCCCTTCCCTTTCCACCCCCGACACAGATGCTGCTTCTCAGCCACAACACCCCCTTCTTGCCACTGTCCATGCAAGCATAGCATAGGGGCCCAGAGAAGATGACTCATGTGCTGGGAAATGGAAAAGTGCATCTTCCCACCAACCAGCCCTGCTGAGCGCTCTGCTCACCCCTCTCCCAATGGCAGCCCACACAGTGGGGTCTGGATGGCCGCCTCAGCTGCACACCGGGTACTTGGCAGCATGTCCACAGAGCTCTCTGTCCTAGTTGAGTGTTATATCCTGTAGCCTGGGCTGTTTTTCTCTGAAACACCCTGGAGCCTCTGGCCACTTCAGCTCATAGTTTTCTTGGCCCCAAATGCTTCATGGAGGTAACATTCAGGATAAGGCCAGCAATGAGAAGTAGGGTCTCAAGTACTGGCTTATACATGTCTTTCCTGGCTAGAAGGTCCTTGTTATGACTAGTATGGAAAAGACCTATTTCTTTCTTTCTCTGTACTCCCCATTTCACCTTCCCTTCACCCACATTTTCTTAATCTTTGCTTAACAGCTACAAGAAAAGGACTCACTGGTAGCCTCTGAAAAGGCCAAGGTATTCCTCTTAAAGAAAGATGTTTCACAGGTAAGACTTGCAATCTTTAACATTCACATCTATAGAAGCCCAGGCCAAGTTGATGCTGAAACAATACTTTGGGAGAGGCTGCAGCTCTGTGACAGGCAGCTCACTGAACTCCATGGGTTGTTTTTAGCGGGAGGTAGAAAACTGAGTCCAGTGAGCTTCCTACTTGATATCAGAATGTCCCTCCCCTTTGGACTTCACATCCTCACCAGCATAACACTTCACCAACTTTATTTCCTCTTTCCTGGAAACCAGCACTGCCTTTTAGGACTCCACGCTTCCTCTGAGCAATTTAAACAAATAACCATCTCAGGAATAATTAGCCAAGTTCAAAAAGGCCCAAGTCTCTGCATCTTGACTTCTGCTATGAATTCTAAATACCACAGCAGGCAGCATGAGAGGAAGTAATCCTCTAGGATTCAGATTTGATTGAAAACCCAGGCAGCCTAGGAGAAGACAGGGCAGTATCCCAGGAAGAGCCAGGTTTCAAGGGAAAGTATGGCATACTCATTCATCAGGGAAGAAACTTCCCCACCACCAACAAGCTGAAGCAAGCCCTCAAGTACATATGAGAAAGGAAATAAATCAACTTCAGGTTAAGAGAAAACACTAAGAGAAGGTACAACAAGAGAACCAGCAACACTCTGTCCAGAAACACCAGATTTGTTTTACAGCAAAGTCTCTATGGGGCAGTTCCCACTTCCTGGCATTTTAGATAATAACCTTCTTGCCCTGAGACTAAACACTCTCTGTCAATGCTCTGAAATGATTCCTTGGCAGCATGGACCAAATCTCTGTTGCAAACAAACACAGCAAATAATGTTGCCTCCATGCTACATAGTCCATCAAGTCAAAACACATCATCCTTCCCTAAGTGGGATAGAGGGAAGGGCAGGGATCCTGGTAACATTCTTGGACTCTGACCTGATCATCAGAACATTTAAAACCCAGCCAATCTTCTCTCCCCTACCCCCCAATTCCTCTCTGCCAAAAAAGGCCCCAAAGAGTGTTCAGAAAAACATTGAGAATGCACACCAGTATACTGGCCAAATTCTGGGCCTGGTGGCTTTTGTGCTTCCAGATTTGAGTCACCAAAGCTCATCAATTCTCTGTTCTTACTCCCTGGCAGGCTCCCACAAGGGATATCCCACAGGGAACTAGACTTTTCCATATTGAACAAACAGGGTACATGAGTCCAGAAACAGCTATTCCCAATCCCTGCCAAGCGTATGGTCTCTGCAATGAAACATTTCAGCAATGCCTCTCCCTTGGGAGAGGCTCTGGGTCTGCAGCCTCCAAGAGGCCTTCCTGCTGCCTTTAGCATGGCCAGATGTGCAATAGCGTCTTCACATTTGCAAATTAAGCTCTATACTTATGATTCCCTCCTTTCATCCCACACAAGCACTACAGAGCTACGTAGGTATCAGACCGTAAACTCACTATCTGAGAAGCAACAGTGAGGAGGGTACTGTGTGTGCACATGTGTGTGTGTGTTTTGCAGGTAGTGGAGTAAAGTTGAGGTAGTGGAATTTGTAGCAAAGAAAAGAAGCCAAATTAATCTCTGTCTAAATGAAGAAAGTGGATTTTTCTTACCTTTTAACTGAGAGTTATGTACAGCAAACATGTTGATGGTCATAAGCTGCAGCATGCGGGTGCTTCCAATAGGAGAGGGGCTATGCTGCAGCAACACCTGAAACTCCTTGAGGACCTTCTCAGCCACTGCAGGGAATGTCTCCATCCTGCAAATACACCAAGCCCATCAGTGACACACACACCCAAGATCACTTGGTACACACACATACACACACACTCTCTCTCTCTCTCTCTCAAAGCAGACAACTAACGACCAATGCCAAAGATACTTCTTTGCTACTTTCACAAACCTCCCTGGTATCCTGCAATTTTGAACACATTTGAGAGAAAGAAGTAAAGTTTTCAGGGTTCAGTGGTGGAAACAACTCAATGCTTAGATAAATTACTATGAGTTATTACCCTTTGGTATGCTATTTCCTAACCCCTGGCAATAACTGGATTCAAGCTGATATCAAAGTTTCTCTATGAAACCACCACTTTTTCTAAATATTGAACAAATTTCCTTTAAGCTCTATGACAGGGGTCCTCATACTTTTTAAACAAGGGGCCAGTTCACTGTCCCTCAGACCGTTGGAGGGCTGGACTGAGGGTCCTGGGACAAGTTGGCTGCTAAGCAGGACAGGCAAAGGTGGCAAAAACACCCAGCGGGCTAGATAAATGTCCTAGGAGGGCTGCATGTGGCCCGCAGGCTGTAGTTTGAGGACGCCTGCTTTAAAACCTACACAGTCCCAAAACTGTCTGGCATGAGACTATATTCTATAAAAAAAAGTTACATGAATGTAAAATTTTTTACTCAAGGGTTTATTTCAGGAACGCTGAAATAGTTCTGCTATTGTCTTCTTAGGTACCACTACACTAATTCTTTCACTTAAGGATACCAAATTTCCCCTCTAAGAATCCCTAGACCTAGGGCCCCCATGATCTGTTTCAGTCTTTCCTGTGTTACTGTGCTCCTCCCTCTCCAATCCTCTGCTCATCAGGGTCTGTATGTTTTCAGGCCAGTAGAAATATAATGCCCTGGCCAACTGCCACTCCCAATACAGGAAGAGCCTGTAATGTAGGGAGGCAGAAATCCAGCCAGTGACCTAGGGCTCCTAAGGAGAGGTCATTCAAACCACTGCTTGCCAAATGTGGCCACTGGATCCCAAACAGTGGTGCATGCCTGAAGCTCTTTTGGCAATAGGAACAAACCACAGCTAAAGTCCTCCGAAATAAAAAGCAAGTTCAAACTTGGTGCTAGGGAGAGAAACCAAGCACATGGGCTTTAGGGCCATGCTGAACAATTCATGGTCAGTTAAGTATCTTTTATCCACCTCTGCAGTCCCCCAAATATTTTTTTATTATTTATTTATTTATTTATTTTAGAGACGGAGTCTCACTTTGTCCCCCTCGGTAGAATGCCATGTTGTCACAGCTCACAGCAACCTCCAGCTCTTGGGCTTAGGTGATTCTCTTGCCTCAGCCTCCCAAGTAGCTGGGACCACAGGTGCCCGCCATGACGCCCTATTTTTTGTTGCAGTTTGGTCCGGGCCGGGTTTGAACCCATCACCCTCAGTATATGAGGCTGGTGCCCTACTCACTGAGCTACAGACGCTGCCCAGTCCCCCAAATAAATATAGTGCTTGTGGCACACTTGGGAGCTATGGACAGCTCTAGGCTGGACTAAAAAATAACTTCTGTGAGGCCACATGAAAGGTAATCTTCCTCAAAAGAAACAAAACAGCCCAGGCATAGTGGCTCACACTTAAGCACTTTAGGGGGCCAAGATAGGAGGATTACTTGACCCCAGGAGTTTGAGATCAGCCTGGGCAATAGTGAGACCTCATTTCTTTAAAAAATAGAAAAATCTGGCTCTGTACCTATAGCTCAAGCGGCTAACGCGCCAGCCACATACACCAGAGCTGGCAGATTTGAAGCCAGCCTGGGCCCGCCAAACAACAATGACAACTACAACCAATAAACAGCAGGGCATTGTGGCAGGTGCCTGTAGTTTCAGCTACTTGGGAGGCTGAGGCAAGAGAATTGCTTAAGCCCAGGAGATGGAGGTTGCTGTGAGCTGTGATGGCACAGCACTCTACCCAGGG
>NW_003852540.1:3692058-3696190 GCF_000181295.1 Otolemur garnettii | reverse complement strand
GCCAGCCACATACACCTAAGGTGGCGGGTTTGAATCCACCCTGGCTGGCAAAACAACAATGATGGCTGCAACCAAAAAATAGCCAAGCATGGTGGCGGGTGCCTGTGGTCCCAGCTACTTTGGAGACTGAGGCAGGAGACTCGCTTGAGCCCGGGAGTTGGAGGTTGCTATGAGCTGTGATGCCACAGCACTCTACACAGGGGATCAGCTTGAGGCTCTGTCTCCGAAAAAAAAGAAAAAGAAAAATCAGCCAAATATGGTGGAATGCACCTGTAGTCCCCCAATACTCAGGATAATGAGGCAAGAGGACTGCTTGAGCCCAGAAGCTGGAGATTATAATGAGCTATGATGACACCACTGTACTCCAGCCCATGAAAACCCTGTCTCAAAAAAGAAAGATACAGAACAGTTTCAAGTCCTAGAGAAAGGTACTTCTAGAATCACCCAATCACCTTTCCCTGGTGGGCAGTCCCCAGATTAGAAAACTCCAGAGTTAGGCAGCACCTGTGGCTCAGGGAGTAGGGCACCAGCCCCATATACCAAGGGTTCATAGCCAGCCCCAGCCAAACTGCAAAAAAAAAGAAAAGAAAAGAAAACTCCAGAGTTTTCTGGAATCTTGGAAATCTTCATTCCTTGCCCATTGATGGCAACTCCTAATACTGACCCTCCGGTGTCCAGAAGTCACGCCACAGCTATGGGTCAATTACAGTCTACATTCCAGTTCCCTTCTCTGCTAAGCTGTCCTCATTGTCATGGTACAAAACATGCCATGCATTTTCTTTTTTCTTCCACGTGCCATTTCAAATCCCCTCCAAAAGAAAACAAAACAAAACTCTTTTTCTCCCCCTAAAAAGTTTCAGAGCCGTTAAAACTCTTGGTAGATTTGGAATGGCAGAGAGTGATATGTTTGGGGCTGGATTGGATCCATTTTTCCCCATGGGCTATAACAAAGGTTTCATTTTAAATCCTGACACTGTGCAGTACTCTTTCTGGTTGGAGGTGGGGAGGGGGGCTAGCACTTCTCATTATGAGAATAGCAGAGTGCACTCTGCTTGAAAAGCAGCCACACTGGGCAAGTTTCAGAGCCATGTGTCTCCGTGTTGAAAGGCAGCAGAGAGCCAGCACAGAATGACAGGACAGAAGTGTCACGTGGGACAGTCTTGCTTCGAAGCTGTGTCTGTGGCAGCCTCTTCCCTGAGGTAGGAATTGAAACAAATCCATTAACAATCTGTAGGTCAGACTGAAATTCTGAATGACCACCAGGCCAGACAGGTCAGAAGTCCACATTTTCTTTTTTTAAATGTTTTTTTAAAATCCTTCCTTTGCCTTTCAACTAGTTCAACATGAGTAAAACAAAAGGAAAAAAATCAAATGCATACAGATATAAGACAGAGTAACTTCCAATGCGAGGTAATGTGGTTATGAGGGAAGGTAAATCTACTCAAAATCAGCTTTGTTAAGCAATAACTGAGGGAAGCACAGATAAGAGTCCTCCTCAGGGTTAATAATGAGGTTCCCAGTTTTATAGCCAAAATGGTGTCTGATTCTGACCCTGTAAATAGTTTTATGTCTTTCTCTTTGAGAAATAATCTTTAGTCCACACATATACAGATAGAAAATTATACTTACATATGTAAATATAGCAAAAAGATCTAGAAGAATATATGACTTGATGTCTAATATTATTTATTTGAAGGGCACATGGGTTGAGGAGACTTACAAGAAATTTTAGCCTTAGCTTTAACATTATACTTCTATAAGAATTCATGGATATCACTTATGTAAGAATTATAAAATTTTAGCCAAGAAGAAGAAACAGCAGCAGCAATAGTGTAGGAAGAGGAGGAAAAGAGAACAGCAAAAAATTGGAAGCAACCTAAAATGCTCAACAATAAATGATTAAGATGGTACATCCATACAATTGAATATTAGTTTTTAAAGTTCCATTTTTTAAACATATGGGAGAAAGGTCAATGTATACCAAAGAAAAATAGTTTTAGAACAATTTAATATGATCCCTTTCTCACACACCTGTAAAAAAAAAAAGACTGAAAACGTTAATGGCTGATAGGTATCTCTAGGTAGTAAGAATATGGGTAATTTTTTAGTTTTTCTTCACTGAGTGTTTTAAATCTTTTACAATGAACCTTGTATAGTAAGAAAAAAGATTCCCCCATAATGAATAATTCTTTCTTTTAGATTTAAAAATATTTGTTAATTTTAAATATAAATCAAGACACAAACATTTTATTTTTAAACATTCAAAGTCCAAAATAAGTATATCAGTCTTTGAGTTCCGAGAGACTTTGAAGCTGTGCAAATAGCATGACTAGGCAAGCAAGTAAAAACTGAAATGGTAACTTTAACCACGGCAATAATGGGAAGCAAAATTATTCTATTTGACACAAATTAAGAGTCTGTAATGGCCCCTCTCAGTGGAATCTGTAATGGCCCCTATCTCCTCATTACAACAGCTATCTCTAAATAAGTATTTTTTGATCTGCTTCTCACCAGGAAAGCATCTGTCAGGAGCCATACGGCACCACTGACTAATTCTTCTCCCTGAGTCTGAGAGGACTGTGTCCTTATTTTTTTAAAACCTTAGAAGATACACTCATTTTCAGGATGTGTTTTACTGACTTAAGTGTCTGATTTGCGAAGTGTTCTCTAGAGACACCTTGTCTCATTTGAATGGCAGTTTCAAGAAACCAATCTTTCAGACAACACTGGGACCTAGACCCAGGAGTGACTCAGACAGTGACTAATGGGGCAGGACTCAGATGCTAAGGGACACAGCTGACCTAGACAACATTCTCCGCAGAAACAATGAGGCTTCCTAACTTTTCTCAACTTTTTAATTTTAAAAAAATGAACAAGATAGGAGCAACCCAGGAGCAGAAAACAAAAGAAGAAGAAGAAGAAAGAAAAAGCGAGAATAAAAGAAAAAAGAAACCAAAAAACTAAGATGTATGACAGGGTGAAGATGAGTAAAAAAAATCATAGTGCTCCAGAACATAAGGACTGGAATGGACCTCAAGAGATCATCTACTTAAACCACCGACAGGGAAACTAAAGCCCACAGAAGCTTTGTCTTGTTTATTCTTGAGGTCCTGCAACTAGTTAAGTGGTGAAAAACAAACTCTTTTTGGCACTTGATCTCATCTAAAGCTCTAAACTTCTTGTCAATCGATGCTGAGAGTAAGAAGACTTGTCTCACATACAGTAGGCATTTAAGTATATACTGATGTGATGTGGAGTACAGAGAAGACCAAGCCTAGCAGAGCAGTGTTAGGGCTTTTCTCAAAAGGCAGGCAGGACAGTGATGTGCCTTCAGCTGCTCCCCATTACAATCTCCTCACTCTTAATTCGTTTTCAACACCTCCCACATTTCACATCTTCTTGGTAATTAGGCAATAGTCCATGATGATGTGTGTGGCTTGGGCTCGCTGTTTTTCTAGTCTTGCAGACTTCTACAGTTTTTTTTTTCTCCCCCCAACAGAAATGTTATTGCTGTTTCTGCCTTCCAGAATAAATATGGAGTTCAATTTTCTTTTACCTCTAGGAGAGCATAGGAGACTCACCAAGGGAGTAAAGTGCCTGCAATTGACATACATTTCCTCACTGAACACTACCATGACTCATTTCTTATAAAGGTAAAACTGGACTGGCTTTGTCTTTTTGACAATAAAGTATGTTATATGCAGGAATGGAAACGATCTAGCAAAATAACCTAGACCACAGTAAACCACCTTAGACAAATGAGAAAATCTATTCAAGACTACTGAGCTATGACTCTTTTATATTTAAATACAAGACATCCAACAGCTATCTCTAAATAAGTATTTTTTACATTAATTTTTTTTTTAGAGACAGAGTTATAAAGCACTATGGCATCACAGCTTACAGCAACCTCCAACTCCTGGGCTTAGGCGATTCTCTTGCCTCAGCCTCCCTAGTAGCTGGGACCACAAGCGCCCGCCACAATGCCTGGCTATTTTTTGTTGCACTTTGCCCCTGGGTTAGGTTTGAACCCACCACCCTCAGTGTACGGGGCCGGCACCCTACCCATTGAGCCACAGGTGCCGCCCGTACATTAATTTTCTTTTTTTTTTTTTTTTTGATATAGAGCCTT
>NW_003852540.1:3687740-3691374 GCF_000181295.1 Otolemur garnettii | reverse complement strand
AAAAAAAAAAAAATTGGACAGAGCAAAAAATACCTAGAGTAGTGTTTCTCAATGAGGGGCAATTTTAACCACCTAGGGATATGTGGCAATGTCTTGAGACATTTTTAGTCACCACTGGCAGGGGAGGTGTGCTTCTGGCATGTAGTGGAAACAAGCCAAGGATGTTGTTAAACATCATACAATGCACAGGACAGTCCCCCACAACAGAGAATTATCTGGCTCAAAATGTCAACATGGTACAAGAAAACTTAAAGAACAAATGTAGGCAAAGGAAAAAAGGACACAAAACATTGAGAGAAAAGGTAGTAGGGGAGAGAAAGATGAAAAAAAAAAAGATAACTAAACATGCCTATAATCCCAGCACTTTGAGAGGCTGAGGCAGAAGGACAGGTGGAGGCCAGGATGTTCAAGACCAGCCTGGATAACAGAGACCTCATCTCTACAAATTTTTTTTCTTTTTTTTTAATCATTACAAAATTGTTTTTTAAAATTAGTAGGCACAGCGGCACACCCCTGTGGCCCCATGTACTTAGGAGGCTAAGCCAGGAGAATCTCCTGAGGCCAGGAGTTTCGGATCGCAGTGAGCTATGATTTCACCAGTGCCTTCCAGCCTGGGTAAAAGAATGAGACCCCATCTCCCCCCCTCCCGCCACCAAAAAAGGGAAAGAAAGAAAAATTTTAAAAGATAAAGAGCAAGGGTACCATCAACTGTTATTTTAGGTGCAGCACAACAGCATTTCCGGCTATGATGTGTTATTTTCTAAGATGATACTGACATCATCTCATCTACCTTGTAACTAAAGCTTCATATCACCAGTACTCACTAGTGATTGGCATGAATCTGCTATCGCCTATTAGAATGCTAGATTCTTCTCTCCAGTCTTTCACAATCTATCCATTTTTTATAATAATTGACTCATTCATACAACAAATATGAACTGAGCATCTACTACATGCTAGATATTAGGCATACAGTGTTAGGTGAAAACTGTTAAGAGTAGAACTGACATTACCATGGTGTAAAGGAGACAGAAGCTACTGATATATCTAGTTTATTGTTCCTAAGTGAATTAGTTCACAATTCTTTGTACTGACAGAGATTCAACTATTAAACTTCTCCAATTTTCCCAAGTCACTCTGAATTCAAAACTACCCTTGTAATGATGATCACTGTTACTCCTGTCCAGGCTAGTGCCAAATGCATATGTAATAAGCACACTTTCTAGTTCATCATTCATAAAGCAGTGATTCTTCAAGCAGACACAAGCCTTTCAACTTCTAAAAAAAGTACAAAAGTATGTGGAAACTGACATAGCTTCTACTCATGCTAAGGCTTCTAGAGCTTTACAGATAAACTTACCACTTTATGACAGAAAGTGAAAGGAAAACATTGACAGTTACTGGAGGATTTATAATCCAAAACAAATCACCTTAAAGGATACCTCACAATAAAACCTCCAACTCAGAAAATACTAAAATCCATTAGAAGACTGGTCTAAGAGCACCAACACCTACTTCTCTTGTCACTCTCCTATACTCAAAAGACTGTAGGCTAAAGAAGCACTCAGCAGACATCTGCCCTTGTGTGCATGTCTTAAGTCAGGCTTTAGGATCCCTAAGTTTCCACAGCTAGGAAGGAAGAACTCTATCTACCAAAGGAACACTCAAAATTCAGTATCTTTGTAGGGACTAAAGTGGTGAAGTAATAGGGTTTTGTATGCACTATCTTCCCTGAGATTTATATGGAAATCCGTGGTGGATGGTGAAACCATATAACAGTCTTGGTGTTTACTGAAATCAGTAATATGGTACAGGAAACTGAGCACAGAAGGAAGGGGTATGGGTCAGAAGGACACGGAGGAAAGGAAATGTTACTCTTGCCTTTAGAGATAATTAGTTGACCATATTCTCCCTAAGGATGACCCCCTGGCAGCTGTACCTAGGGATTTAGCATGACTGCCTTGAGGAGCTCATTAGGGGGTGAGCTGGAAGGCAGAGGAAAGAGAAACCCAGAGGGATAGGGGTAAGGGGTTAGGGAAAGACTGTTTTTAAAGGGGGGTTTTAGTAAAGGCAGAGAAAGAAGAGTCAGAGAGATAGAGAGTAATATTTCCCAAACTTCATGAACACAGTAGGAGAGAGCGTGAAGGGAAGAGAAGGTGGAGGCCTCTAAGTATTCACACCCTGTGCCCTCAGTTACAAACACAGTCTAGTTGCTAACAATATTAAATTCCAAAATGACTTGTAATGTAGGAAAATAAAATAAACATCCTGCACACTTACCCAATCCGGGTAAACAGCTTCCCATGGGCATGGAGAAAACTGAGGATGAACCTTTTGTTCAGCTGCATGGGAAAAAGGGAGAGGAGAAAACAATTAAACTTTCCCCAGTTTCCTGTTACTGAACAGAGTCCCCAGTGACACAATAACCTGGCCAGGGTCTAAGGGGTGGGCACTAGGGATGGGAACCAAATGGACAGGACCAAACTCTCACACAGATCCAGGGCACATGCCCAACAGCTGCCACTCAGCTGAGCCAAGATGACAGCCAGAGGAGTGAGCGAACAGCACCCTCTGCTGGCAATGGCACCTGTATGCAAAGACTCTGAACACAGTGAATCCGAATATAAAGGAAGGTGGCCTGCAGTTCTCTGTGACCTAAGAGTCACTCAAGCTCCGTAACGACAGAAATGAAACTCTGACAAAGGAAAGGATAATTGTGGTATGAGAGAAGTTTCTGATCTATTTATGAGCTATTTTTCTACCTATTCGAGAAAACAAGACTCTTCTTTGATAACTAAGTGTAAGATAACCCATCATTACCCAGCTCATCAAATTGTACTTTATGAGCTTTTAAAACCAAAGTTCAAATTTTAGGTCTGAAAGCTGAAAATTCGAAGTGTGTACAGGGCACAAGCATGAAGCAGACTGGTAGGGAAAGTAGCAACCTATGGCTATTCGACTCTAGTTGTGGCCAAATGCTCTATGTGGCCCCAAGCTGGAAGCTGGAATCTGGGTTTTTAAGTGAAATCCTCTAGCTTTTAAATGATGGCCATTAATGAAAATAATTTAAACATTAAGAAAGCCATGAACTCACATTTGCCAGCCATATCCAGCCCATCACCCACCCATTTACAACCTTGGTTCAAAATTCTAGAAAACCTATTTCCATGAAAACCAAGACATCCTTCTGAGCAAAACAAGGGAGAGAAAAAAACAATTCAATTCAAATCTAAAGAAACGCAGAGACACTCTAAAGCAGTGGTTCTCGACATTCCTAATGCCATAGCCCTTTAATATAGTTCCTGTGGATCGCAACCCACAGGTTGAGAACCGCTGCTCTAAAGACCAAACCTCCTTGTTATCACCCGTGCTCTCTTAGAAGCAATATATTCAGAACCCTATCGCTAGGTAGGAAGAGGGGTCCAGTCTTGATCTCAGGAGTGTGGTCAGAAGTCTAGCACCTCTTGAAAGTGTCCTAAGAAAAACTCTTCAAGTTTATCACACTACAAAACAGAACACAAATTATGGCAGCTCCACCTATTTTTCTTTTTTTTTTGAGACAGAGCCTCAAGCTGTCCCCCTGGGTAGAGTGCCGTAGCATCACAGCTCACAGCAACCTCCAACTCCTGGGCTC
>NW_003852540.1:3685615-3686217 GCF_000181295.1 Otolemur garnettii | reverse complement strand
TTGAACCCGCCACCTCCAGTATATGGGGCCAGCACCCTATTCCTTTGAGCCACAGGCGCCGCCCATGCCTGGCTATTTTTTGGTTGTAGTTATCATTGTTGTTTGCAAGCCCAGGCTGGATTCGAACCCGCCAGCTCCAGTGTATGTGGCTGGCACCCTAGGGGCTGAGCTACAGGCCCCAAGCCTCAATTATCCCTCATCCTATAGCTGTCAATTATAAATTGGTTAACTCATTCATTTAAAAAGTACCTTGGGAGGAACAGAGTAATACTAACCCACCTCATTCAAGACCTAATACTATCCCCTAAACCCCAAGGCAACTCAGAAATGTAAGCAACTTTAAACCAATAAATAGCAGAGTTAGAAGTAGAACTCAAATTCCAAACATGGATTTTCTGGCCAGGTGCAGTGGCTCATGCTTGAAATCCTAGTACTCTGGGAGGCAGAGGCAGGTGGATTGCTTGAGTTCACAAGTTCCAGACCTGCCTGAGCAAGAGCAAGACCCCAACTCTAAAAATAGCTGGGCATTGTAGCAGGCGCCTATAGTTCCAGCTACTCAGGAGGCCGAGGCAAGACAATTGCTTGAGCCCAAGAGACTGAGG
>NW_003852540.1:3684065-3685595 GCF_000181295.1 Otolemur garnettii | reverse complement strand
AGCAAGGGAAGTTAGGACCAGGGACAAAGGGTTCCATCAACAGAAGGGAAAGGTGAGTAACAACTGCAAAATAAATTGCCAATGGGTATACCGACATTAGCAACAAAACCTAGAATGCAGGTCTCTAAATGTACTAATAAAGGAAGATGGTGAGAAAGAGGAACTTTCTCATAAAACATACCTGTGTTTAAGTGCCACCTCTGACACACACCTGCTGTGTGATCTCAGGCAACTGATCTAATCTCCCTAAGTCCCAGGTTTCCTTTCTATATAGTGGAGACAACTATATGTTAATGGTTGTTACACATATTAAATGAGGTAAGGCCTACAAAACAGGCTTTACCTGTTGTAAACACCGGAAGTGTTCCCTTCACACTCTCTCCAAATAAAAGATAAAACAAGTGGTCAAAAGCTAACAACAGGAGAATCTGGGAGAAAGATATGTTGGAGTTTTTTATATTATTCTTACAAGTTTTCTATAATGTTATTTCAAATAAAAAGGTTAAAACATACATTCTCTACTCCTATTTTAACTCAATTATCCCTCTTCTTTGTTTTGAGACAGAGTCTCAAGCTGTTACCCTGGGGTAGAGCGCTGTGCTGTCACAGCTCACAGCAACCTCCAACTCCTGGGCTCAAGCGAGTCTCCTGCCTCCGCCTCCCAAGTAGCTGGGACTACAGGCACCCGTCACAATGCCTGGCTATTTTTGATTGCAGCCATCATTGTTGTTTGGTGGCCTGGGCTAGATTCGAACCCGCCACCTTAGGTGTATGTGGCTGGCGCCTTAGCCACTTGAGCCACAGGTGCCGAGCCAGCTCCACCTATTTCATATGAAAGCGAGGTGCGGGAATGACTTCACCAACGACTTCAACGTCAAACTCTGCACCCAAGCTTCACTTTTGATTTTTGCCTTAAATGAATTACATTTAATCAATAATACTAAATCAACAATAATTTATGTAGTTAAAAAGTTCAGGATCTGGGCAGCGCCTGTGGCTAAGTGGGTAGGGCACTGGCCCCATATACTGAGGGTGGTGAGTTCAAACCTGACCCCAGACAAACTGCAACAAAAAAAATAGCCGGGCCTTGTGGTGGGCGCCTGCAGACCCAGCTACTCGGAAGGCTGAGGCAAGAGAATCACCTAAGCCCCAGGATTTGGAGGCTGCTGTGAGCCATGACCCCATGGCACTCTAAAGAGGGCAATAAAGTGAGACTCCATCTCTAAAAAAACCAGATCTTGAACTTTGTCTTTTTTTAGAGACAGAGTCTCACTCTGTCACCCTCAGTAGAGTGCTGTTATATCACAGCTCACAGCAACCTCCAGCTCTTGGGCTTAGGCGATTCTCTTGAGAATCGCCGAGTAGCTGGGACTACAGACACCTGCCATAGGCCTGGCTACTTTTTTGTTGCATTTGGCCAGGAGCGGGTTTGAACCCGCCACCTTCAGTATATGGGGCCAGCACTCTACTCACTGAGCCACAGGCGCCACCCCAAAAGCTCAGGATCTTCATTGATGATGTCCTCCAACA
>NW_003852540.1:3680070-3684045 GCF_000181295.1 Otolemur garnettii | reverse complement strand
GAAAAAAAGATTTTTCTTCTCTTACTCTACATCTATCTCAGGATGAGAACTAGTGAGCTGATCTAATGAAGAACTAATGAGGGAATAAGAACAACTTAACAGCAGTTCAAGTTTCGCTTTTAGGTTGTCCTTACCAATTGTGCAGGAAACCTATACTGTTTGAGCCACAGTATCTCCTGGAGTATAAAGAAAGTCCTGGCTGGGCATGGTGGCTCACACCTATAATCCTAGCACTCTGGGAGGCCGATGGTCTCAAACCCGCCCTGAGCTCACAGGTTTGAGACCATCCTGAACCAGAGCAAGACCCTGCCTCTAAAAATAGCCAGGCATTATGGCGGGTGCCTGTAGTCCCCACCTCTTAGGAGGGTGAGGCAAGAGAATTACTTGAGCCCAAGAGTTAGAGGTTGCTGTGAGCTATGATGCCATAGCACTCTACCAACGGCAACAAAGTGAGACACTATCTCCAAAAAAAAAAGTCCTAAAAGGTTTGCATCATCTCTGCTTCTACATACACTTTCCAAGGATTCTTCTCTTAAGGTAGTAGATGAGGTCTAATTACCTGAATTCATACTTGCCACTATCATTTTTTTTTTTTTTGAGACAGAGTCTCACTATGTGGCCCTTGGTACAGTGCTATGGTGTCATAGCTCACAGTAACCTCAAACTCTTGGGCTTAAGCGATTCTCTTGCCTCAGCCTCCCAAGTAGCTGGGACTACAGGCGCCCGCCACAATGCCTGGCTATTTTTTGTTGCAGTTGTCATTGTTGCTTAGCTGGCCCGGGCCAGGTTCAAACTCTCCACCCTAGATGTATGTGGCTGGTGCTATAACTGCTGTGCTATAGGCACTGAGCCATATCATATTTTAACTCTATCTAATAAAAAGTGAATTTCAATGTACTGTTTTCAACTAGTAGGAGTGAAAAGAAATCTTAGGGACCTTTTTGAAGCTATACAGACATTCTCCCTGACCTTGGTTAATGAGAACCATTGCTTTTCTTTTAGTTTGAAAGTATCTGTCACCCTAAACAGTTTCTTTTTGTTGTTCACCAAAGGCATTTCAGTTAGGAAAGGAGCCCAAAAGTAGATGCATCCTATTTATTTTACTCTATTGTTCTAAGACACCTGAAGGGATAGCACAGATGCATCCTAGAGTTAAGGCTTGTTATGTGGAGGAAGCAGATTTGTCACATGTTTATCAAAATGGTCCTAAACAACATTCCTACCTGATAATACGAAGTCAACAAGCAGTGATACAGACCTTTGGAGAATGCGTAACTTGATACCAAGTCCATAGTCAGGAAAGTGTCTCCAGTCTGAGCTTTCTCCCTCTCTAGCACATTACCATGGACTGGCTCCCATTTCTACAACTTTTTAAACAATACACTTGGGTGGAGAGCACTGGCTCTGGGAGGCTGAAGCAGAAAAATCACTTGAGGTCAGGAGTTTGAGAACAGCCTAAGCAAGAGTGAGAACCAATTTCTATTAAAAATAAAAAAAAAAAAAATTAGCTGGGCATTGTAGTGGGTACCTCTAGTCCCAACTACTTACAAGACAGAAGTAGGAGGCAGCTACTCTGGAGCCCAAGAGTTCAAGGTTACAATGAGCTGGATTGTGCCACTGCACTCTAGCCAGTGTGACAGAGGCTGACTCTCAAAAAAACAAAACAAAACAAACAATACACCTCCAGAGTCTCCCTCAGGTGGAGAAGAAAATGTTACTCCTTAAACTGTGAGACTGTCTCCAGATCTTTCTAGCACATTTACATTCCACTCATAAGAAGTCAAAAGAGTTTCTTTGGTGGAGCCCTGAGTCCCATACCAATTCCTGGTTCAGGATGGTCTCAAACCTGTGAGCTTAACCCAAGAGACACTAAAGGCAATCAATACAGGTCCCCAGATACTCACAATAAAGTCTGTCTTGTTATTATTCTGGCATTAAGAGTATCATGTTTTAGATTGTTCATCAACTGTAAAATGGGATTTCTAACACTGACATTACCTAACTCAGAACTGAAGTATGAAATGAAATAATATAAATAAGTACCTTTTTTTGGAGACAGAGTCTCATGTTGTCACCCTTGGTAGAGAGCTGTGGCATCATAGCTCACAGCAACCTCAAACTCTTGGGCTCAAGTGATCCTCCCACCTCAGCCTCCCAAGTAGCTGGGACTACAAGTGCCAGCCACAGTGCCCGGCTAATTTTTCCATTTTGTGGAGACAGGGTCTCACTCTTGCTCAGCTGGTCTTGTACTCCTGAGCTCAGGCGATCCACCGGCCTTAGTCTACCAGAGTGCTAGGATTACAGGCGTGAGCCACCATGTCCAGCAAAATTACTTTGAGGAACAAATGTTTTTTACAAGCCCTGACATTATCATTTAAAATTGTATCTAAGTGTTTTGTGAATTGTGGAGAAAGGAAAGGAAAAAAAGCTGTTCAGAGGCAGCAATGCAACACAGCAGCGCAATGCAACAGAGTGGATTCTGAAATGTGCCCAATTTCAATTCCTAAAGAGTGTTCCTGCTTCTAAATGGCCATGTGGAAAACTGAATTTCTGAAAAGTGAATCATAATTTTAAGGATAATAAGAGTACTCAGTTTTAAAAGGAATTCCAAGTTGCATTTTTAAAGTGTTTTGGGGGAACATAAATTATCATTCTCTTATCTGTCTGGAATGTCTCTATTTTTATATACATGAAGTATTTTTTAAAAAACAAAACTTTGCTGCATTTTAAAATGGGGTTTATCCTCTTAGATATAAGACAACATAGGTAGAGACCAATTTCACAAGTACCTACTAGTAAAATATCCAGGACTTCCAGAGCATTCACTCAAAGCCCATTTCTCAATCTCTCTAAAATACTAAGATCACAGGGTAGAGGAGGATGTGAGTACACTGGTCATCTCCACATGTGTCACCCTCATGCCTATGCTCCTATAATAGGCACAATAGACAGCAAACCAACAAGACAGGGTTCCTAACGCCAAGGAGCCTGGAGTATAAGAAGATAATATATCATTTTGCCAATTTCCCTTTTGTACCCCCATACCTAAGATAAAAACCACCAACTGTGAAGGTGCCAGAAGGCACTATTTCCCTTATGTCACTATCCCTTAAATGGGGAAAGGGATAGTGGGACCTAAAAAGGTTTGATATAATAAGGAAGGGAGATTTGACACATGAAATATGGAAACCTATCAGTAATGCAATAATCATTTAGTAGAGATAAAAGTTATTCATTATTACTTTTAGCATTTTTCTTTCCAGGATATAGATAGAGTTACAGGCAAGCCAAGCAGTATGACTCAAATGCCATGTAGGAACACAGAGCAAATCAAAATCAATCCTTAAATCCCTTACTTGGACCAAAGAGCTGGACTAAGGCTGAGGTAGAGAATGGCAATTACCCCTCACCTTTACTTTTTCTACCCCTTAACTGTTCTGGGCAGTATGACAGTTCAATTAGCTATAATTAAGCACAAGTATCATGTAGGGTTGGCTAGATCTAAGTCATATGAATTAAAGTGTAACACATGCCTTTTAAAACCACCTTTTTCAACTAATGTACACTTCGAAATGCACTGCATCTCATCCTTGCACTGCAGTTTAGTGCTGCCTCAACAAAGTCTTAAAGCAATTCACTTGCTGTTACTTCATTATCTCTCCTACTTAAACCAGCAGACTGAGGAAAAGTGGGCTACATGTCAATCAGTAGTCAGCCCCAGAAAACCCAGCTGGTAAGCAGAGGGCAAGCCATGCTCAGAGTGCCTGAGCGAAACCGGCACCTGGTATAAAGGAAAAAGAGGAAGGAATACATGGGTATTTTGTATTGATTGCTTTTATGTGTTTACAGTAAGGAGGGAATAGAACAGAATGGTATGAACAAAATCTTAAGAGTTAAAGAAAGACCTAGTTCAAATTCCGGTTATGCCATTTACTTGCTATGTAACTCTTAGCAAGTCACATCAACTTTCTTTTT
>NW_003852540.1:3676610-3678837 GCF_000181295.1 Otolemur garnettii | reverse complement strand
TTTAATGGGGGGGGGGGAACGCTGGATGCAGTGGCTCATGCCTGTAATCCTAGCACTCTGGGAAGCCAAGGCAGGTGGACTACTTGAGCTCAGGAGTTTAAGACCAGCCTGAATCAGAGTGAGACCCCATCTCTATTAAAAATAGAAAAACCAGCCAGGCATTGTGGCTGGTGCCTATAATCCCTGCTACTTGGGAGGTTAAGGTAAGAAGATCACTTTAGTACAAGAGTTTGGGGTTGCTGTGAGCTATGATGATGCCATGGCAATCAACCTAGGGATGAGTGAGACTCTGTCTCAAAAATAAAAAAAATGCAGTTTCCATAAGTTTCTAATGAAATACTAATTTGTTTAGATATTGCCTATGGCTACTTTCCCCCCCAGAGGCAGAGTTGAGTCCTTGCAACAGAGGGTATACGGCCCACAAAGCCTCAAATATTTATTAAATACTATCTGGCTCATTACAGAAAAAGCCTACCAATCCCTGGGATAAATCACCCACAACAGTGGTATTGCAAAAATATTTTCTACCTATGTAGCACTTGAGGGCTAATGCACACATACACTGGAAACAGCAATGGTTCTCATGGGTGAGGAGATGAAGAGTGGTAGTAAGAAAGAATGTGGTCTAAGAGACCTCCCCTCCCCCGACAAGATATCTGATATCCACCCAGCTCTCATCACTACAGGAGATTTACAGCATTCCTTCCCACAAATGCATGATTCTAAGTAAATACAATCTTTCTCTGCCAGCTGCTGTGCAAACACCATCCTATCTATGATAGCACAGGTAAAACCAAATAGCAAAGACTGCTGCTCTCAAAGTTTTTGAATTCAAACACTCCAAAAAATACAGAGAAATAGGCTCAGCGCCCATAGCACAGTGGTTACAACACCAGTCATATGCACCAAGGGTGGCAGGTTCGAATCCAGCCCAGGCCAGCTAAACAACAATGACAACTGCAACAAAAAAAATAGCTGAGTGTTGTGGTAAGTGCCTGTAGTCACAGCTACCTGGGAGGCTGAGGCAAGAGAATCACTTAAGCCCAAGAATTAGAGGTTGCTGTAAGCTGTGATGCCACAGCACTCTAAAGAGGGTGACATAGTGAGACTCCACCTTAAAAAAAAAAAAAAACAGAGAAATATAAATGAGGCTCTCCAGGTTCCCACCTTAGAAGTTACTATGGGCTAAGTGAAAGGGTGGGAAAAAGGATATACCCAACCCCAACAGAGATTTCATTTAAGGAAGAGGGCTCCTGGACATTTCTCCAAACAACCCTATCAAGAGAAAGTACCAGATTAAGATTTATGACTCCCTGTGCTGTAGTGTGACTGTCTCTAGGAACCAACTCAAAAGTGCCATCAGCTTAAAATGAGAGAAAGTTCACCCAAAGGACAACACTGTTGCTCTGACTGGGTCATTTTCTGAATGACTCTTCTTTCTGACTCATCTCTCTCAGAGCCTGGGAACTCTCATAACCATCCACCCAAATAACAGGGGAGGTGGGACACCATTTGTCTACACTGCACAAAGAGAGAAGAGGAAATGAGTGAAACTCCTACTTTATGATCAAGAAATGCGCCACTAGATTAACGTTTCTCCAAGGGTACATCTACAAGGTCAAACCCATCTTATAAATGAATACATCAAGAGCATAAGGAATGGGTCACACATCGACCCATTCATTTGTTCATTCAACAAAACTTACTGAGCACTGTCTATGTACAGAATATTGTGCACAATCTGTGAACAAGGCAGATACAGTCTGCTCTGTGGGTGACAGACAACTATAAAATGCCATGACTGGGCAAGGAAAGGATGCTGTGGAAATACACAGCAGAAATATTGGAGATATCCTCAGAGAGGAAGAAAGCCTTAAATTGAAACCTAAAGCTTGAGGAAATTAATCCATTGATTTGGAGGGGATAAGCAGTCATGCTTTGATGTGTCATAAGCAAAGGGAAGAGCATGTATGATGGTCCAAAGAGTAATACATTGTGGGAAAGCTAGATGATTGATTCTGGAAGGAGGCTAGAGAAATAGGCAGGACAAAGTTGTAGAAGTCCTGTTAAAGAGTTATTCTTTCTTGGGTTTTTTATTTTTTTTTTGACAGATTCTCACTTTGTTACCCTCGGTAGAGTGCCATGGCATCATAGCTCATAGCAACTTCAAACTCTTGGGCTCAAGCGATTTTCTTGCCTCAGCCTCCCTAGTAGATGGGACTATAGG
>NW_003852540.1:3672235-3676534 GCF_000181295.1 Otolemur garnettii | reverse complement strand
TGGTCTCAAACCTATGAAACTCAGGCAATCCAACCACCTTGGCATCCCAGTGTGCTAGGATTTCATTTTTAGAGATAATTTATTCTGATTTCATTTCCATTCATTCATTCCTTCATTCATTTAGAGACAGGATCTCTCTCTGTTGCCTGGCCTAGAGTGCAATGGCATCATCATAGCTCACTACAACCTAATACTCCTGGGCTCAGACAATCCTCCCACCTCAGCCTCCCAATTAGCTAGGACTATAGGTACACACCTGACTAATTTTTCTATTTTTTGTGGGGATAGGGTCTCACTATGTTGCCCAGGCTGGTCTCAAGCAATCCTCCTGTCTTGGCCTCCCACAGTGCTAGGATTATAGACCTGACCTATCACACCCAGCCTCAATGATATTTTTGAATGGCCTTGCATAGTAAGCGGCACTAAGTATATACTTACTAAATGACTAATGAAGATCCTTATCAAAGTATATGGATTTGATAGTGATTAAGTATTATCCTGGTAATATATACACACACACAAAAAAAAAAAAGAAAAAAAAAAGTACAGTACCACACCTGGCGCAGTGACTCATGGCTGCAATCTTAGCACTCTGAGAAGCTGAGATGGGTGGATCTCCTGAGCTCAGGAGTTCAAGACCAGCCTAAGCAAGAACAACACCCCATCTCTAAAAAACAGCCAGTTGTTGTGGCGGATACCCATAGTACCAGCTACTTGGGAGACTTAGGCAAGAGGATCACTTGAGCCCAAGAGTTTGAAGTTGCTGTGAGTTATGACATCATGGCACTCAACTGAGGGCAACAGAGTGAGACTGTCTCAAAAAAAAAAAAAAAAGTACAGTACTAATATTAATGTTGTAGGGAAATAGCATATCATTCCTATGTGTGACAATTTAAACTTATCTCTTTTTAGAAGACAATTTGACAAAATTCAAATAAAGGTATTCAAAGGAAAAAAGAGTTCTATGGGGATTTAAAGACTGTGATCATGAGTAGTAGCAGTTTCATCTGCTACATTCCAGGCCAAGTGAGTGGACAAGAACAGACCACAGTTAACATCAGAATAAATGCCAAAGTCCTTCCTATGGCCTACAAAAGGCCTCCATAATATTGCTCTACTCCTATCTCTTCCTATCCTTGAATGTGTTTAGCACCTCCAGCCTTTGTATTTACTCTCTAGCCCAGTGGTTCCCAAACTTTACAGCACATTGAAATTGCTTAGAAATCGTTGAAAAATATTGATGCCGGGCTTCTATCTCCAGACATTCTTATTTAATTGGCATGGGGGTAAGATTTGAGTATTAGGAATTTTAAAAGCTCCCCAGGTAATGGTAGAGCAAAGTATGAGTACTATTACTCTAGTTTATTCTTTCACAGATAGATAGCACTTACCACCAAATGATTTACACACATACACAGAGATAGTTTCCCCTCAGTATGCAACTACATGGAGTCCAGGACACCCATGGATACCAAAATCTACAGTTGCTCAGGTCTCTTATAAAAAATGGTGAAGTATTTGCATATAACCTATACACATCCTCATGTATGTGTTTTTTTCTTTTTTTGAGAAGAGTCTTGCTCAGTCACCCAGGCTAGAGTGCAGTGGTATCATAACTCGCTGCAACCTCAATTCTCCTACCACAGCCTCTTTTTTTTTTTTTCCACAGCTTCTTAAGTAGCTGGGACTACAGGCACAAAATATGCTCATTTTTCCTTTTCTTTTCTTTCTTTCTTTTTTTTTTTTTTTTAGACAGTCTCAAGCTGTGGCCCTGTGTAGAGTGTCATGGTGTCACAGTTCACAGCAATCTCAAACTCTTGGACTCAAGTGATTCTCTTGCCTCAGCCTTCCAAGTAGCTGGGACTATAGGTGACTGCCACAATGCCCGGCTATTTTCTTGTTGCAATTCTCATTGTTGTTAAGCTGGCCTGGGCTGGGCTGGAACCCGCCAGCCTTGGTGCAAGTGGCTGGCGCAGGTTACCGTAACCACTGTGCTACAGGGGCCAAACCCTCCATTTTCTTAAGTAGAGACGAGATCTCACTCTTGTTCAGGGTGGTCTCAAACTCCTGACCTCAAAGCCTCAAAGCCTCAAAGCCTCCTCCTCCTACCTTGACATCTTAGAGTGCTTGGATTACAGGCATGAGCCACCACACCCAGCCCCTCATGTATACTTTAAATCATCAGTAGATTACTTATAATACCTAATACAGTGAAAACACTATGTAGATAGTGATACTGTATATTTTTTATCATTGTATTATTGTTTTTTTTTTCCAATCTATAGTTAGTTGAATCTATAAATACAAAACCCATTGATACAAAGGGCTGGCTGGTTATATATATAGATCAACAGAACAAGGACTATATGTATCTTGTTCAATGCAGTTATTTCCAGAGTTCAACACACTTATCTCCAGAGTGGGTTCATTGCCTATAAATTCTTAGGGAACAAACAGCCTTTCCAATCTGATATTTGTTGTTTCTCCCTCATCTACATTTAGTGACAAAACCTCCACTTCAGTAACAAAGAATTACTTGTGGTGCCCTAAGTTCACCATGTTCTTTACATTGCTATGACCTCTCTCTACCTAGAATGCTTTCTTGTGTAACAAAGTACCACTTTTCCTCACGTATGCCTCCCTTGACCCTTTACTTCCAAGCTGAGCTTAACACCTTATCCTCCAGGATCAGAGGATATTTCATGTACTTCTGTTACACCGGGTATCAGAGTGCATATAATTATATACACACGTATGTCTTTAGATCAGCTCCGTTCAGCAGAACTTTCCATGATGATGAGAATTTTCCTTGCTGGCAATGACCAACACAGTAGCCACTAGATACATATGAGTAATAAACACCCAATGGATGGCTTCATGAGGAAATGAATATTTATTTTATAGTTAATGGCTATCATATTGATCAGACAGCTCAAAATCATGATTGCCTTTACTGAATGATTCATTTCTATATCCTAAGACATAGGAGTTATCCATAGGTAACGGATGAGTGGATGGAGAGATGAATGAGTAAGAGTTGGCTCCAAGATTAGAATACCCACACAATTTTTAGCTCACCATGTGGTAGGAGTAAAAGAAACACTCTAAACCTTAAACAGGGCTCAGTCAGTGGTAGCAAAGGACCAGAAGAACCTCTCTATCCAGTGTTCTTCTATTCTGCCCAACTATATAACTACACAGGAGACAGTAGGGTCTGCCACCTGATTTTTAACTATTGCACTGCACCTTTTAAAAGCTTGCAGCAACTTCCCAACTATAGACAGATTGGATTTGCAGAGCTAGCTTTGTACTTCAGGAGTTAAAAGAACCCCAAGCTACTCAGACACAAATTCAGACGTTAAAGGCTCAACTTTTCCCAGCTAAACAAAACAAGTATGTCATACTCAACCAACTTATAATAATAACGGTCAAAACTTCTATGGCATCTTCTATGTGTAACACACTGCCTAAGCACTTTATGTGTGTTAACTCATGTAACCTTAGAACAATCCTGTGAGGTTAAATACTACCATTACTGTCATAGTATAGAGAGGTAAACTGCGCACAGACAGGATAAGTGACTTGCCCAAGGTCGACCCAATCAGTGTGGCTCCAAAGTCTAAGCTATTTATCTTTCACATTTTAAAAAGGCGGACTTCCTATCAACCCATGAATGGATTAATAAACTGTGGTATACGTATACCATGGAATACTATTCAGCCTTAGGAAAAGATGGAGAGGGTGGTGCCTGTGGCTCAGTGGGTAGGGCACTGACCCCATATACCGAGTGTGACAGGTTCAAACCCGGCCCTGGCCAAACTACAACAAAAATAGCCGAGCATTGTGGCAGACGCCTGTAGTCCCAGCTACTCGGGAGGCTGCAGCAAGAGAATTGCCTAAACCCAAGAGGTGGAGGTTGTTGTGAGCTATGAAGCCACAGCACTCTGTCTCAAAAAAAAAAAAAAAAAAAAAAGATAGAAACTTTACATCTTTTATATTAACCTGGATGGAGCTGAAACACATTCTTCTTAGTATAAAGCATTACAAGAATGGAAAAGCAAATATCCAATGTACTCAATACTAATATGAAGCAGTAGATGAACACCCACACAAGAGAAAAACTCAATTCAATTCAAGTTAGGGGAGGGGAGAGGAGGAGGGAAGAGGACTGGTTCATTCTCATCTAATAGGCACAAAGTAAGGGTATATGGCACACCTCCTGGGTGTGGGACTCAACTATAACAGGGACTTTACCTAACAGATGCAAACACTGTAACCTAATCATTTGCACCCTATTAA
>NW_003852540.1:3657782-3672215 GCF_000181295.1 Otolemur garnettii | reverse complement strand
TATATGGCACACCTCCTGGGTGTGGGACTCAACTATAACAGGGACTTTACCTAACAGATGCAAACACTGTAACCTAATCATTTGCACCCTATTAATCCAAAAATATATATAAATAAATAAACAAATAAGGCAACCTGGAACCAGGCACTGTGGTTCATAACTGTAATCCCAGGTATTAGGGAGGCCAAAGCAGGAGGATCACTTGAGGCCTAGAGTTTGAGATCAGCCTGGGCAACATAGCAAGACCCCATCTCTAAAAAATAAAAAATAAAAACACAAATAGACAGGCATGATGGTACATGCCTATAGTCCCAGCTACTTGGGAGGCTGAAGCAGCAGGATTGCTTGATCACAGGTGCCACTGCACTTCAGCCTGGCCAACAGAGTGAAACCCTCATCTCTAAAAAGTAAACAAACAAAAAACTCACACAAAAAGTCAACCTTTTCAGCAGAACAAAGACAGATACTGAGAATGTTTCCATAAAGACCAAAAGCTAAAGCAACCCCAAACAAATACCCACCAATGGTTTCAGCTGCCTTGCACTGAGAGACCACCAAGCCAAACTGAGACATTTCACAGATTAAGAGAAGTAGATACTTCCAGTTCAAATAGTATCACTTGGTGAATTAATTGCAAACTGATAGATGCACCTAACAATTGTACCTTAAGATAATGCCAGCAAGAAAAGATAAAATTGAATAAAAACTTATTTTCCATGTCAATAAAACGATAGCAACAATAAAACAAATAAAAACCCTAACTTTTTTTTTACAACTACAAGAACAACAACAACAACAATAAAAACCAGCCAGGCGTTGTCGTGGGCAACCTGCAGTCCCAGCTACTCCGGAGGCTGAGGAAAGATAATCACTTGAGTCCAAGAGTTTGAGGTTGCTGTGAGCTATGACACTACAGCACTCCACCAAGGGCAACATAGTGAGACTCTGTCTCAAAAAAAAAAAAAACAACCCCTAACATTTTTCTAGATGAATCCACAATCTGCTTGATGAATGAGGAACGAGCTCTTCAGGAATCAAGGCATATATGCACATTCACACAACTATCATCAAGAGGCTGTGCACAGTCCAGAAAAATATCTATTAATAAAAACATAACCTCTGCCTACCCATCTACCACAATACAGGAAAGGGAGGAGTGAGAACTAATATCTCTGCCTTCTGACTGACAAAAAAGTAGCGGGAAGGGAGGAGTGAGAACTAATCTAAGAACCTAAAGGAGAACAAAGCTTCAGCTTAAAACAGATGTGGTTACAAAGATTTCACAAACCACTCCGCTGTGGGCACCCAAAAGTAAAAACCAGCATACAAGGAGCTCTGGCAACCCTGTATAAGCTTCAGATTTAAGCAAGTCACCAAATAAGGGAAAGATTCTGGCGCACCAACTCCTAGGAAAAGTGTTTCAAGTTAAAAGTGGTTATTCAGGTTTGGATGTGAACTTCTGTATCTGCTCTTTATCAACAGAGGCAACTCTACCTCACTGGCAGCTAGCAGCAGAAAGAGAAGAAAACCGTTAGAATGCAAATGATTTACACAAAGACAACAACATGGCCTGATAGAACCTGGCATGTGCCTTGACACTAAAGACAAGGCTATAAACACGGCAATGGAGAACGTCTGGGATTCCACATCTGAGCCGAACCAAGCATGTCCAGGAGTAATAAGCAGGACACGATGTCACTTTCTCCCCACAACAGCCACCACAGCATTGTTGGTGACTCAGTTTCACTGTGAATGGAGGCAAGGTATGCTTCCCGCTACTTTTTTGTCAGTCATATACCATCTAGTTCAAGAGACATAGGAAACACTTTTTTTTTTTTTAAATATGGAACGCTTCACGAATTTACGTGTCATCCTTGCACAGGGGCCATGCTAATCTTTTCTGTATCGTTCCAATTTTAGTATATGTGCTGCCGAAGCGAGCACAGCGAACACTTTTGAATCTCTTTATCTTTGATCCAATTCTTTCTCTTCTAAGTTCTTTCTCATTTCCCTTACCCTCTTTCAGTAATGAAAATCAGTCTTAACAGGTAAACCAGAAAGCAAGGAAAAAGTGAGCATTAACTTCTTCCTAATTATTTACAGTGTTCCATCCCTGTCACTGTTACCACTAAATGTATAGTAAAATTTTAAGTTTACAGTTAAAAGGGAAAGAAAGAATGAAAGTGATAAAAGTAAAAATAACTACTCTGTTGGTTACACAAGACTCCTCAGTTTGTGACAATTTATCAACCTGTATGGCTTTGATATGTATAATGATTTTTTTCAAATTGCTACAACCTTTTCTACTGTTCCATAAAAATCCTTTATTCCACAACCAATACTCTTGCCCCATATGTCCTAACCCCCATTATGATAATAACTCTGATGTGGCAGGAATGAAGGTGACTGTTATAAAAATTTGGGCTCCACCTAGGTACAGAAAGCTGTGATGGAATAGAATACCAGATTTGTTGATAACATAGATTATATCCCTATTTTACAAATGTAAACACTTGGGAAAAGATTAAGAAATCTATTCACAGAAATATAAAGAAATTTAGAAATACATTAAAGAATATTTAACTCCCAGTCTACACTGACCACAAGTGACAGCTCCTCAGGGGCACCAAAGGTATCTATTAGTGCCTTATTCCACTTTGTGACAACATCTCTTGTTAAGTTTTGGGGGTTTTTTTTGAGACAGAGTCTCATTTTGTTGCCCTTAGTTGAGTGATGTAGTGTCACAGCTCACAGCAACCTCCAGCTCTTGGGCTTTGGTGGTTCTCTTGCCTCAGCCTCCCAAGTAGCTGGGACTACAGGCGCCCATCACAACCCCTGGCTATTTTTTTGCTGCAGTTTGGCCAGACTGAGTTTGAATCTTCCACCCTCGGTATATGGGGCCAGCACGCTACTCACTGAGCCACAGGCACCGTCCAGTTTTTCTTTTTCTTCTTTTCGAGATAGAGTCTCCTCTGTCACCCTGGGTAGAGTGCCAGGACATCATCATAGCTCATAGCCTTCCCAGTAGCTAAGACAATAGGAGCCTACCATGATGTCCAGCTAGTTTTTCTTTTTTTTCTTAGTAGAGATGGGGTCTCCCTCTCAGGCTGGTCTTGAACTCCTGAGCTCAAGGGATCCACCTGCCTCAGCCTCCCAGACTACTAAGATCACAGGCATGAACCACCACACGCAACCACTTGTAAGTATTTTAAAAGCCATACTGTTTTGGGCGGCGCCTATGGCTCAAGGAGTAGGGCACTGGCCCCATATACTAGGGGTGGCAGGTTCAAGCCTGCCCCAGCCAAAAACTGCAACAACAATAACAACAAAAAAACATACTGTTTTACATATCTGTCCAGAAGTCTACAAGAAAACTTGCCAAAGAAATTCCTCAAAGAGAGTATCAACTGCCTTAACATAGTCTGCTTTACAAATTAGGACCTAACATCTCAAGAGATTTGTGATACAAGTCAGCTCAAAATCTCATTAGAAAGAATAAAGTTTCAACATCTTTACCAAGAAACACCCGAGAAAAATGCAAATCCACAGAGACTATTAGTACAATTCCTCTTCTCTATATGTTTCAGTAGCTGTAGTCCTACTGTGCATGTAAAGGACAAGAATAGGATTTACTGCCAACGGTTACAACGCAAAGCATAACTTATTCCTAAGCCAAGCTAGTCTTGGCTCAGAAAGCTTCCCAGAATGATGGAAGGCATGACTTTAGGGTGAGTCAACCTTTGCTAATGCATAAAATAAAGCACAGAAGAGCTATTTGAAGGATCCACTTCTAAGTTTGGGCCAAATCAAAAGTCCTAATCAATCTACTTTGTAGTGAATTCTGAGTTCCAACTGATTAGATATCATCAAAGTGGACATCTGTACCATGGCCCAAGATATTCTAACAATCTAATGACAGATTCTTGGCTAGAAATCTCAGAAGCAACCAATACTCCTTCCAGTTTTTGTTGTTTTGGTAAGAGAGTCTTGCTCTATCATCCAAGATGGAGTACAGTGGTGTCATCATAATTCACTATAGCCTCCAATTCCTGGGCTCAAGCTATCCTCCTGCCTCAGCCTCCTGAGTAGCTGGAACTACAGGTATGCACCACTTTGTCCAGCTAATTTTCTTATTCTGTATAGAGATGAAGTCACACTATGTTGCCCAGGCCAGTCTAAAACTCCTGGTCTCCAGCAATCCTCCTGCGATGGCCTACCAAAGTGCTGGGATTACAGGTATATGCCACTGTGCCCAGCCTCTGTCTCGTTTCTAACCACACCTTGTTTTTATCTGTGTTGTTCTATCTGCCAGAAAAGTCAGTTGTCCCCATCTACCTAAAGGACTTCTTTTATCCTTCAAAATTAAGGACACAGATTACCTTTCTAGGCAGCTTTCCCTGTTTACCACCTGTGTTAATCTCTTTCTCCTCTATACTATCTCTGTTCAGTGCAATATTTCTATTATTACATCTTTAACACTTTATTGTAAATATTTATTTCCATATCCATTCTTCGAAGACAGTTATCTTTAGGGAAGGACCATTATTATTTACTTTTCTTTTTTTTTGAGACAGAGCCTCAAGCTGTCCCCCTGGGTAGAGTGCCGTGGCATTACAGCTCACAGCAACCTCCAAATCCTGGGCTCAAGCGAGTCTCCTGCCTCCGCCTCCCAAGTAGTTGGGGCCACAGGTGCCCGCCACAATGCCTGGCTATTTTTTTTTTTTTTGGGCTGCAGCCATTATTGTTGTTTGCCGGCCCGAGATGGATTCGAACCCGCCACCTTAGGTGTATGTGGCTGGTGCCTTAGCCACTTGAGCCACAGGCACCGAGCCTATTATTAACCTTTCTGTGTGCAGAGCCTAGAATAATAATTAACATATAAAGGCACCCACTAAATATTTATGGAAATGACCTAAAGAGGGGCAGGGAAGAATTTGATCCCCTCAGACTACTTACTAGATGACCCAGAAGGGGTTTTACAAAGAAATAAACAAGTGAGAAGTGAAAAATGTTCATAAAAAACTATGAAGCCAGTTATTTAAGGCAAGATACAAAGGTATATAACTATACTACAAGATAAAATATATTAAAAACAAGAAAGAAGTGCCAAAGAAAAACAAATAAAATAGTAAGACCACGACACAAAACACATGCCAATAAGTTCTTTACACTTATTAAGGGAAGTTACAAGTTAGGCTATAATCTCTAGAACAATTAAATTATTCTAAATAACAAATTCATAAATGTGCATAAGATTTTTTTAAACCCATTTTACATTGAAAGCAGAAATTTCTCCCATGAGTTTCCACAAAGACACCATATAATGCAAATAGCAATAATTCCCTAAGTCTCTTTATTATTGACTTAATATAGGCTGATTGTACACCAAAGTACAAATTAGTAAAGCAATATTACTGGTTAATACTACTGGTAACCAACATGTTACCTAGTTACATTAACTCTCTGATGGTTCTAGGCATGAATGACATGGGAAAAACAATAGTAGGAGAGATACGTAGTAATTCCCCATAATAGATGCTCAATAAAATTCGGAACAGTGGGAGGAAGACGACTTGAAAAATCACTGATGCTCTTAAAAATAAAAATGTGCAGTGAATACATTTTATAGGGACTCATGCATCAGAAAGGCAGAGGTAGTATTTTAAATTCCTTCTGGTCTAAAGACTAATACTTGAGAGAATAAAACTGAGCAGTAACTTCAATACTAAATATTTATGAGTAGAGTGAAAGGTTTCCAAGAGGGGAAAAACCCAGAGATTATCCCTGGAGCCAAACAAACAGTTCACAGTCTGAAGGAAGATCATAAGCCAAGAAAACAACTATTTCATATTCTCTCTCTTAGCTCAAACACATCCCATCCAAGACACTGAAAATAGGGTAGCCAGATGAAATTCTGGAACTTTTAAGAGCAAAGAGGGATTACAGAATGATAGAACTACAGATGTATCTCCCCCAGAGTACAGTCAGAAACAAAAACCAATATAGGAAATCAGTGACAAAGGCAACACAGAGAAAACAAAAAGGCCAGTGCAGTCTCTTACCCCAGTTAAGAGGCAGTATGTCACTATACAAAGTAAGCTGCTCCCACAGTAACATCACCTCACTATTCTGTTCCTTCCTGTAGCAGCTGCAAATTGAACAGATTCTTATTTGGAAGGCACTTCACAGATCCATAGGAGGTGATCCTGAGGGACAATTTATAGCACACCCTCACATACTTGGCTGGAACTCAGCAGCTGATTGTTCCCTAGTCTAACTTAGTAAGGAGCCAAAGGAGGGCTTTTCTAAGTCAACTCTCCCAGGCTGGAAAATTCTCTTCTGGCTTAAGTTTGAATATCGGGTTGTTCATGGGATGCCAAAACTACATCTTTACATTGGCTTTGAACAAGTATCTCCAATTCCCACAGACCTCAAAATCATCTGGCCACTAAAACCAAAATGGCTACTCTTCCTCTCACACAGAGAAGAACATGTTTTGTTTTTTAAGACAAAGTCTCATTTTGTCACTCAGGGTAGAGTCATGGCGTCATAGCTCACAGCCACCTCAAACTCTTGGGCTCAAGCGATCCGCTTGCCTCAGCCTCACAAGTAGCTGGGACTATAGGCACCTGCCACAACACCTGGCTGGTTTTAGAGATGGGGTCTTGCTCTTGCTGTGGCTGGTCTTGAACTCTTGAGCTCAAGCAATCCACTTGCCTGGGCCTCCCCGAGTGCTAGGATTACAGCATGAGCCACTGAGCCAGGAACATGTTTTTTTTTTGAGACAGAGCCTCAAGCTATCCTCCTGGGTAGAATGCTATGGCATCCCAGCTCACAGCAACCTCCAACTCCTGGGCTCAAGTAACTCTCCTGCCTCAGCCTCCCAAGTAGCTGGGATCACAGGCATCTGCCACAACAACGCCTGGCTATTTTTTTTAACTGCAGCCATCATTGTTGTTTGGCAGGCCTGGGCTGGATTCAAACCCGCTACCTTAGGTGTATGTGGCTGGTGCCTTAGCCGCTTGAGCCACAGGCGCCGAGCCCCAGAATATGTTTTTCAAAATGTGATCATCAAAAAAAATCTTTCATAAATCATAAGTCAATATCAACAATTCTTGAAATGGGTGAACAAGCAATAAACACACTCATTAAATGGTTTCCTTAAAACCTTTTATTCTGGCTCAGCGCCTGTGGCTCAAGAGGCTAAGGTGCCAGCCACATACACCTGAGCTGGCGGGTTCAAATCCAGCCTGGGCCCACCAAGCAACAATGACAGCTGCAACTAAAAATAGCCAGGCATTGTAGCAGGCACCTGTAGTCTTCCTAGCTACTTGGGAGGCGGAGGCAGGAGAATCACTTGAGCCCAAGAGTTGGAGGTTGCTGTGAGCTGTGATGGCACAGCACTCTACCCAGGAGGATAGCTTGAGGCTCTGTCTCAAAAATAAAAAACTTTTTATTCTACCCTACTGAAACCTCTCCCTATTCTACTAGCTGCTCAAATTCTCTCACTATTGTTGATCCCTATGCCACGAAGATCCAAATCTCAAGTGCATTTCTCTGAGGAAATAAAGGAGGAAACCTTAACAAGGTGTTTCTAATCTCACCAAGTTCTTAAATCTATGGTTCTCATCAGAATAGTGCTACTTCTCCTAGAGAATGTTTGGAAATATGTGTGAGCCACTACTGGCGTCTAGTGGGCAGGGCCAGGAATGCTAAACATCCAGCAAGGTCAGACCAGCAAAATGAAGAACAGTCTGTCCCCAAAGGTGGTAACACCCTCATTACCTATCAATATCCTAAATTAAGGACCCCAGCTCTAATTGCCTTCACTCTTCCCAACTTCTAGAACTGTGGCAGAAGGTCTTTTCTGTAAAAGGTGAGATAGAAAATAGTTTAGGATTTGTAAACCACATACATCTGCCACATGTAATTCTTTTTAAAAAGCCCCTATATAAGCATAGAAAAACCATACTTAGCTCCCACGTTGTACTTTGTTCACACTAGCTCTAGAGCATTACCTGACTCATTACAGTCTGTTTATATTAACTTAGAAATGCTGTTTAAAATACAATGGAATGCTTAGCTGGGCATTGTGGCAGGCACCTGTAGTCCCAGCTACTCAGGAGGCTGAAGCAAGAGAATTGCCTAAGCCCAGGAGTTGGAGGTTGCTGTGAGCTGTGTGATGCCACAGCATTCTACCGAGGGCGATAAAGTGAGACTCTCTCTACACAAAAAAAAAAAAAAAAAAAAAAATATATATATATATATATACACACACACACACACACACACACATATGCATATTATGATGGAATGTTATAAACAACTCAATAATGTATACTACAACTTTAAAGAATGAAACAAGAGCGTGAGAATCAAGCCTTAACACCTAAGAATTGGGGCATGTTGTCTGACTTCTAACCACTTCTCCTGTGCATTTCAGATGCTTTAGGTATTCTTCTGAATGTTCACTTTCAAATGCTTCATTGGAAAGAGCACAGACAATGCCTTTTTCCCTCTCTTCAGGATATATATTACTTCCTGTTCACCCTGCGTGCAAACTCAAAGTCTCTTTACAATTATTGCTGTTAACATTTTCTAAAATGTCTTAACCAAACCAGAACCTGGAAATTCTGACTGGTATCTGGGTCCTGACTTTCCGGATGGTAACTAAAGGTCACGTGGGGTGGAAAGTGGCCTGTGGGTAACACAGAATACACACACGCACGCGAACAGGATATGTTGGTAATCTGGCTTCCTGAGACCTGGTGAGTTTTAAGAGTTCTCATCAACACCCTTGGGGAAGATGAAAAATCTTAAGCTGGGAAACACTGGATTTTAAGTGTCCATTCCTAGAATTAGATTTCTAGCTAAAGCAAAATGGGAAGATACATCTTTTATTCCTTCACATTTTACTTGCCTAAAAATACAAAACACAAAAAAATGAACAAAATGAGTTCATATCGAAGGGGTTTCTTCAGAGTGGAAGGTGGTGTTTGTAGCATGGCTTATGTCACGTCTCAAGCCCAGAAAGACGAAGAGTGTGGTTTTGGTGTTTAACCAGCCTCAACAGCACCCTGGCACTCTGTTTCTTCCCCTTCCTCCAACCCCCACGAGAACTTTGCTCTGTTAGAGAAAAGAAACCAATCTCACATCTTGAAACGAACAGCTAGGATAAAAATAAAGCCCTGAAGTGGTTTGGTGACCGAGGTCATATGGGGTGTTAAGGGTTTATAGGTAGGGCTGATATACTTTGAGAAACTTTCATGCACTGCCAACCTCAAACAGACAAAAGTCCTACAGTCCAGCAGTGATCCAGGCAAGCAGTCCCAGTCCTTGCCTAAAGGTGGGGGGCTGCTCCCACAATACACTTCACATTATCGATGTCTGAAAAGCCAAGTCCCGGTTCTGACCTTCTTTGAGCATAATCTCACCAAGTTGTTTCTTATTGACTTAAGAAAAAGAAAGCCAATCTGGATCTTCTTCCTATAGAAGCAGACTTTTATAAACTCCTGTCCTACGTTGCCAGACCTCGGTTCACAAAAGAATACTTTCAGATAGCTTCCAGGATGAAAGAGTACAACATGAGGTACACACCACAAAAATCTGTACAGAAGTAAAGGGCTAATAAAAGACATGAAATCACCTAACAGTAACCCTGAACAACTGCATGATGCCCACCTTATGGATATGGAATCTTTATATCCATGAGGCCAAAAAATTAAGCCTTCTCCATCATGATGATATAATTATGGAGCAATAAAATAATTGGGTTATCACAGATAAAACTACTAGCATATAGACTCAAAACACTTTTTTGTCATAGCAAATTAAATCAATGCTTACACTATCCAGAGGGGGGAAAAATTGTTTTTTCTAAGCTTCAAAATGACACTAGCTCTGGAATTGCAAATCTGAAGGCTCAAGATACAACTCTAGGAATGAAAACTCACTCAAAATAAGGCAAAATACCATGCCTAAGAAAATAGGCCTTCTAAAACCATGCTTTGACCTGTGATTATATTGGAGAGAGGGAGGAGGTGTTAGCTGTGTACCACCCACACATAGCAGTTTTCCACAGCACTATGGTGGCAGCAGCAGCTCAGATGCACAAACTATGCAAGGGGCACTGAAAAGCAAGATAAATGACAGGTCTGAAAAAAATGCCACCTGTATAACTCACTTTTTTTTTAAAACCTTACACTTAAAAAAAAAAAAAAAGAACACAGCCTTCAAGCAAATACAGCAAGTTGAGCATGTGAAAACTCTGTGCTACAGGCCACCTGCCTTGGGTTTTCCACAGTGAAACTAAGTTCCTTTACTAACCAACATTTATTTTACTAGATTATTGATTCAGTGCAAGGAAAAAAAATACATGCTACCCCACCTTGTAGAGCCACATTTTCAGAGTCAAAAAGAAAACATTCTCAACTTATAACAGAACACCTAAGAAGAACAGATATTTAGGCTGCGGCAGCATGCAAAATTGTAGGCAGAAACTATGATTCTTAGCTCTCGGGAAATAAGATTATCATTATCACCATCTTACAGATGAGGAAACTGAAGCTTAGCCAGGTTAAAGAACATGCCCAGTGTCTCGCAGATATTATATGACAAAGTTAGGACTTGAACTCAAGACTTTCCCAAGCTATTAACCTCTGCACTATCTTGCCTCTGACATACAAGATACTAAACAAAATTAATGAATGCTACCAAGCTACCAATCTATAGAATAGAGTTTTCCAACCTTTTTTTATCTCACAGCACACTCAAATCTGTAGTTAAACTTCCACAGCATGCTTAAATTATGTTATTATAAAAAAAAAAAAAAAAAAGAGTACACAGCTCGGCGTCTGTGGCTCAAGCAGCTAAGGCACCAGCCACATACACCTGAGCTGGTGGGTTCAAATTCAGCCCGGGCCCACCAAACAACAATGACAACTGCAACCAAAAAAAAGAAAAAAATAGCCAGGCGTTGTGGCAGGAGCATGTAGTCCCAGCTACTTGGGAGGTGGAGACAGGAGAATTACGTGAGCCCAGGAGTTGGAGGTTGCTGTGAGCTGTGAAGCCATGGCGCCAGGGCAATGGCTTGAGGCTCCATCTCAAAAAAAAAAAAAAAAGTACTAAAAAGAATATACTTACTGTGCTTTGAACTCTTTTCAAAAATAATTAATGTTCTTTAAAACTTTTCATGGCACACCAGTATGCTATAGCACACTGGTTGAAAATCACTGCTCAAGAGAAATAACAATGGACTTGAAGACAAGTCCAATGGTAACATTAAGAAAAAGAAAAAGTAAAGGTGAATGACTGTGCATGATATTATACTATCAATGTAAGAAAAGGAAGATAACCTACATAACCTATTAAAAATATTTCTTAGGGAGTGGCGCCTGTGGCTCAGCTGGTAGGGCGCTGGCCCCATATACTGAGGGTTCAAACCTGGCCCTCAAAACAATTGCACTCACCAAAAAAAATAGCTGGATGTTGTGGCGGGCACCTGTAGTCCCAGCTACTTGGGAGGCTGAGGCAAGAGAACTGCCTAAGCCCAAGAGTTGGAGGTTGCTATGAACTGTGTGACACCACAGCACACTTCCGAGGGTGATAAAGTAAGACTCTGTCTCAAAAAAATTTTTTTTTCTGTAATTAGGCTGGGCAAGGTGGCTTATGCTTGTAATCCTAACACTCTGGGAGGCCAGGCCAGTGGATTGATTGAGCTTAAGAGTTCCAGACCAGCCTAAGCAAGAGGAAGACCCCATCTCTAAAAATAGCCAGGCAATATGGCAAACACCTATAGTCTCAGCTACTCTGGAGGCTAAGACAAGAGGACTACTCAAGCCCAAGAGTTTGAGGTTTCTGTGAGCTGTGATGCCATCACACTCAACCCCAGGTCTACAAAGTGAAAGAGTCTGTCTCAAAAAAATTTTTTTTCTTTAATTAAGATGTTTATTTTTCAGGGGAGGCTGCTCTATCTGGTTACTGCTGTGTGGCTGCACTCACCCTATCCGGAGTTGGGCCTTGCAGGAAGGAAGGGCTTCAGGGACAGCTGGACGAATTGCTAGAGCTTGAACCTCCTAATGTAAAAAGCAGGAACATGAGCAGCTACTGGATCAAAATTGAGAAATTCAAGTATAACAGAAACGTTAGGGTTAAGACAGGTGTTGTTCCATGGCTTTGTCCACAGGGTTTTCATGAAGCAAGGGACCCTAACATCAAGATGATATAAACACAACTGCAATAATAGAATTTTTCTTTTCTCCTTGAAAATAAAAAAAAAATTATTTTTTATATTTTTGTTTTTGAGACGAAGTCTTATTCCCTGGATAGCTCACCATGGAGTCATCATAGCTCACAGCAACCACAAACTCTTGGGCTCAAGAGATCCTCTTGCCTCAGTCTCCCAAGTAGATGGGACTGCAGGCATACACCACTATACCCAGCTAGGTTTTCCAATTTTTTATAGAGATGGGGTCTTGCTCTTGCTCAGGCTGGTTTCGAACTCTTGATCTCAAGCCATCCACCTGCCTCCCAAAGTGCTAGAATTATGCATGAGCCACTACACTTGGCTCTTTAATTAAAATATTGAAAAAGTAAAGATCATTCCTCTATATCAGCGGTTTTCAACCTGTGGTTCGAAACCCACAGGCACTGTATTAAAGGGTCACGGCATTAGCAAGGTTGAGAACCACTGCTCTAAATGATCTCTTTCAACCTCTACTCCTATCAATTTAGAAACCAACCCCAGCAATATATCCTAGAAACTTCTCCAACTAGCTTTCCAAACAAGGTCAAAACTTTCTATGCCCAGGGGGCCTAAAATTAATCCTCAATGCCCCAGTGTCACTATTTCAAGATGCTTCCTCATGAAATGAACCCTTTCAGTCTTAATCTTTCAAAAAAAAAATTTTTTTTTATTCTATTAGATGTCTAACTTTTCTTGAACTCACTCTTCCCTATTCATATGTGGCCTGAGAAGTTTCTCTCCATACACGGGGGGAGGGTCTTCAAGTGTGACACTAATTGTGCTACTTGATAAAACAACAAAAAGAATCCAGATAATCATGTTGATTTAGCAATTAGAATACCACTTTACCAATCAGATTCTGGGTTGTTCAATAATTAGGCATGGATTTTTCTCCTCTGATTTCCCAGGTAAACGAGCATTAGACATTTCCAATCTAAATTTCCATGTTCTATATAAATATACAGGAAGAACATATCCAAAGTGGTAATATCTCTAGGTGGTAAAAAATACACTGTTTATCTGTATTTTAAATTTTTTATAATAATCATGTTGGCTTTGTAAATTTTTAAAAGCAATAAACTTATTTATTTTTTTGAATTCCAGATTAATATGAGAGTATAAATGATTAGGTTCAATGTATGCATTTGTTAGGTAAAGTCCCTGTTACAGTTGCACCCCTTACCCAGGAGGTATGCCATATACCCTTACATTATGCCTATTAGATGAGAGGACACCAGTCCTCTTCCCTCCTTCCCTTCTCTTCCCCAACTTGAACTGAATTGAGTTTTTCTCTTATGTGGGCATGTATTGGCTTCATATTACTATTGAGTACATTAATTACTTGCTTTTCTATTCTTTTGATACTTTACTAAACAGAATGTTCTCCAGCTCTATCCAGGTTAATAAAAACATGTAAAGTCTCCATCTTTTCATGGCTAAATAGTATTCCATAGTATACATATACCACTGTTCATTAATCCACTCATGGGTTGATGGGCACTTAGGTTGTTTCCACATCTTGGCGAATGTAAACTGAGTTGTAATAAACAATCTGGTGCAAATGTCCTTATGATAAAATGGTCCTTTTTTCTTCTGGGCAGACACCTATTAATAGGATTGCAGGATCAAACAGAAGATCTATTGTGCATTCTTTGAGGATTCGCCATGCTTCCTTTCAAAGAGGCTAAATTTACATAATTTTTTAAGTGAAACAAAGCTTGCCCTACTTAATCCAAACCATTGGCAATTTGCTCTAACAACCAAGGCACAGAGAGACTCTACTATGCCTAAGGCATTATGTAAGAGTTACAATAGCCCAAATATTACAATAGCCCTTGGCTCAGTGCCTGTGGCTCAAGCGGCTAAGGCACCAGCCACATACACCTGAGCTGGCAGGTTCAAATCCAGCCCAGGCCCTCCAAAACAACGATGGCTGCAACCAAAAAGAATAGCCAGGGGTTGCGGCAGGCGCCTGTAGTCCCAGCTACTCAGGAGGCAGAGGCAGAAGAATCGCATGAGCTCAGGAGTTGGAGGTTGCTGTGAGCTGTGATGCCACAGCACTTTACCCAAGGGAACAGCTTGAGGCTCTGTCTCAAAAAAAAAAAAAAAATAGCCCTTAAACTTTGTTAAAATAAGGTCTCATTTTGTTGCCCTGGCCAGAGTGCAGTGGCATCACCATACCTCACAGC
>NW_003852540.1:3651043-3657762 GCF_000181295.1 Otolemur garnettii | reverse complement strand
AGCCCTTAAACTTTGTTAAAATAAGGTCTCATTTTGTTGCCCTGGCCAGAGTGCAGTGGCATCACCATACCTCACAGCCACCTCAAATTCCTGAGATCTGGCTCAGTGACTGTGGCTCAAGCGGCTAAGGCACCAGCCACATACCCCTGAGCTGGTGGGTTCGAATCCAGCCCAGGCCCACCAAACAACAATGATGGCTGCAACCAAAAAACTGCCAGGAGTTGTAGCGGGTGCCTGTAGTCCCAACTACTTGGGAGGTGGAGGCAAGAGATTCCCTGGAGCCCAGGAGTTGGAGGTTGCTGTGAGCTGTGATGCTACGACCCTCTACCCAGGGCAACAGCTTGAGGCTCTATCTCAAAAAAAATAACAAACTCCTGAGATCAAGTAATCCTTCTGCCTAAGCCTCCAAATAGCAAGGACTACAGGCTTATACCACCACATCCGGCTAATTTTTACATTTTTTGTAAAGACAGGGTCTCACTATGTTGCCCCAATTCCTGGCCTCAAATGATCCTTCCACTCTGGCCTCTCAAAGCTGTGGATTACAGGAGTAAGCCACCTCACCCCACCCCTTAAACTTTTTTTTTTTTTTGTAGAGACAGTCTCACTTTATCACTCTCAGTAGAGTGCTGTGGCGTAACACAGCTCACAGCAACCTCCAACTCCTGGGCTTAGGCAATTCTCTTGCCTTAGCCTCCTGAGTAGCTGGGAATACAGGCGCCTGCCACAACGCCTAGCTATTTTTTTGTTGCAGTTTGGCCAAGGCCGGGTTTGAACCCACCACCCTCGGTATACAGGGCCAGTGCCCTACTCACTGAGCCACAGGTGCTGCCCCCCCACCTTAAACTTTTAAAATCAGGAAACTGTGTAGTAAAAACTCCCGTCAACCTCCACCCTATCACATTTAATGATGAAATAGTGCTGCCTCTGCTGAATTAATAATGCAGATATAACAAGTAAACAATGAGAAATTCCAGAGACAAATTACTATTTCCTGAGACCAAAGCTATAGGATACCAGCTCACTGAGCACTTTCCACACATACCATAGCAACAAATGCAAATGGGAGTCTGGTAAAAAGTTTTCTCGACTGCTCCAACTTTCTCACGGTATCCCCCAAATTACCACAGATTTAGATGCCTTGCAAACCCTCTGCTGCCTCATACCTTCTCTGTCTTTCCTCATACTGTTAGTTACTTCTGAGAACACATTCTTCCCACTCCGCCCAGTTATCTTTCCAAGAAGCTTCTGAATTCACTCTTTTCCTTTCACCCCAACCCATGCCTCTGCCAGGACTGGACCAGGATCCCTTCTAGGTGTTTCCACTGTTCTCACAATACAGTTGATACTCATTATTCATAGATTCTGTAGTTGTCAACTTGCTTACTTGATAAAATTTATTTGTAACTCCAAATCAACACTCATGATGTTTTTGCCATCATTCTCACAGATGAATAGAGCAACAGAAAATTTGAGTCACCTAACATGTACATTCCTAGCTAAGGTTAAACAAGGCAACTCTGCCCTCGTTTCTGGTCATGCTTTAAACAAGTGTCCATTTTGTGGTCCATTTAGTGCCATATTTTCCACAGTTTCTAACTTGTTTTTGGTGATTTTGCTCTCTAAAATGGCTCCCAAGCTTACTGCTGAAGCACTGTCTAGCATTCTTAAAGTGCAAGAGACTATAATGTGAAAAAAAAAAAAAAAAGAGAGAGAGACTATAATGTGGCTATGGAGAAGATATGTATGCATGTTAGATAAGCTTCAGTCATCAGTTATAGTTCTGTTTGCTGTAAGTTCAATGTTAATGAGTAAACAACATATATTAAATAAGGTATCTTTAAAATGGAAACACATAAAAAAAGGTTATATACTAATTGGTTGGCTAAAATGCTGTGACCAGACACTTGAAGAAATCTAACTTTGTATTTCTCTTAGGAGCAGTGGTCTACTAAGAGCAATATTCTAGTACTAATTCAGTGTTTGTGGTGAACTTACAGAACATAACTACCACAAATAACAAGAATCAACTGTATACTGATACATTCTGTTTATGCAGCTATTTTTTCCATTAGACAAGAAGTTGGCAAACAAGGCCCACAGGCCAAATACATCTACCACCTATTTTTGTAAATAAATTTTACTGGAACACAGCCATGCTCATTCATTTACATACTGTTTATGGCTACTCTGATACTACAATAGCAAAGCTGAGTAGTTGCAATGAAGACTATACGGCCTCCAAGCTTCTAAAATGTACTATCTGGACTTTCACAGAAAAAGTTTGCTGAGCCTTGCCCTAGACTCTCTGTAATCTGAGAAATAACAATGTTGTATTCATCTTTACAATCCTAGCACAAAGCTGAAACCATAGAACAGATAAACTAAACTTCAGTCTGGGTAAGCACTGAACCTACAACATAGTCTTCTACTCCAAAAACTTAGCAGCAACTGGTTCAGTTCTCCAAACCTGAACATGCTCTAAAAAAAAAAGATATTATGCAAAGAAATAAAATGTAAATCTTAAATTCAGCCCACATGAAAAAAAAGAAAGAATGGAGTACAGTGGCTAATGCCTATAATTCCAGCACTTTGGGAAGCCAAGGTGAGAGGATTGCTTGAGACGAGGAATTAGAGACCGTAGCAAGACCGTGTCTGTACAAAAAAACTTAAAACTAGCTAGGCGTTGTGGCCGGCGCCTGTGGTCCCAGCTACTCGTGAGGCTAAGGCAAGAGAATAGCCTAAGCCCAGGAGTTGGAGGTTGCTGTGAGCAGTGTGATGCCATGGCACTCTACCGAAGGCAATGAAGTGAAACTTAAAAAAAAAAATAAATCACTTAAAACTACCTGGGTGTAGTGGCATGTACTTATCATCCTAATTACTCAGGAGGCTGAGGTAGGAGGATCACTTGAACCTTGAACCCAGGAGTTCAAAATTACTGTAAGCCATGATCATACCACTACACTCTAGCCTGGGCAACAGACTAAGACCCTGTCTCAAATAAATCATTAGATTAAATTAATAACGGCATGTGAAAGAAGGAAGAAGAGCAAAGAAGATCAAGGAAAACAATATCATTTGTTGGTTGAAATAGCAGAGGTTCAAATAAGGAAAAATCAAATAATAGGTTTAGGAGCTATGAAAGTATAGAACCTCAAATATTCAGAGGAGCCAAGAGAAAAAGTTTAACTAGAGATTAACAAAACATACAATGACATTGCTCTTGTCATAAGACATATTTCTTTTCATAAAAAAGAAACCTAATTAAAAACAGTTGTACCATTTCATTCTTGTTAAATGGTTAAGAAGCATGTAAATATAGCAGGAACGAAGGCTCACCCTTGTAGTCCCAGCTACATATAACATAATCACATCATTCCAGAACACAGGGCCTCCCAATCTCAAATGCTTATTCTTCCCCAGCAGACACATATTACATTCTTCTATTCAAGATGCTGATAATAGAGCAATCAGATCTAAATCCTCAGAAGTTCTATCAGAGAGCCTTGCCTTTCAGTGTGAACAAGATTTCTGATGCTGTAACAATCTTAACTCATTGTCATCAATGACCCATTTGCCAAGCAGTATTCCTTTCTGATTTCCAAAGAGAGATGAAACAAGGCAGAAGGCATATCTACTAAATAAAGAACACCTGGAACCCTAGTAACACTAATTTTGAGTGGCCTAGCTAGCAGGAGGAAGAATTTAAATGTGAATCTCAATAGAACTCCAGTTACAGTTGAGATTGGCAGTCCCTCCCTAAGCTGGATGTTCAACCCAAATCACATCTCAAGGCTGAAAACCAACAACCCACAAGCCAACTTCCTGTAACCCATTCAGAGAAAGAAAGAGATCCAAAGCCCATGTTTAGCAGATAGAGACCAAACTAGCTGGGACATTACTATCATTACTAACAACCACCTGAAGCCAAACTTTCTATTTAATCACAGATTTGAATTTTAGTAGTTTGTCACTTTCTAGGAGTTGCCAAAGGAATAATTCCTATAAGGGCTAATCATCCAGTTCTGTATCACACAGACAGAGCTATAATGAAAACATGGATTTGTTTCTTTATCACCAACGTATTAGGAGACAATTGAGCATAACATTTTGCATTTGCTTATATGTAATTTTATTCACAAGAAACACCAGATGAACACAGAAAACCACACCAAGGTGAATCCAGCTGCACAGGAATATATAAAACACACACATCTCAAACACCTACTAGCTACCTCAGTTCACCATATGAACGTGTTACAGTCATGCCTATCCAAACGTGTTGTCTGTCCAATTTTAAGTAACCTTTCTTCTTCTACTTCATAATAATTTATAAGCTGTAACCCTTCTGAAGCCCATTTCCACAAGCAACCTTCAAGTTTCCTTCAAGATGAAGTCATGCACAGGGCAGTGCCTGTGACTCAATGGGCAAGGCACCCCATATACCAAGGGTGGCAAGTTCGAACCCGGACAGCTAAAAAAGCAATGACAACTGCAACAAAAGAAAAGCTAGGTGTTGTGGCGAGCGCCGATAGTCCTACCTACATGGGAGGCTGAGGCAAGAGAATTGCTTAAGCCCAAGAGTTGGAAGTTGGAGGTTGCTGTGAGCAGTGATGCCACAGCTCTCTACCAAGGGTAACAAAATGAAAGTCTGCCTCAAAAAAAGAAAAAATGAAGTCATGCTACATGCTAGTCTCCAGCTGTTGGCATCAAGTGCTCCCTCCTGCCTCAGCATCCCAAGTAGCTGGGACTATAAGGGTGAGCCATGGTTCCTGCTATATTTACATACTTCTTAACCATTTAACAAGTATAAAATGGCACAACTGTTTTTTTGGTTTTTTTTTTTTTTTTGAGACAGAGTATCAAGCTGTCACCCTGGGTAGAGTGCCGTGGTGTCACAGCTCACGGCACCCTCAAACTCTTTTTTTTTTTTTTTTTTGAGACGGAGCCTCAAGCTATCCCCCTGGGTAGAGTGCCATGGCATCACACTCACAGCAACCTTCAACTCCTGGGGCTCAAGCGAGTCTCCTGCCTCAGCCTCCCAAGTAGCTGGGACCACAGGTGCCCGCCACAACGCCTGGCCATTTTTTGGTTGCAGCCATCATTGTTGTTTGGCGGGCCCGGGCTGGGGATTCAAACCCGCCACCTTAGGTGTATGTGGCTGGCACCTTAGCCACTTGAGCCACAGGCGCCGAGCCAACCTCAAACTCTTGGGCTGAAGCAATTCTCTTGCCTCAGCCTCCCAAGTAGCTGGGACTACAGGCGCCCACCACAATGCCCAGCTATTTTCTTGTTATAATTGTCATTGTTGTTTTTTGGCAGGCCCAGGTCGGGTTCAAACCCATCAGCCCTAGTGTATGTGGCCAGCGCCCTAGTCACTGAGCTACAGGCACCAAGCTGGTGCAATTGTTTTTAATTAGGTTCCTTTTTCTTTTTCACTATGTCACTGAGGAAGTTTTTTGAGGTCTGTGCTAACTCTATTTTCCCCATGAGCTCTGTGGTTTTTATTGTACGATTTTTCATAGCACAGTGATTTTAAGAATGTACTAACAGGGCGGCGCCTGTGGCTCAGTGGATAGGACACTGGCCCCACATACCAAGGGTGGCAGGTTCAAACCTGGCCCCAGCCAAACTGCAACAAAAAATAGCCGGGCATTGTGGTGGGCGCCTGTAGTCCCAGATACTTGGGAGGCTGAGGCAAGAGAATCACCTAAGCCCAAGAGTTGGAGGTTGTTGTGAGCTGTGAGCCAGGGCACTCTACCAAGGGTGATAAAATGAGACTCTGCCTCTAAAAATAAAAATGTACTAATATATACTGTTTTATAGCAGGACTAACTAGACCTCCAAACAATAATTTAAAAGAACAAACTGCAGATCAATGTGCTCCCACATAATGAGCACAATGTAAGGATATACAGTACACCTCCTAGCTGAGGAACACAACTACAACAGACACAAACATTGTAACCTAATCATTTGTACCCACATAATAATCTGAAGTAAAAAATACATGTAAATAAATAAAAATGTAAAAAAGGAAACTGCAGATAGATGTATAGTATAATCCCACTTTTGTTAAAAAATACATTGCATGGTTTTGTAGATATGTGTGTATACATACACACTTACAAATGCTTAGAAAATGGTCTGGAAGAACATCCATAGAATAGGTAACAATGTAATCTCTGAAGGAAGGAATACTAGTGACTTTCACTTTGTATATACATATCTGTTTGATTTAGAGACAATTAATTGGTATTACTTTTGCAATTTAAAAAATTCCCTTCAAAGGAACAAATTTGTTCCAAATCCTAGAAGTACTGGAAAGAGTAGTACTTTCATTACACAATTTGATCATTACACAAATCCATTCATGTTATCCCCTTGCTTATAATCCCAATACCTAAGTGATAAACATTCAAAGTGATGGATATCCTAAATACCTGATTTGATCATTACATGATCTAACATGGAGCAAAGATCAAATGTACCCCACAAACACAATACAACCTCCATAGTTGACCACCTCCCTACATTGATCACCTCCCTAAGTTGACCTAATTTTCACAGACCAGACATGCACCACATGTATGTATCAGCACAGTAGTCCTAGTTCCCTTTATGTTGACCACCTCTCTATGGTGACCAGTTTGTTACAGTCCTATGGGTGTTCAACTTACAGAGGCTCAACTGTACTATCTGTCAATAAAAAAAAAAAA
>NW_003852540.1:3646436-3650749 GCF_000181295.1 Otolemur garnettii | reverse complement strand
TCCTCAATACCTAATATCTCCATCCAATTAAAAACTCAAAATTTATGAAGGACCTGGCACCTACAACCTTCTCTAGCCTCATCTCTCACTGTTCTTCCTCTTATTTGTATACTCAACTAAGATTGATTTATTTATTTATCTTCTATGAACTGAGGAAAACAAAGCAGTGAATAAACTAAATGTGACCCTACTCTCATAGAGTCTTCACTCTAACAAGGGAATGATCTTAACAACAAAACTGTATCTAAAACTTAACTCTGGTATTATGAAAAAGAAATAGCCAGTCTCAGAGATCAGGAACACTTTCCCTACAAGTGACATTTAGGCTGAGACCTGAAGAATAAGTAAATATGGACTGATAAAGACAGAAGAACCGGTGAGAGGGGAAAATGTACTGCAGGCAGAGAGACATATAATAATTGCCAGGGGCCAGAAAAGAGCCTGGGCCCTTCAAGGAAGAAGCCAGAATGGATGGAGCACAGTAGCAAGGGGAGGAACAGAAGTATAACATTAGAAGTAGCAGGGGACAGATCATGAGGGGCTCAGCAGACTATGTTATAAATTTTGGACCAAGATTGTTGAGAGGGGAGTGACAGGATGAGAAATGTTCACTTAGAAGTTCATTTGGATTACTGTGTGGAAAAAAAGGCTGAAAAAGAAGGATAGGAATAAATGCTCAAAGACCACTGGGAACTTCTTTCAGTAGTATATGGATTACTGAAAACGTGACAGCTTGAACTAGGATGGCAACAATGAGAATGGAGAGGAGTGGACGGTTTCAAGTTATGTTTAGGAAGTGGATCTGACAGTAGTTGGTACTGACTGAATGAGGGGACAAAGGAAAGGAAGGAGTAAAGAAAGACTCAAGTCTCTAGCCAGAATACCTCTCACATCCTGATCTTCAGCCATACTGAACTACTTATAGTTCCCTAAGTCTCTTTCAAGCATTCATGCCTCAGAGATAAGAAAAGGTATCTTTAAGCTAAAGAATACTGAGCCTCTTCCATTACTGCCTTACTGCTATTCCCAAGGATCTCAGGCGCACCACTTGCAGTGGCCTCTGGGTCGGGGCTCGCAGCCCCATGCCAGCTGCTGGGCACTGCCGAGAGCTGGGCGCCCAGGATTCACATCCGTGGGTGCCGTCCCCCAGCCAAGGAGCAGAAGTGGGACACCCCAGCCTCAGGACCACTGCCATCACTTTCTCTGCATTGTCGCGAACGAACGCAGTCCGAGGCAGCCAGTGCGATGAGTGCCAATGAGGACCAGGAGATGGAACTGGACCCCATTCTATTTATGAAGGAGATGAAAGTTTCCAAGAATTAAGTCCAGTTTCTTTTCAATATAGGATAGGTGAAATTGGTGATCCCAAAGCCTTCTTTTTTTTTTTTTGGTAGAGACAGAGTCTTACTTTGTCATCCTTGGTAGACAAAGCACCCTTGGTAGCTCACAGCAACCTCCAACTCCTGGGCTTAGGTGATTCTCTTGCCTCAGCTCCTGAATAGCTGGGACTACAGGAGCCCACCACAATGCCCAGTTATTTTTTTGTTGCAGTTTGGCTGGGGGCCGGGTTTGAACCTGTCACCTTGGTATATAGGGCCAGCGCCCTACCCACTGAGCCACAGGCGCCGCCCTCCCAAAGCCTTCTTAATACAGATTTCCTAGACAGAAACATATCCCCAAACACCTCCAATTATATCTATGATTGCTTTTTTTTTTTTTTAATTTTTGTTTTTGGCCAGGGCTGGGTTTGAACCCACCACCTCCGGCATATGGGGCCAGCGCCCATATGTGGCACCTTTGAGCCACAGGCACTGCCCTATGAATGCTTTTTTAAACAACACCATATCATCAGCTGTAAAGCTGAGTATATTAGCCAAGTTACAGGAAGCAGTGGAAGTCAACCTTGGAACGGCAAGGACCTACACTACACGTTGTTTGAATATGCCAGGGACAATAAAGAGCAGTTCATGGAGAATCACCATCCCGTTAATTTTGCAACATCAATAAGCAATACAATCTCAGTTGAAACTCCTAATACAGACTCATCAAGTAAGGAAAAAAACAAAAAAGAACAACTTTCAAAAGCCCAGAAACGTAAGCTAGCAGATAAAACAGATCACAAAGGTGAACTTCCTCAGGGTTGGAACTGGGTTGATACTGTCAAGCAATTTAAGCAAAACTGGCTCTAAAGATGATGAATAGTGCTTGGAATTTGAGACAAGGAAAGAAGATTCTTTAAAAAGTAAACTGGGTTCACAATGTTTCATTACTATTTTATGGTATCAAGATGGCTTTTTATAAAACAATTTTTTGTATGTTTCCTACATTTAAAATGTTCTAAGCTGAAAGTTCATGAAGAGAGCTGGCTGTATTAAATTATTTTCACAAACTTGCCTTAATAAAAGGTGAAAATGTTAAAAAAAATTTTTAAAAAAAGTTAAAGAATACTACTAGGCCTGGCCCATTGGCCCACTGGTTAGGCCTATAACTAACCCTACCACTCTGGGAAGTTAAGACAGGAGGATCACTTGCGCTTAGGAGTTCCAGACAAGCCTGACCAAGAGCAAAACACTGTTTCTACTAAAAATAGGAATATTAGCCAGGTGTTGTGGTGGGCACCTGTAGTCCAAGCTACTCAGGAGGCCGAGGCAAGAGGATTGCATGAATCCAGGAGTTTGAGATTGCCGTGAGCTAGTCTGACACCATGGCATGAGCACAGAGAGAGACTCTATCTCAAAAAATAAAAGATATTCTTTAATTTAAAGCATACTACTAATGGGCGGTACCTGTGGCTCAAGGAGTAGGGCACTGGGCCCATATACTGGAGGTGGTGGGTTCAAACCCAACCCTGGCTAAAAACCGGAAAAAAAAAATACTTGTCTCTGGGATGGCACCTGTGGCTCAAAGGAGTAGGATGCCAGCCCAATATACCGGAGGTGGCAGGTTCAAACCCGGACCTGGCCAAAACTGCAAAAAAAAAGAATACCACTAATTTAAAATGTTTGCATAAACCAATTTTCAGGTTTGTCTGTAAAGATTAGCAACATATTGCAAAATGGAAACATAGGAAAAGCATTTCTGAACAGAGAATACTTGAGAAATATTTTTCTGGCTTGGCACCCATGGCACAGTGGTTATGGGACCAGCCATGGACACTGAGGGTGGCAGGTTGGAGCCCCGCCTAGGCCAGCTAACAACAATGACAACTACAACAAAAAATAGCTGGGTGTCAGATGGTGCCTGTGGCTCAGTGAGTAGGGTGCTGGCACCATATACCAAGAGTAGTGGGTTTAAACCCAGCCCCGGCTGAACTGCAACAAAAATATAGCCAGGTGGTGAGGTGGGCGCCTGTAGTCCCAGCTACTCAGGAGGCTGAGGCAAGAGAATCTCCTAAGCCCAAGAGCTGGAGGTTGCTGTGAGCTGTGATACCACAGCACTCTATCAAGGGCAACAAAGTGAGACTCTGTCTCTAAAAAAAAAAATAGCCAGGTGTTGTAGTAGGTGCCTGTAGTCCCAGCTACTTGGGAGGGTGAGGCAAGAGAATTGCTTAAACCCAAGAGTTTGAGGTTGCTGTGAGCTATGATGTCACAGCACTTTACCCAGGGCAACATAGTGAGACTCTGTCTCAAAAAAAGAAAAAAGAAATATATTTCTTTGTGTGACATGATTGATATACTGTAATATAGGCTATATCTACTAAATCTAAAATCTTAAAACCAGACTGGCTGTGGTGGCTCACACCTGTAATCCTAGCACTCTGGGAAACCAAGGCAGGTGGATTGCTTATATTTAGGAGTTCAAAACCAGCCAGAGCAAAAGCAAGATCCCCTCTCTACTAAAAATCAGAAAAACCTAGCTGGTATAATGGGGCACACATATAGTCCCAATTACTATGGAGGCTGAGGCAAGAGGTTGAGCTATAATGATACCACAGCACTCTATCCAGGCTGACAGAGTGAGACTGTCTCAAAATAAATAAACAAACAAACAAAAAATAATTAAAACTGAAACTAAAAAAATCACCCTTTTATAAGATATGAAAGTTGGTGATGTTTAGTGATGTTCTTCTTGACAGTGCTGTACATGGAAGAGTTTTAAAGAGCATATGTGGTTTAATTTGCAAGATGTAAATACCACAGATGCCACCAAAACCTAAGTTGGGCTTTATTTTGTTTTGATTTTGTTTGTTTGTTTTTTAGACAGAGTCTCGCTCTGTCACCCTGGCTAGAGTGTAGTAGAATCATTCTAGTTCACAGCAACTTTTGGGCTCAAGAGATGCTACCTCAGCCTCCTGAGTAGCTGGGACTACAGGC
>NW_003852540.1:3638591-3646253 GCF_000181295.1 Otolemur garnettii | reverse complement strand
TCATTGTTGTTTGGCTGGCCCAGGCTGGATTTGAACCCGCCAGCTCAGGTGTATGTGGCTGGCGCCTTAGCCACTTGAGCCACAGGCACCGAGCCAAGTTTTCTATTTTTGATAGACAGAGGTCTGGCTCTCACTCAGGCTGGTATCAAACTGCTGAACTCAAGCAATCCCCTCAAGGCCTCCCAGAGTGCTCACATTACAGGCATAAGTCCCCACACCAGGTCTTGATTTTGTTTTTTAAGCAGGTAAAACACTAAAAACAGAATTATTTTCCAGAGGCTAACATTACTGTAATGAATATACTTTTGCCTTCATTTCTAAAGGAACAGTTTATCAGTTTATTTTGTTCACTTATATGCTTTGATTATCCCCTCTCAAGTCTTATTGTTTAACCAAGTCTTATTTAGCCTAAGAGAATATTTATTTAGAATTTCTTCTAAGGTAAGAAACCACAATTATTAACATGCTGGCCTGAACAGAACTGCTGGTAAAACATTTTATTCATCATGAAGTCATCTTTATTAGTATTCTAGATTAGACAAAAAATTGCCTTCCTGGGTATTCCCTGGAAACTGAACTTGTATTCTTAAAGCTTAATTTTCAGATGGATTGAATTTTCAGTTTATGTATCTGAACTATATAATAAATCAATCATTTTAAATTAAAAAAAAGATGGCATGGTTTCCTGAGTTGACAAATATCATTATAAAATTCCAGACTTCTGTCTCAAGTACTGGTAGTCTAGAATTAAAAGCCTAAACTCAAAGCTTTGGCTTGGTGCCCATAGCACAGTGGTTACGGCACCAGCCACACACAGCCAGGGTGGCAGGTTTGAACCCAGTCTGGGCCAGCTAAACAACAATAACAACTGCAAAAAAAAAATAGCTGGGTATTGTGGTGGACATCTGTATTCCCAGCTACTTAGGAGGCTAAGGCAAGAGAATCACTTAAGCCCAAGAGTGGGAGGTTGCAGTATGCTGTGATGCTGACACCACAGCACTCTACTGAGGGCAACATAGGGAGACTTTGTCTCAAAAAAAAAAGAAAAAAAAAATATATATATAGCTTCACAAATAGTTCAGAAAACTATTACTACATTTTACTCCATATACTTCTATAATGATTTAAATTTTTTAAGACTGTATTTATATATTATTTGTATAAGTAGAAACAAAATAATCAATAAAATTAATGAGTCCAATGACAGCTCACGTGCTGAAAATGCATTCCCTGAGATGCACATAGAATAAAAACAATCTTACCCACACATTACTTTAAGAATAAAATATAGGCTTGGCACCTGTAGCACAGTGGTTATGATGCCAGCCACATACACCAAGGCTGGAGGGTTTGAGCCCAGCCTGGGCCAGCTAAACAATAATGACAACTCTAACAACAAAATAGCTGTGTGTGGAGGCCGACACCTGTAGCCCCAGCTACTTGGGAGGCTGAGGCAAGAGAATCACTTAAGCCCAAAAGTTTGAGGCTGCTGTGAGCTGTAACACCACTGCATTCTACCAAGGGTGACACAGTGAGACTCTGTCTCAAAAAAAAAAAAAAAATAGGCTAGGTTGCCCATAGCTCAGCCACATACACTGGGGCTGGTGGGTTCAAACCCAACCCAGGGCCTTCCAAACAACAATGACAGCTGCAAAAAAAGGATAGCCAGGCACTGTAGCAGGCCCCTGTAGTCCCAACTACTTGGGAGGCTGAGGCAGGAGAATCACTTAGGCCCAAGAGTTTGAGGTTGCTATGAGCTGTGGTGCCATGACACTCTACAGAGGGCGACATAGTGAGACTCTGTCAAAAAAATAAAGAGGGGGCAGCACCTGTGGCTCCATGGGGAGGCGGGATCGAATCCAGCCCTGGCCAAAGTGCAACAAAAAATAGCTGAGCGCTGTGGTGGGCGCCTGTAGTCCCAGCTACTTGGGAGGCTGAGGCAAGAGAATCGCCTAAGCCCAAGAGCTGGAGGTTGCTGTGACCTGTGATGCCCACAGCACCCTACCGAGGGTGACAAAGTGAGACTCTGTCTAAAAAAACTTCACCTGTGGCCTAGACCACTCTCCTCAGCTCTAGACACCTGTTAGCCTTTGAATAGCCTCTGAATAGCTCCATTTCAATATCTTAAAACTGCAGTCTCCAACCCCTGGGCTGGGGACCAGTACCAGTCCACAGCCTGTTAGGAACAGGTCTGCACAGCAAAAACTGAAGGATGGGCAAGCAAGGGAAGGTTCATCTGTATTTACAGATGTTCTCATTGTTTGCATTACTACCTGAGCTCCGCCTCCTGTTAAATCAGTAATAGGATTAGATTTCCACAGGAGTAAGAACACTATCGTAAACAGTACATGGGAGGGATCCGGGCTGCACACTCCCTATGAGAATCTAATGCCTGAAGATCTGAGGTGGAGATGTAATACACATGAATCATTCCAAAACCACCCCCTACCCCTTCTCATAGATAAACTATCATCCATGAAAGCAGTCTCTAGTGCCAAAAAGGTAGAGATTGCTGTCTTAAAGGAATGACAAATTCAGTATGTCTAAAATTAAATTCATCATCTTTCTCCTAAAACCAACCCACTTTTAGTCTTCATTTCAGGGTATAAACCATCTTCCAGTTTCCAAGTCAGAATCCTAGGTATTATTCTTGATTCCCTCTTTTCCCTGAGCTCCCCACATCCCAGTCAAGTCCTTTGGGTTCTATTTATGGATATGAAGAATCACTATCACGTTCACGTCTCCCTATCTCCAAGGCCATTTCTTGGCTCAAGTCATTTTTGCATCTTACTTGGGTTACTACAGCACTTTTCTAATTTCCTATACTGTCTTACTCTTCTCTAAACTTTTCACAAAGCAGCCACAGTTATAGATACAGAAGGCAGATCTGACTCCTTATTCCCTTATTTAAAGCATTCAATAGCTCCCTACTATCGTCAGGATAAAGCCCAAATTAATTATTGGGTTTTTTTGGTTTTATTTTTAGAGACAGAGTTTCACTTTGTCACCCTCATGGCGTCACAGCTCACAGCAACCTCCAGCTCTTGGGCTTAGACGATTCTCTTAACTCAGCCTCCTGAGTAGCTGGGACTACAGGCACCTGCCACAATACCTGGCTATTTTTTGTTGCAGTTTGGCTGGGGCCAGGTTTGAACCTGCTACCGCCCTACCCACTGAGCCACAGGCGCCTCCCCCAAATTAATTATTGTATAACCCCTCAACATTTGGCCCCAACTTGGCCCACTACTCAGTCCACTATAAATTTACTCTCAAGGCACAATGAACTAGCCCTACGTAGTTTTCCAACTGCTGTGCTCTCTCTCCCTAGGTTCAGGCCTCTGCATATGCTATTTCCTTTGCCTAGGAAATAATTTACCGGTTTCCTTCACCTTCTTTTCTAGCTAACTCTGATCTTTATACTTCAAACTGATCCACAGCTATGTGTTCCCACAAATGTTGGGTGCATACCCCAAACAAAATCTATTATACTATATTCCAAATGCCTGTTCACGCTTCTGTATATTCAACTAGAATGCTCACACTGAGAGCAAAAGGACATCTTTTTCATGCATCTCTAGTATGTGGCACAATATTCAATATTTACTGAGTAAATGAAGAGGAGAAACTTGCATACAAACCTGTGATTTTTTTACTGTCATTTCTCCTGATTTAAGGAAAAAGCCCTATCCCAAGAGTTATAAGAGGTTATCCCATAAGAGGCTGATCACAAACCAGACTAACCTACCCCTGGCTGCTTTAATTCATTCTCTAAATATAAGGTCAACCAAGAAGAAAAAGTAAGTATAACATCCCACACAGAATCCTAAAGCATTGAGAGTAAATATCTAAGGCAACTTAAATCTATGTCTCCTGGGTGAAATTTTTTTAATATTAAAAAAAAGGAATAGAATTCTAAAGCACTGTATTGATGACGCCAAACTAAAAACAACAACAAAAAATTTGAACTCTACTTTTATGAAATTCTGCAGTGCCACATAGTGGTGAGAAAGGGAAGCAAATAAGATAAAGGACATGTAAATGAAAAGGAAGAGGACATCAGGGAGCCTTATGTGCCTTGGGTTGTCTTTCCTATGATCAGTGGAAAGACTCTGCAGAGCACCTCACAGTTGAGTGAACCAGGTCACCTAGCCTTACTTAGTTTGGTTCATTGCATCACTCTTAGGAACTTACATCACTGGGACTCAGGCTACACAGCCCATTCTCCTGCTCAGAATCCTTCCCAGACTCAGTGCCCTGGGAGGATCGTGGATGGGATGGATGAATCCAGATCTCCAGGCGAGTGGTATCATCACCAACATGCCGAAAAGTTGACCTCTTTCCTTTCCGCCATTGATCAGGGCTCAGTTCAAATTCCTCATGTTGCTTCTTTTCCATCTGTTCTGCCTATGTAACATACAAACCTAAGTTTAGACTCTCCTGAGATTCAATTAACAAAAAGAAGAACCTCACCTCATCTGTGTTTGTTGCCTAGGGACTATAAAAAGTAAAGGCTTTGTTACAATTCCAAAGTAGCAGAGTATCATCTGCTCTAATAGAAGTTATTAATTCTGTAAACTAGATGCTGTGGAACATGTATAGCTGAGGGCACCCTAAAAGTTCTCCTGAATATTGCAATTTGGTTCTGCACAGTAGCTGGCTGACTATGCATCAGCACAGCCTCATGGTACCACTATGGATATTATTAATCACTCCCCTGAAGTCACAGAGCACTAAGGGAAATGTATTCTTCCAAGAATTGTTTCTCCCTGCATCCCCAACTCACCTTTCGTTTAGTCTCTTCAAACAAGCTCATGAGACTCTCTTTGGCAGTTAGGATAGGGTTGCTGGCAGCTAAACTGCGCATATAGTAATATACAGCATCAAGCTTCCTCCTCTGTGGAAAGAGGCCAGAGACATTCAGTCAATCAGTTCTGTTCTTAACTGCAGCCTGAGGCAGCTAACCCAAGAAATCCTACTATCTTTCCCAGTCTGTCTCCTAGGCTGTGAGGAATTCCAATAAGAAAATCAGAAATGGCTCCGCGCCTGTGGCTCAAGCAGCTAAGGCGCCAGCCACATACACCTGAGTTGGCAGTTCAAATCCAGCCCAGGCCCGCCAAACAACAATGATGGCTGCAACCAAAAAAATAGCCAGGCATTGTGGCAGGCGCCTATGGTCCCAGCTACTTGGGAGGCTGAGGCAGGAGACTCGCTTGAGCCCAGGAGCTGGAGGTTGCTGTGAGCTGTGATGACATGGACACTCTACCCAGGGGGATAGCTCTGTCTCAAAAAACAAAAAGAAAAGAAAAGAAAATCAGAAATGCTATCCGTGGGAGAAGCCATGGCAATTACATCACACGTCTTTTCTTACACAGTACTGTATTTTACGTGCAAAGGTGCTCCAGAAACCAAGTACTTGTAAAGGAAAGAAAGGAATAAAAGGCCTCTTAAAATAAAACAGCAACTATGTTTTGTTTTTAGAGAAAGAAATGTTCAACTTACCTTACATTCTGGATTCTTATCATAGAATCAGTAATGGTATAATGAATTAAGAAAGACCTAAGTTCAAATACTGGCTTATCTGGGATTTGACCCTGAGACTTTGGGTTAGTTATGTAATAATCTTCCTGAGCTCCCATATCTTCACCATTGAAGTGGAAACCCTAACACCCATGAAGCAATGTTCCTAGACTCATGAAGTGCTTATTACATGTGTCACATTTAGTTACACCTAGTCAATAACGTTGCCATTGATACTGACGATTTTTAAAAATTATAATTAGTGAGTTGAACATTTTATCAATATCACTCAATGAATCCAGCAAATATATACTTCAAGTCCATTTATTCAATTTTTCTTTTTTTGAGACAGAGTCTCAAGTTTTCACCCTGGGTAGAGGGGCTGTGGCATCACAGCTCACAGCAACCTCAAACTCTTGGGCTTAAGCGATTCTCTTGCCTCAGCCTCCCAGGCAGTTTATAATCAAGTAATAGGGAAAAGAAGAAATAAAGGAAAGACAAGGAGTCAGAAGGAAGAATAAAACTGAAACAAGGGAAAAGAATATCCAAAGCTTTTACACTCTCTCCATATACATTTTCACTGTTTTCTGTAACTGTGTCAAAATACATCTAAAATACTAGCTTCTTTTTCTCCTCAGTGTCCACTCATTCTTGAAAACTCATATCTTACGTTCATCTAACATAGTTAAAGGCAGAGGTTCTAAGGTCAACTACGTGCACCTGAATTTGATCCTGCATTTATTAGGTATGACACTAAGCAAATTAACCTAGTGAAGTTTCCATATTTACAAAATAAGAGATGTTTAGACACATATGACTCCTGAAAAGATTGAATTTCCATAATGCCTATAGTCTAACACAGCGGTTCTCAACCTGTGGGTCATAACCTCTTTGGGGGTTGAATGACCCTTTCACAGGGGTCACCTAAGACGATCCTGCATATCAGATAATTACATTATGATTCATAACAGTAGCAAAATTATAGTTATGAGTAGCCACAAAAATAATTTTATGGTTGGGGGTCACAACAACATGAGCAACTGTATTAAGGGTCGTGGCATTAGGAAAAATGAGAACCACTGAAACAGAATATCTGACACACCACTAGCTAAGCAGGAGTTTCTTTTGGCTGTTTTTGGTTTTTGTGAGTCAGAGTCCTACTTTGTTGCCCTCAGTAGAGAACCTCAAACTCCTAGGCTCAAGCAATTCTCTTGCCTCAGCCTCCTGAGTAGCTGAGACCACAGGCACCCGCCCCAACGCCTGGCCATTTTTTTGTTGCAGTTGCCATTGTTGTTTAGCTGGCCCAGGCCAGTTCGAACCCACCAACCTCAGTGCATGTGGCTGGCTCCGTAACTACTGTGCTACAGGTGCTGAGCTCAGATGTTCTTAATAAATATCTGACGGCAGAGCCTGTGGCTCAAAGGAGTAGGGCGCCGGCCCCATATACCAGAGGTGGTAGGTTCAAACCCAGCCCCAGCCAAAAACTGCAAAAAAAATATATATATATATATCTATATATATAAACATATATAAATAAATATCTGAGATTTACTGAATGACTGATTACAGGATAGAAAAAAGTTGAGAAAACGATCTTAATAGACAATTAGGATGAGAGAGGTAGACAGAGGAAGCGGGAAAGAGAAAAAGAACTTAAAGGGCGTGCTAATCTAGGTCAGAGGTCCATGCAAGAAAAATAATTTGGCTGAGGCTCAGCACAATGACTCATGCTCATAATCCTTGTATTCTGAGAGGCTGAGGCGGGAGAATCCTCTGAGCTCAGGAGTTCAAAATCAGCCTGAACAACAGCAAGACCCTGTCTACAAAAAAACTAAGAAATTAGAGGCCAGGCACAGTGGCTCATTAGCACTCTGGGAGGCCAAGGAGGGTGGATTGCCTGAGCTCAGGAGTTTGAGAACAGCCTAAGAAAGAGTAGGACCCGGTCTCCAAAAAAAAAAAAAAGCCAGGCATTGTGGTGGGTGTCTGTATTCCCAGCTACTCAAGAGGCTGAGGCAAAAGAATCCCTTAAGCCCAAGAATTTGAGGTTGCTATAAGCTATGATGCCAGGACACTCAACCCCAGGGCGACAGAGTGAGACTCTTATCTCAAAATTAATTAAAAAAAAAAAAGGCTTGGCGCCTGTGG
>NW_003852540.1:3634032-3638101 GCF_000181295.1 Otolemur garnettii | reverse complement strand
CCCAGGGGGAAAGCTTGAGTCTCTGTCTAAAAAAAAAAAAAAAAAAGACCAAGACCTTATCTCTACTAAAAAGAAAAAAAATTAGCTGGGTGTTGTGACAGGGTCCTGTAGTCCCATCTAATCTACTCAGGACACTGAGGCAGAGAATCGCATAAACCCCGGACTTTGAGGTTTCTATGAGCTAGGCTAATGTCATGACACTCTAGCCTGGGCAACAGAGTGAGACTTTGCCTTAAGAAAACAAAAACAAAAACAAAACCTCAGTGTGATACCACCTTACAGCCATTAAAATGGCTACTATCAAAAAATAGAAAATAATAAATGTTGATGAGGAGGTAAAGAAATTAGAACCCCTGCATGCCATTAGTGGGACGTAAAATCATGTAGCTACTACTAAAAATAATATGATTATTCCTTGGGCGGCACCTGTGGCTCAGTGGGTAGGGCACCAGCCCCATATACCGAGGGTGGTGGGTTTGAACCCAGCCCTGGCCAGCTAAAACAGCAGTGACAACTGCAACAAAAAATAGCCGGTGTTGTGGTGGGCACCTATAGTCCCAGCTACTTGGGAGGGAGGGTGAGGCAAGAGAATCGCCTAGGCCCAGGAGTTTGAGGTTGCTGTGAGCTGTGATGCCACGACACTCTACCAAAGGCAACAAAGTGAGACTGTCTCAAAAAAAATAATAATAATAGTAATAATATGATTATTCCAAAGAATTGAAAACAACACATCATCCAGTAATTCAATTTCTGGGTATTTACTAAAAAGAATGCAAGCAGGGGCCACAAAGAGATATATGTATACTCATGTTTATTTCAGCATTATGCAGAATAGCCAAAAGGTAGAAGCAACCCAAGTGTACACCAACGGAAGAATGCATCTATAAAATGTGGTATATACATATAGTAGAATTCAGCCTCAAAAAGGAGCAAATGTTGACATATTTCACCATGGATGAAACCTGAAGACATATGCTAAGTGAAATAAGGCAGTCACAACCAGACAAATACTATATGATTCCATTTATCTGAGGTAGCTAGACTAGTCAAGTTAGACAAAAAGAAGAGTGGCTTCAGGGCCGTGGGGACAAAGTACGGGGAGCTGTTGTTCACAAACACAAAGTTTCAATTTTCAAAGAGAAGAAAGCCCTGAAGATTGGCTATACAACAATATGAATATACTTAACACTACTAACCTATACACTTAAAAATGGGTAAGGTGATAAAATTTTAGTGTACTCTACTACAATCAAAAATTCAAAAAATTAAAAAATGTTATTTTTCAGTGGGCAAGGACATTTGCCCACTGTAAATAAACATTTCTCCAAATGGCCAATAAGCACATGAAAAGATGTACAATATCAGTAGTTGCTAGGAAAATGCAAATAAAAATTACAGTGAGATTATCACTCTATACTCACTAAGACTATAGGTAACAACAAATTGTTTCTATAGCTTTTGCCTCACATGGAAAGGCAAAAGATCCAAAACAACCAACACAATACTGAAGGGCAAAAACTAACACTACCCAACCTCCAGATATAAAGACATTCCATAAAGCTACAGTAATCAAGACAGTTTGGAACTGACCAAAGAACAGACAAATAAATCAATGGAACAGAATAGAAAACCCAGAAATAAACTCACACAAATATAGCCAGCTGATCTTTGACAATGGAGCAAAGGCCATTTCTCAATGGAGAAAGGACAATCTTCTCAACAAATAGTGCTGAAACAACTATCTATCCATGTGCAAAACAATAAATCTATACATACACCCACACCTTTTACAAACATTAACACAAAACAGATTAACCTTACACTTGTCACAAAAATTAACCCAAAATGTATATGGGGCTGGCGCCTGTGGTTCAAAGGAGTTGGGCGCCAGCCCCATATACCAGAGGTGGCAGGTTCAAACACTGGCCAAAAAAAAAAAAAAAAAACATTAACTCAAAATGGATGATAGAACTAGAGGTAAAAAGGAAAAGTATACAAATCGTGGAAAATAAGAGAAAATTTTGGTAACCAAGGGTTTGATGATGACTTCTTAGAGACATCACCAAAAGCACAAGAAAAAATTGGTTAAGTTGGAGTTCATAAAAATGTAAAATTTATTATGCTCTTCAAAAGACACTGCTGGGCCAGGTGCAGTGGCTCACGCCTGTAATCCTAGCACTCTGGGAGGCCAAGGTGGGAGGATAGCTTGAGCTCACAAGTTCAAGACCAGCCTGAGCCAAAGTAAGACCACATCTCTACTAAAAATAGAAAAAACTGAGGCAAGAGGATCGCTTGAGCCCGAGTTGGAGGTTGCTGTGAGCTATGATGCCACAGGACTCTACCCAGGGTGATAGCTTAAGACTCAGTCTCAAAAAGAAAAAAAGACACTGCTGGAGAACAAGGAGATAAATCACAGACGGGACAAAACTATCTGCAAAACATACACTGGATAAGGACTTATATCCAAAATATACAAATAATTCTTACAACTCAACAAGAAAAAAAAATTGAAAATGGGCAAAAGATCTAAATAAACACCTCACCAAGCAAGACCAAAAAACAGATAGAAAATAAGTATATAAAAAGACACTTAACATCATATCATGAGAGAACTGCAAATTAAAACAATGAGACACCACTACATACCTATTAGCATCGTAAAAATCTAAAACATTGGTGACATCAAATCCTGGCAAAGATGCAATAAGAGGAACTCTCATCCATTGTTGGTAGGAATATAAAATAGTACAGCTGGCTGGGCACAGTGGCTCATACCTATAATTCTAGCACTGGGAGGCCAAAGTAGGAGGATTACTTAAGTTCAGGAGTTCAAGACCAGCCTAAGCAAGAGTAAGACCTTGTGTCCACTAAACACAAAAAAATTAGCCAGCCATCATGGTATATGCCTATAGTCCAAACTACTTGAGATTTTGAGGCAGGAGGATTCCTTGAACCCAGGAGTTTGAGCTTGCAGTAAGCTATGATGATGCCACTGCACTCTGTCTGGGGCAACAGAGTGAGACTCTATCCCAAACAAAATAAAACAAAAATGGGGCGGTACTTGTGGCTCGGTGGATGGGGTGCCAACCCCATATACCAAGGATGGCAGGTTCAAACCTAGCCCCAGCCAAACTGTAACAAAAAAATGGCCAGGCATTGTGGCAGGCACCTATAGTCCCAGCTGCTTGGGAAGCTGAGGCAAGAAAATCGCCTAGGCCCAGGGAATTGGAGGTTGCTGTGAGCTGTGATGCCATGGCACTCTACCAAAGGGTTAATAAGTGAAACTGTCTCAAAAAAAAAGAAAAAGAAAATGGTACAGCCACTGGACAATAGTTCAGTAGTTTCCCTACAAAACTAAACATACAAACATACTTTTACCATGTTCTAGCTATCACTCCCCTTGGTATTTATCCAAATAAATTAAAAACTTATTTATATACAAACACCTGCACATGGATGTTTATAGTAGATTTATTCATAATTGCTACAACTTGGAAGCACCCAAGACGTGCTTTAACAGGTGAGTGGATAAACAAACTGTGGTACCATCTATACAACAAACTATTATTCAACAATAAAAAGAAATGAGCTACCAGCCACAAAAAGAACCTTCAAATGTGTAAGAGTAAGCGAAAAAGTCTATTTGTGTATATATATATATATTTTTTGAGATAAGTCTCAAGTTGTCGCCCTGGGTAGAGTGCCATGGCATCATAACTCACAGCAACCTCCAAACAGTGCTCAATTAATCCTCTTGCCTCAGTTTTTCTATTTTTAGTAGTCAGGGGTCTTGCTTTTGCTCAGGCTGGTCTTGAACTTGTGAGCTCAAGCAATCCACCCACTGCGGCCTCCCAGAGTGCTAAAAGATTACAGGTGTGAGCCACCACACCCAGTTGCCTTTTTTTTTTTCTAGACAGAGTCTCTCTTTGTCACCCTTGGTAGAGTGACCTGGTATCATAACTCAAAGCAACCTCAAACTCTTAAGCGCAAGAATTCTCTTGCTTCGACCTCCTAAGTAGCTAGGACTATAGGCGCCTGCCACAACACCCGACTATTTTTTTTTTTTTTT
>NW_003852540.1:3632317-3633766 GCF_000181295.1 Otolemur garnettii | reverse complement strand
CCAAGCCAACACCCGACTATTTTTAGAGATGAGGTCTCATTCTGGCTCAGCCTAGTCTTGAACCTGGCAATCTATGTAACTTGACCACCCAGAGTGCTAGGATTACAATTGTGAGCCACTGCACACTGTTCCTCAGAATAAAGTCTACTAATGAAAAAAAAAAAGATATCCCCAAATGGAAAAAACCCAAACCCCCACAATCAGATACTACTTAACACCCACTAGATTGGTCATAATCAAAAGAATAAAAAATAACAAATGTTGGTGAGAATGTGGAAAAACTGGAACCCTCATACTTTGCTAGTGGAAATATAAAATGGTACAGCCACTATGGAAAACACTCTGGCAGTTCCCCAAAGAATTACATATGAGTTACCATATGACCCAGCAATTCCACTCCTACGTACAGACCACCTAAAACTGAAAATAGGTACTCAAATACTTGTAAGAAGTCTCAAAGTTTTGAGACAGGCTGTGTTACAGTCCATTATTTCATTTCTAAGAAACAGTCAACAGTATCCTTTCTAATTCACCCTTGCAAGTTTCAACTTGCATGGCTTATCAGTGTTGCTGGAAGGGCTTCATTTATTTCCATCTGTGCAGATTTTACATTTCTTGATTGTTGTATACCTCAAAACTTTCCTAATCCCCTATGTATATGACAATACCACAATTCACAACAGTCAAAATGTGAAAACAAACCTACATCCATTAATGAGGAATGAATAAAGAAAACGTAATAGATATAGAATATTACTCAGGGCCAGGTACAGTGGCTAACATTTGTAATCCTAGCAGTCTGGGAGGCTGAAGGTGGATGGCCCTGAGCTCAGGAGTTTGAAACCAGCCTGAGCCAGAGCAAGAGCTCCTCTTTAAAAACAAAAACAAAAACAAAAAACAGGCATTGTGGTGGGCACCTGTAGTCCCAGCTACTTGGCTAAGGCAAGAGAATCGCTTAAGTCCAAGAGTTTGAGGTTGCTGTGAGCTATGATGTTGGGGCACTCTATTGACGGCTACAAAGTGAGACTCTGTCTCAAAAAATAAAAAGGAAAAAAGAATATAAGAAAATTATTCATTGTGGTATATGTACACCATGGAATACTATGCAGCCATAAAGAAAGATGGAGACTTTACCTCCTTCATGTTTACATGGATGGAGCTAGAGAATATTCTTCTTAGCAAAGTATCTCAAGAATGGAAGAAAAAGTATCCAATGTACTCAGCCCTACTATGAAAACTAATTTATAGCTTTCATAGAAAAGCTATAACCCAATTATAGCCCAAGAATATGGGGAAAGGGGAGAGGTTGGGTGGAGGATGGGTGATTGGTGGGATCAATCTATGGTTCATCTTATAAGGGTACATGTGAATCTTTCTAAACGTAGAATATAAATGTCTTTTTTTTTTTTTTGAGACGGAGCCTCAAGCTATCGCCCTGGGTAGAGTGCT
>NW_003852540.1:3626980-3632113 GCF_000181295.1 Otolemur garnettii | reverse complement strand
AAATGTCTTAACACAATAACTAAGAAAATGACATGAAGGCTATGTTAACCAGTTTGATGAAAATATTTCAAATTGTATATAAAAACAGCACACTGTACTCCATGACAGTATTAATGTACACAGCTATGATTCAATAAAAATAAATAAATAAAAATATTACTCAGCCATAAAAATAAAGGACTGATACATGCTATAAGATATATGAACTTTAAAAGCTTTATGCTAAATGAAAGAAGCTAGACACAAATGATCACATATTTTATGATTTCATTTATGTAAGACATCAAGAATAAACAGAGACAGAAATCAGACTAGTGGTTGCCAGGGCTGGGGGAAGGGAAAAATGAAAAGTAGTTAAATACATTTCCTTTTGGGGCTGGGTGCAGTGGCTCACACCTGTAATCCTAGCACACTGAGAGGCCAAGGCAGGAGGACTTCTTGAGCTCAGGAGTTTGATACCAGCCTTAGCAAAGCAAGACCCTTTCTCTACAAACAGAAAAACTAGCCAGGCATTGTGGCAGGTGCCTGTAGTCCTAGCTACTTGGGAGTCTGAGACAAGAAAATCACTTGAGCCCAAGAGTTTTAGCTTGCTGCGAGCTATGACACTACAACACTGAACCCTAGGGCGACTCAATAGGATGCTTATCTAAGGAAAAAAACGGGCAAAAAAGTTTCCTTTTCAGAAGATGAAAATGTCTTGGAACTGGATAGAGATGCTGTTAGTTACATATTTTCGACCTAACAAGAAACCTAACATTTGATTCAATAATTAGGAAGAAGAAAAGCTAGAAAAAGAAATAAGAAGAAAAATAGAAAAATAAAGAAAAAATGGGTAAGGAAAAAGGAGAGAGTAAAACAAAGCTACCAAGAACGTTGGGAAAAGAAATTTCATGTACCTATCATAACGTTAATAGAATAAAGGTTAAAAAGAGAGAGAAAGATAGAGAGAGGCTGGGTGTGTTGGCTCATGCCTGTCACCCTAACACTCTGGGAGGCTGAGGTGGGTGATTCACTTAAGCCCAGGAGTTCGAGACCAGCCTGAGCAGAGTGAGACCCTGTCTCTACTAAAACTAGCCAGGTGTTGTGACAGTCTCTATAAAAACTAGCCAGGTGTTGTAACAGGTGCCTATAATCCTAGCTACTCGGGAGGCTGGGGCAAGATGAGTGCTTCTTTTTTTTTTTTTTCCAGACAGAGCCTCAAGCCATCACCCTGGGTTAAGTAATGTGGCATCACAGCTCACAGCAACCTCCAACTCCTGAGCTAAAGCGATTCTCCTGCCTCAGCTGCCCAAGTAGCTGGGACTACAGGCACCTGCCACAACACCCAGCTTTTTTTTTTGGTTGCAGCCATGATTGTTGTTTGGCGGGCCCCAGCTGGATTCGAACCCACCAGCTCAGGTGTATGTGGCTGGCACCTTAGCCACTTGCGCCACAGGTGCTGAGCCAAGAGGATCACTTTAGCCCAAGAGTTTGAGGTTGCTGTGAGCTATGATGCCACAGCACTCTATCCAGGGCAACAGAGTAAAACTGTGCCTCAAAAAAAATAGAAAGAGAGAGAGATTCAATAGATACTGAGGGAAATATCTTACTAAACTATATTACTTATTAATCACTATTTCAATCCATAATTATTAAGAATTTGGGGGAGCACCTGTGGCTTAGTGAGTAGGGTGCCGGTCCCATATACCGAGGGTGGCGGGTTCGAACCAGGCCCTGGCCAAACTGCAACAACAACAAAAAATATAGCTGGGTATTGTGGCAGGCACATGTAGTCCCAGCTACTAGGGAGGCTGAAGCAAGAGAATCACCTAAGCCCAAGAGCTGGAGGTTGCTGTGAGCTGTGATGGTACAGCACTCTACTGAGGGCAACAAAATGAGACTCTGTCTTTAAACTCTTAAAAAAAAAAAAAAAAGGAGGGCAGTGCCTGTGGCTCAAAGGAGTAGGGCACTGGCCCCATATGCCAGAGGTGGCGGGTTCAAGCCCAGTCCCGGCCTAAAACTGCCAAAAAAAAAAAAAAAAAAAAAAATTTCTTTGGATCTTTTATGGAATAAGTGGGAATATTTGGGCAATGAATTTTATAGCATTAAGAAAGCTTTCTCTTGGCTTGGTGCCTTTAGCTCAGCGACTAGGGTGCCAGCCACATACACAGGAGCTAGTGGGTTTGAATCCAGCCCAGGCCTGCCAAACAATGACAACTACAACCAAAAAATAGCTGGGCATTATAGCAGGCGCCTGTAGTCCCAGCTACTTGGGAGGCTGAGGCAAGAGAATGGCTTAAGCCTAGGAGTTTGAGGTTGCTGTGAGCTGTGAGGCCACAGCACTCTAGCCAGGGTGACAGCATGAGACTCTGTCTTAAAAAAAAAAAAAAAGAGGGAGGGAGGGAGGGAGGAAGGGAGGGAGCAAGCAAGCTAGCTTTCTCTAAACCAAGCATATTGGCTCACACATGTAACCCTAGCACTCTGGGAGACCAAGGCAGATGGATTGCTTGAGCTCAGGAGTTTTCGGCCAACATGAACAAGAGCAAGACCCTATCTCTACTAAAATTAGAAAAACTAGCTGGGCATTGTGGTGGGCGCCTGTAGTCCTAGCTACTCAGTAGGCTGAGGTTAGAGAATTGCTCAAGCCCAAGAGTTTCAGGTTACTGTGAACTAGGATGATGCCATGCCACACTAGCCTGGGTGACAGAGTGAGACTTGGTCTCAAAAACAAAAAAGGAAGCTTTCTCCTTGCTTATGAGCATGTTAGCTGCTTCTTATGCTTGAACCTTTGATACCTACCACTGGACCCCAAAATTCCCTCTTCAATTCAGCTTCCTCCCTAGGAGCCCTCACAGTTCCAAAGGCCCATTTCTCTGTCAGAGCCATATTCAGAAGAGACTGACAGAATCTAGAGAGGTACAATCTAGAGCTTACTGTGCTTCTGCTAAGAAGACAGCTTAAGTGAAAAGTTAAAAGGGATAAGAGGATCTGGAGACCAGAGTGGTGGCTCATGCCTATAATCCTAATACTCTGGGAGGCCTAGGTGGGAGGATTGCTTGAGCTCACAGCTTTGAGACCAGCTTGAACAAGAGCAAGGCCCCACCTCTTAAAAAAAAAAAAATAGCCAGGCGTTGTAGCAGGCACCTGTAGTCCCAGCTACTCGGGAAGCTGAGGCAAAGCATTGCTTAAGCCCAAGAGTTTGAGGTTGCTGTGAGCTATGACTCTACATACTGACCCTATCCAGGGCAACAAAAGTAAGGACACTGCCTCAAAAAAAAAAAAAAAAGGATCTGGGGAAAAGAAGCAAAGATCTGACTGCCATGGTGTGATGAGGTGAAGACTTTAAAGAAGAGAGGAAGAAGGAGCCTTCTTTCTTCTAGAATGAGTAGACTCGTTCAATAGGAAAGGGAAAAGAAGGGAATTAAGACAAGATTCAGAGCAAAAAGCTCTGGTCAAAAACAAAGAGTGATGTTTGGCTAAAGCATGAGTATTCCCTCAGTAATTTAAGTACAGTGGATGGATAAAGCACTGAGTCAACTAAAGTAAGGGATTCCAGACAACTCACTTCTGACAGTAATAGTAACATAACAAATGAAGTTTGAGGATAGGAGATAGAAGGGGATATCCTTTTTTTTTTTTACGACAGAGCCTCAAGCTATTGTCCTGGGTTAAGTGCCATGGCATTACAGCTCACAGCAACCTCCAACTCCTGGGTTTAAGCGATTCTCTTGCCTCAGCCTCCCAAGTAGCTGGGACTATAGGTGCCCGCCACAACACCCGGCTATTTTTTGGTTGTAGTTGTCACTGTTGTTTGGCAGGCCCAGGCTGGATTCAAAGCCGCCAGCTCTGGTGTATGTGGCTGGTGCCTTCGCCACTTGAGCTACAGGCACCGAGCCAGAAGGGGATCTTTGGGCTTCTGTGATCAGATGAAATGAAGCTCCAGTAATTGATACTAAAAAATTCCACATTTTAAGCCACTACCTGCCAAACACTTCCTCTAACCACAAAATTTCTTACCGTATACACTGCCAGCAAAGCCAACTGGTTATAGGGTCGCCCATTCTTAGGAGCAATATGCTGGGCCTTCAGGTACCAACTAGAACAGAAAAACAGTAAGAATAAAATGCTAGCTCATATCAGCTTTTCCCCAATTCGCCCTGACAGCCCTAATACTTAAGACATAAGCTGGAGTGTTACATGTAATCCTAGAGTGGCAAAGCATGACTACAAGGACCAAAAGGGATACCTATAGGACATCCATATGAGAGGAGCTTGAGTGGTCCATTGCTCTTAATAGGGCTTGGCTACAAGCTACACAGGGAAGAGAAATAATGAACTAAAGGTAAAAAAGTACCTGCGTGCTTTCCCGTAGTTTGCTGTATCATTAGCTTGCTCCCGATATCTAGCAATATCTCCTTGGCAAATCATACATCGTTGGGCACTGATCAAGGCATATTTCACCTTCAAGAAAAAAATCAGTTAGTAGGCTACCCAAGAAACACTAACTTTAACCCCCAAAAAGGGATGGTATCAAAATGACAGAAGAACTAATAGCCAGGCAGTGGCTCACGCCTTGTAATCCCAGCACTCTGGGAGGCCAAGGCAGGTAGATTGCCTGAGCTCAAGAGTTCGAGACCAGCCTGAGCCAGAGCAAGACCCCGCCTTTAAAAAAAATAGCCAGGCATTGTGGCAGCAATAGCTCAATGAGTAGGGTGCCAGCCACATATACTGGAGGGGTCAAGCCTGGCTCAGGCCTGCTAAACAATAATGACAGCTACAACAACAACAAAAATAGCCAGGTGTTATGGTCGGCACCTGTAGTCCCAACTACTTGGCAGGCTTAGGCCATGGCACTCTACCCAGGGCAACATAGTGAGACTCTTAAAAAAAAAAAACAAAAAAAAAACTTTTAAATAGTAAGAGCTTGTACATAGTACTCATCAGGAGGAAAAAGGCAAGAGGAAGCCTCTGCTCCATAAATCACACTCCATTCTTTTTTGTTTTGTTTTGTTCTGTTTTTGGGTTTTTTTGAGACAAAGACTCAAGCTGTCCCCCCAGGTAGAGTGCTGTGGCATCACAGCTCACAGCAACCTCCAACGCCTGGGCTCAAGCAAGTCTCCTGCCTCAGCCTCCCAAGTAGCTGGGACTACAGGT
>NW_003852540.1:3622391-3626546 GCF_000181295.1 Otolemur garnettii | reverse complement strand
TGCCTCAGCCTCCCAAGTAGCTGGGACTACAGGTACCCACCACAACAACACCCAGCTATTTTTTTGTTTAGCAGGCCCAAGCCAGGTTCAAACCCACTAGCCCTGGTGCATGTAGCCAGCACCCTAACTACTGAGCTGTGGGCCTCAAGCCAACACAGCCAGGATTCTTAAAAGAACGATCTAGGCCAGGCACAGTGGGTCACATCTGCAATCCTAGCTCTCTGGGTGGCCAAGGCAAGTAGATTGCCTGAGCTCAGGAGTTCGAGACCAGCTTGAGTAAGATTGAGACCTTGTCTCTACTAAAAACAGAAAAACAAGCTGGGCATTATGGCAGTTATCTGTTAACCCAGCTACTCAGGAGGCTGAGGCAAGAGGATCACTTGAGCCCAGGAGTTTGAGGTTGCTGTGAACTATGACACTGTGCTCTCTACCCAGGATCAGAGTGAGACTCTATCTCCAAAAAAAAAAAAAAAGAGCTATATTCTCTTTCATTATCTCTGCAGCCTTACCTCTCTTCATTACAATCTTGCTTCTACCCTCTCCAACTAAATTAACTCCTTTCTTGTGTGTGTGAGACAAAGTCTAGTTTTCTGTCATCCAGCTAGAATGATCATAGCTCACTGCAACCTTAAAGTCCTAGGCTCAAGCTATCCTCCTGCCTCAACATCCTGAGTAACATATCACTGCAACCACAGGTGCATGCCACCATTCCCAGCTAAGCTTTCTATTTTTTGTAGTGATGGGGTCTCACTCTTGCTCAGGCTGGTCTCGAACTCCTGAGTTCCAGTGATCCTCCCAACTTGATCCCCCAGAGTGCTAGGGTTACAGGTATAAGCCACCTCACTTGGCCTAAATTAACTCTTAATAAGGTCAGCTAATCCAATAGACACTTTTTAGTAACTTTAACATTTGTCCACAGTACACAACAATTTTACCCACCTCCACCTTGAAATCTGATCCTCCCTCTCTGGCCAGTCTTTCCAGCATCCCAATATCTGCTTCAACTACTACCTATACAATGATGACTCTTTTGTTTGTTTGTTTGTTTTTAGGATTTAGAGGTTTATTATCAGTCTATGCAAAACTCAAGTTCAAAGCAAATTCAATTTTGCTTAAGGGAACATCATAAAGTAACAATTCTTGGTATTACATGCCTCATATGATGTATATCAAACCATAGCAAATTATACTTTTTGTGTCACTGTTCCAAAAGACAAACAAATTTGAACAGCTAAAATATCTTTAAAACGCACTAAGCTTATGAAGTCTCAAACAAAACTTGAAATTTCTGTACATACTCCAACCAAATGAAGTTATCTCCTGTACACCACTTCTCTTGCAAACTGGTCTCCTATTTCCCTTCATTTGACCTGGATCGGCTTCAAGACCTAGAGAAGGATTGGGAGGGCTTATGATTTCTCTCCCAAGACAGTGCTCTCTCTCTTCTCCTATCTCTGGAAAGGGACCTGCTCTAGCTGAGAGAGAAGTTTCTCCTCTTTGGAGATCTGCGGCAAGTTGGAGGATCCCTCCTCTGATAATCATCTAGAGAGTGACACCCCAAGAGGGAGGTGGGCCACAATTTCTACTTCTTTTTTCACCATTGGACAGTTCCACTCTCTCAGGGCAGCCACATAGTATTCTTCCATCTAGCTCTTGGACAGCATCAGCTGCATTTTGAGGATCTTCAAATTCAACAAAAGCAAAGCTGGGAGGGTTTCTAGCAACCCATACACTTTAGAGTTGTCTATTATAGCCAAAAGCCCATTCTAAATCAGTCTTGTTGCCATTGTTTCCAAGATTAGCTACATAAACCTTATACTCCAATGGATAGGAATCTTGATGCATTTTGAAATCTAGAGTTAAAGTGCAGAGGCTCAAGTCTGCACGCTCCAGTGGATCTTCCCGCTTTCTACTCCTCTCTGGTCAGAGTCCCATTGTTACTCTACTTTACCCAGTGTCCACAAAATGGCCACAATGATGACTCTTGAATCTATTATCACCAGCTCAGGTTTCTCCTGACATCCAGACTGACTAGAATATTCATTTGTTCATTTTCAAGTTCCTGCTGGACGCCTCCACCTCAGTATATCCAAACCTGAACTAACCTCTTCCTCTGCAGCCACTCCCCTAGGCCACAAACTGGAAGATGATCCAGACTCCTCATACCTCCAATTTCATCCCTCTTAGTTAGCAATTCAGTTCTATTTCCTTTATATCTTTCCAATCTGGTCTCTTCTTTTCCACCTCCACTATCTCTATCTTAGTTCAGACCTACAACTTGACTACCCCACCTCTACTCCTGCCCAACTCCCATCCAAACCCACCAATTTGCCAGTGATTGGTTCTAAGAACAAATCTGACTTTAATTTAATTGATTTGCTGAAAATCAATTAATAGCTCTATAATACTTTCAGAATGAAGTCCAAACTCTTCAGCATGGCATATAAGAGATTATGATGTAGTCCCTACCACACTGAACTTTTTTTTTTTTTTTGAGACAGTCTCAAGCTTTTGCCCAGGATAGAGTGCCATGTCATCATAGCTAACAGCAACCTCCAAATCTTGGGTTCAAGTGATCCTCTTTCCTCAGTTTTTCTATTTTTAGTAGAGGCAGGGTCTTGCTTTTGCTCAGGCAAAAGCTTGAACTCATGAACTCAAGCAATCCACCCACCTCTGCCTCCCAGAGTGCTAGTATTACAGGCATGAGACACCATGCCTGGTCCATATTGAACTTCTTATACTTTCCCAACTCCTGGTTCTCTCTTGCTGTCTAAACTGCCCCTCCCACCTTCAAACTCATATTTCAAGACTCAGTTTCTGACCCCACCAAATTAGTCAGATGCTCTATTCCCCTCAATATTCAGTATATACTATTATAGCACTTATGTCATTACAACTGTTGGTTTAATCTCTCGTTCCTCACTGAACTGTACCTTTCATTCTTTTATCTTCAATATCCAGCACAGTGCCTAGGACATAACAATAGATAACTTGCTAAATGGACAAATAAATTTAAGATAAATAAAAAAGCCGGCTTACTGTCTTGCGTAATGGCTTGCTGCGAATGGCAAGACCATCCATGTAGTCCTCCAGTTTAAACTTGTAAGTAACCTGCAGCTTCTGAAGCAAACTATCAAAGAAGTCACTCCCCTAATAGAGAGAAAACAAGAAGAAATGACTGAATCAACCTATTCTGATCCAATATACCCACCGACCTGGGGCAAATGACCCTTTCACAGTTCTGTTAATGCTCAGACATCTTTGTAAAGGGAGGCACATATAGTATTTAGTGGCCACCAACCTGACAAGACAAATTCACAGAATAAGCCTCCATAGTTTTAATGATATGAAAACACATACACACATTGTCTCTTTGTCTCTCTCACTCTCTCTCTCTCTCTCTCAGGTCAAATCATTCAGAAGGCTTTCAAGCTCAAAACTAATTCCAATTGTCAGTAAGTTAGTGTCCCAAGGAAACAACAGGGGCATAATAGGCCTAGAACCCAAGAAAAGAGCATAGTTTTGTGTCAATGTTCTGTTCTAAAACAGCATTTCAGGTGGTAAAAAGTATCACAATTACAGGGTGCTGAGGCCTTTATCCATCCAAAAAGATGACAGTTTACCTCATCCAAGAGCTCCAAAAGTCTGTTCCGAATCTGTTCTGGGTTCTCAACATTCGGATCCTTGAGAAGCTGCCTGAACTTCTCAATCACCTGATAGAAAGCATTCTTCCACAGGATCTGATCCACATTCTGATTATCAGAGAACTCAATATCTAATAGAATACAGCGCTCATATAGCTGCAGCAGTTCAGCTCTGGAATAAAATACATGCAACTTCTAGCTCCAAATATACCATAGGAAAAGCTAGACCCAAAATATGCACTTCCTGCAAATTAACCACCTCCCTTGGCAAGAAATCAAAAATGTGACCAGGTATGCTATTCACTCTAGTTTCCACTCTGCACAGCAGAATGTCATGCTAAAGACAGTTATGTCTAGGAAAATAGTTTTTCCCATATGTCTTCACCTAAATTTAACAGCTGAAATAAGATCTTCACTACAAGTTATATGCTGTTCATTTCTTGGATCTGGTAGTAAGGGATCTCTTAAAGTCCTTCTCCAAGAAAGTCTTTTTGTTTTTTTTTTTTTTTTT
>NW_003852540.1:3618444-3622274 GCF_000181295.1 Otolemur garnettii | reverse complement strand
CAAGTAGCTGGGACTACAGGCGCCCGCCACAACGCCCGGCTATTTTTTGTTGCAGTTTGGCCAGGGCTGGGTTTGAACCCGCCACCCTCGGTATATGGGGCCGGCGCCCTACTCACTGAGCCACAGGCACCTCCCAAGAAAGTCTTTTTCTTTTCCATTTTGAGATTCCATGTTCCCTCAAAGATAGATTTTTTTTTTCTTAAAGAAAAAGCAGGAAGTATAGCCATTTCTAAGACTGGAAATGAAACTTCTGCTCTTTTTCCAACTCCCCTTTCCTTATAAAAATCAATGTAAAAGGAAGATAACACCCAGTGGCTCAGCTAGAGTTATCTACCTTCCTCAGTCATCAGCATCTATACATTTCCAGCTTATCCCCATTCCCCCCTAGCCAGAATAGAACACAAAATACCTGAGTTGAGCCATCTTCTCCAGGCCCTCAGGACTAATTCGATCCCTGGAAAGCAGATTGCTGAGCTGCAGTTCCTGGTTGTCAGCCACCCGGAGAAGCCTATGTAGCTCCTGTTGCTGCAAGTTCCTCACATGCTGCTCTATCTCCTCAGGACTCATGGTGCTGGCAGGGAGAGGGCTACAAACATACTGTCCTGATGGAGTTGGGTAGCCTGGATAATAAGGCCCCGGGTACACACCATTGGTAGGACCCACTGGGTACTGTAGAGGGTTATAACCTGTATAGGGATACTGAGAAGCAGGGCCTGGTGGTGTCCGGGGGTAATAATAGGGATTGTCAGAGTTTTGAAACTTATAGTAAGATGCTTGGGCCTGGCGTGAGTCACCCCAAGATGTAGGGCTGACTTCATCATCAGTGTCCAAGAAATGTAGCTGGGGTACCTGACTCTTTAGAGCAGGTTTCTGATCAGGATTGTTTGGGTCCCACAATCGGCGGGTGGTGCCTCCACGGCCCCAACTCCGAGATCCCTTACTACCAGATCCAAACAAAAGCCGAGGTCCCAAAGGTGCAGACTCTGGAGAACCTGTTGAATTGACAGATAGGGAGGTATGGGCAGGCAGAACCAGAATGCCACGACCACGACCCCGAAGTTCTTGTTTTAGGTTTTTGCATTCCTGTTTCTCAGAGCCTTTGCCCCCAGTGCTTGAGCCTCTGTCAGGCTTTATCCTATCCACATCCTCCCTGGCGGACCTTACCATGGGAGAATCTTTGTTCATGGTTTCTGCATCAAAAGTGACACGAAGAGTGCCTCGATTTTCTTTACCATTGCTTTTCTGTTCACCATCCCCACGGCCAGACCAGTTTCTTTCTAAATGTTTCTTCCTTTCTGAGCTCCTCCTGGGTCCTAATCCATTGGGCTCATCAATTCTGTCCTCATCTAAGGAGTCAGTTGAGGACATAGATACCTGCTTCTTCAGTCGTGGCCTCTCCTTGGTCCTATCCTGTCGGCGACGGCGGCATCCATTATCGACAAGGCTAGCTCCCTCAGCACTGTTGTTGCTACCAGCTGAGCTAGTACTGCAAGTGCGGTAACGGTTCCTTCGTTTGTCTGAGCGGGAGTATCGCTTTGCAGAACCGGGTTTCCCCTGGGCTGGGTCATCATTTGCTTTCTTCATCCCCTCCCCTTTTTCAATCCTCTTTCCTTTTTCTCCCTTTCCAGCCCTTACTCTGTCACCATTTGGGCTCTTTTCTCTGTCTGCTCTGTCTGGTTTATTCATGACTTCTTCTTTCATAGCATTTCCCCTGCATTCATCTTCCTCTACTCTTAGTTGTTCTACCTGGTTAAGGATTTCTTCCTCATCTACCCGACTAGCCGATTCTTTGTTAACTGTCTGCAAACGGCGTCCAGGCTGATAGATCTGCAGGTCCGGTTTCTTTGTTCTCTTGATAATTCTTAGACTTCGATCCTCTTGACCAGCAATCTTAGAGAAGGACTCCTGTCCATGATTGTTTTCTGGGTTTATAGGCCCATTCTGCTGTTGGTTGTCCAGCTCCTTGCAGGCATCTTTAATGAGTTGTGTATCATTTCCAACAGCAGAAGAATCTCTGTCATTAACAACTTCATCCTTAAATTCCTCACTCAGAGAGGGCTCTTTGATTTTAGATTTGTTCCTTAGTCGAGAAAGGCCAGGCTTATAGATTTCCAGATCCGGGCGCCTGTTGTCTTTGCGCTGCCTAGGCTCCTTTAATTCCTTCATGTTTTCTGTTATTTGGGGGACAGGGTTGGGGAGGAAAAGGTAGAAAATAAAGGGAAAGGACTGTCATTCTGGTTAAGTAACAGAAAACTCAAGCAAGAATTACACATCCACTGGGAGACTGAAGCAGATGGATTGTTTGAGCTCACTAGTTCAAGAACAGCCTAACCAAGAGCGAAACCCCATCTCTAAAAATAGCCAGGTGTTGTGGCAGGTGCCTGTAGCCCCATCTACTTGGGAGACTAAGGCAAGAGAATCGTTTGAGTCCAAGAGTTTGAGGTTTCCGTCAGCTATGACATCACAGCACTCTAACGAAGGTGACAAAGTGAAACTCTGTCTCAGAAAGGAAAAAAAAAAACAAAAAACAAAGGCTCGGCACCTGTAGCTCAGCAGCTAGGACGCCAGCCACGTATACCAGAGCTGGCAGGTTCAAACCCAGCCCGAGCCTGCCAAACAATGACAACTACAGCCAAAAAATAGCCCCGCACTGTGGCAAGCACCTGTAGTTCCAGCTACTTGGGAGGCTGAGGCAAAAGAATCGCCTAAGCCCAAGGAGTTGGAGGTTGCTGTGAGCTGTGTGACACCACGGCACTCTATCCAGGGTTAATAAGTGAAACTCTGTCTCGAAAAAAAAGAATCACTTAAGCTACAAGTTGGAGGTTGCTGTGAGCTGTGATGTCATAGCACTCTACCAAGGACGACATAGTGAGACTGTCTCAAAAAAAAAAAATTACATATCCAAATACTAGTATTAGTGAAGAAAACAACTTCTATAACTGTAGATTTCTAGGTTTACAAAATTTGACCAGCAATTGGCAAGACAAATTAGTTATGTTGGAGCTACCTACACTTGGGTAGGGAAATGGGGAAAAATCTGTTCATTTGTGTTACTTAAGTCATATTCAGAAATCTAACAAACTACCTCATCATTGCCAGAAAAGATCTCTTACATTTTCAGCATTAGACTGTTCTCTGTCTATAAAGCCCCTGAATCCATTTCCGTCTTTTCTTCTGCCTTTAATATTTTACCAGAGTGGCTAAGTCCTTTTCACATAATGGTAGGGGAAAAAAATTAAAAGGGAGAAAAACAGGGGTATGCATAGCCCTAGACATCTCTGGGGAGACAAAAAAGTGCAACTCCAGTCTTTGAACTGGACCAGGACAATCCTCTTCTTAGGAGTATCAATTACCTAATCACATACCTCCTATTGAAGCAAACAGGAAGCAGTTCTCTTCACATTTTTCAACTCCACTCATCCTCACCAACTCTCTAACAGTAGCCAGCAGAGTCATTCCAAGGAAATCTCTCTCAGACTATCATCATTAGAATACTGAGACTAACTGCTACTATGATGATGGAATATGAGAAGAAAAAAAGTTCCATAGGGAGCTTTCCCTGGACGCTGATGGAAGGATTATGACATGCTCTCAAAATACCAAGGACTAAACACAATCAAAAATAGGAGTATACAGGGCAGTGCCCGTAGCTCAGTCGGCAGGGCGCTGGCCACATACACCAAGGGTGGTGGGTTCTAACCTGACCCAGGCCAACTAAAAACAACAAGGACAACTGCAACAGAAAAAAAACAGCCAGGCGTTGTGGCAGGTGCCTGTAGTCCCAGCTACTTGGGAAGCTGAGGCAAGAGAATCGCTTAAGCCCAAGAGTT
>NW_003852540.1:3615818-3618169 GCF_000181295.1 Otolemur garnettii | reverse complement strand
AAAAAAAAAAAAAGAGTATACAGGACTAAAGAAACCATCACTCTCTAGGGTCTCACTGAATGACAGACAAGCAAGTATCTATTACCTTTGTCTATTCAGGAGGAGACTACTAAGTAACCACTAACCATTTCAGTTACAAAGTAACGTGATTTAGAATAGTATCCAGTACCAAAAGGAATGCTACATAAAATCCTATTGTTGCTCTCTCCTCAGTAGTGCAGGGACCCACTTTCAACTCTCTTTGAAAGTGCTCTAAACTTTCTTAAAAAAAAAAATCCTACTGCTTTACAAACACAAATATAATACAAGTCCATAACAAGGACCATATCAACATTCACACCCACTTTTCGCAGATGTACCAAAACAGAAAAAAGATATTTTCAAAAATTTAAGACTGCTTCATCAAGAAAAGAGATAAAGCAGTTTAACACCAGAACAGTTCACCCTGAGCAGGTTCAGTAACTTTGGAGTGTGTAGGGAATGGGGAAGAGGAGGCTTGTAGAATACCTACCGCTACTTTCCAGAACAGGGGAAGAAAACAACCTGAGTAATCCAATTCAGTTGACCAAAGAAAACTAATTTCACAGACCAGCCACAAGCCTGAAGGCACCTAGCATACCTACCATTCTACACACAACTCCACTGCCTAACAAAGGGTAGGTGAAACGCTGAACTCTTCCTTAGAGTTTTCCTGATGTGGCTGGAGACTTTAAATTTACTTGCAAATTGAGCATCCTCTCTGATAAAAACTGCTCTCACACAAGCCAAGGCCAAACCAGAGTAGAGTCAGCTTTCTAAGGTCCCGGATCCCTCCAGCGGTGCAGTTTTCAGAAACCTGCCTTGGGAAAAAAGTTCAGCAAGGGAGTCCTAGCCTGTTAAACCTTCTTCTCAATTCCCCCAATTCCTTCTCTCCGACGCTAAAGAGATGGCGGGGGAAGGCCTATGGGTGATTCCTTTGGGAACGATAAACCCAGGGCCTCCACCAGACCCACTGGTACTCGCGTCTCCAGGCACCTGAAGAACCACCGACTGGACAGAGAAGGCTGAGGCAAAGGGGGACAGTCACCTTCGCGGTAAGAAAGAGGGTGGAGGCAGAAACTCGGGTCCGCAGCTCCCGGAGGCCAAGACTGCCTGTGCCCGACCCAACACAGACACCGGAGCTGGTACAGAGGCCAGGGTACGCCCGCAGCCCCCGCCCCCCGCTGTTGGGGAAGGGGAAGGGGGCGGGGGCTCCGGAGCGCCGCGGACTTAGCGGGGAGGAGGCAGAGGAGGAGAGGGAGGCGGGGCGGGAAGGCCCGGCCCAGGAGCTGGGCGGCGCGACTCACCTCTGCTCCCGGCCTGCGGAGCCAGGGTGGCCAGGATCCCTCGCAGCTCCGACGCGGAGATCCGCACACGCTCCAACCCCTCCGCCATCTTCGCGGCTGCTGCTACAGCTGCAGCTACTCCGCCGCCTCCTCGCGCAGCCAGGAAACCACGACGGACGGGCGGCGCGCGCGCGCTCACCCTCCTCCCACCCTTTTCCCCGCCCCCACCTTCCTTCCCTCCCTAAACGACGGTGGCCGCACTGGGAGGAAAAGCGCTGAACGCACGTTCGCCAGGGGCAGCGCGGGGAACGCAGCCTGGGCGGGCGGGCCCGGCGCGGCGCGTGCGCAGAGGCGCAGCCGGGAAAGGTGCGCTGAGGCTGGAATTGGAGGCGCGGTGCGGGTAAGGTGAGGTGAGGTGAGGTGAGGCCGGGCCAGGCGGGCGTTCGCGGCGGTGGCGGCTGTCGCTGCGGTGGCGGCCACCGAGAATACCAGTACGGTCTGGGACTCGGGTTGGCGGAGACTTCCCACATTCTGGCCGCCTTCAGTCATCTTAGGCCAGAGTCTCTGGCCACAGGCCCGGACTCGTGCCCCAGGCTTACCTTGGGGACTGTAAAGATCTCGTCAGAGTGGTTAACGTTATCGCCATGTGTAAGATAAGGAAACCGAATTCCAGAGAACTGAAGTAAATTCCCAAGGCGGTACAGCTGATGAGAACCAGAAGACGTCTCGTTCCGCTGTGGTAAACTGCATCCCCGTGCCTCCTTACTTTTAAAAATGTGTACGGTATAGTTGGCTTTTAGTGAGGGACTGAGCTGAGTGGAAATACGTCAGGGGGTATGTAAGTTGATTTGGGAATTTCTCTGTCACTGTGGGTGCTTGAAAAAATTATTTCCCCGAATCTCAGGTTGGCTTTCTTTTCTTTTCTTTTCTCTTTTCTTTTCTTTTCTTTTCTTTTTTCTTTTTTTTTTTTTTTTTTTTTTTTTGGTTTTAGCCTGGGAACCACTCACAGCGCCACCTGCTGTCTAGAAAGTATATTGCAGCATAATT
>NW_003852540.1:3613291-3615798 GCF_000181295.1 Otolemur garnettii | reverse complement strand
CCCTGGCTAGAGCGCTGTGGCATTACAGCTCACAGCAACCTCCAACTCCTGGGCTCAAGCGAGTCTCCTGCCTCCGCCTCCCAAGTAGCTGGAACTACCGGCGCCCACCAAATGCCCAGCTATTTTTTGGTTGCAGCCGGCATTGTTGTTTGGCGGGCCCAGGCTAGATTCGAACCCGCCAGCTCAGGTGTATGTGGCTGGTGCCTTAGCCGCTTGAGCCACAGGCTTTTCCCCCCATTTTTAAAATGTGAACTAGATCAGAAGAATGATAATTTTTTTTTTTTTTTCTGATAGAGTCTCACTCTGGCGCCCAGGGTAGAGTGACAGGGCGTCATAGTTTACAGCAACCTCAAACTCTTGGTTTCAAACAATCCTGTTGCCTCAGCCTCCCAAGGAACAGGTGCCTTCCACAACGCCCGGCTAGGTTTCCTATTTTTCGTAGAGAATGGGTGTTGGCGTTGGTCAGCTGGTGTCCAACTCCCCAGCTCAAGCCAATCACCCACTTCCCCCTCCCAGAGTGCCAGGATTACAAGTGCCAGCCACAGCGCCTGGCCCAGAAGAGAGATACTGTAACTTTTTTATCTTTGAACCCCTGTGGTGTGGTGAAACTCCCCCAAGCCTGCCTGCCTCCACATGTTGCTCCCTCCCAGTCCCATACAAGTCCTTTAGATCTGTAGACCATCAAAGAATAGTTTACCAAGGATTCCGTACTCTGAGCCTAAAAGATCTGAACATAATCATAACTTGTTCAGTTCTTCTTTGGTAACAGATGCTTTGTCTTCAGAAAATTAAGCATAAGGAAAAAGTCAATAGATATTTGAAAAGATTCAGTAGTTCAAAAGAAGGGAAGTGATTTGAGTAGTCAGAGCAAATGGCAATTTTTGCTAACTAATTTGGGAGAAATAGGAAGAAATGTTAAAACAACTTCATTTTCACACTCTAATTTGGGAGGATGTTGCATCAATTGTTTTTAAAGATGGGAAACAATCTGGGTCGGTGCCTGTGGTTCAGTGGGTAGGGCAACGGGCCCATATGCTGAGGGTTGCGGATTCGAACCCAGCCCCAGCCAAACTGCAACAACAACAACAGCAAAAAAAGCCGGAATTGTGGTAGGTGTCTGTAGTCCCAGCTACTCAAGAAACTGAGGCAAGAGAATCGCTTAAGCCCAGGAGTTGGAGGTTGTTGTGAGCTGTGACACCATGGCATCTACCAAGGGTGATAAAATGAGACTCTATCTCTGAAAAAAAAAAAAAAAAAGGATGCAAAATCATCTGAAACAAGTAAATTTTCTTAGGAGAAATGAGCCTGCCAATTTTTTTCTTTTTTTGAGACAGTCTTACTCTGTCACCCTGGGTAGAGTGCCAAGGCATCATCATAACTCACAGCAGCCTCAAACTCTTGGGCTCAAGTGATCCTCTTGTCTCCCTTCTGAGTAGCTGGGACTACAGATACCTACCACAACGCATGGCTAGTTTTCCTATGTTTAGTATTAGTAGAGATGGTCTCCCTCTTGCTCAGGCTGGTCTTGAACTCCTGAGCTCATGCAGTGCACCCTGCCTCAGCATTCTAGAGTGTTAGGATTACAGGCATGAATGAGCCACCTATCCTAGCCTAGAGATTACCAATCTAATGCAACATTGTCAGTGAACTGCTGATTAGATGTGCCAAAAATTACCACCAGCTCAGGAAAATTAACTAGAACTCAGAAAGAACAGGTAATAGATAAAAACTGAGATATAAGGATAAAACACATGGGTTCAATAAACTAATAATTAAATGCAAGTTCCAGGAGATAGTAACAGAGCTGACTGAAAAAATGCAATAACCAAATAGAGGAAAATTTACTAAAATAAAAATTTGAATTCTCAGATGTAAAGAATAAATGAAATACAGTTTAAAAAGAAATGAAAAGGCCAGGCATGGTGCCTCATGCCTGTAACCATAGCATGCTGGGAGGTCAAGATGGTGGATTGCCTGAGCTTAGAAGTTAGAGACTAGCCTGAGCAAAAACAAGGCCTGGTCGCAAGGAAAAATAGAAAAACTAGCCAACAGGTGCCAGTAGTCAGCTACTAGAAGGCTGAGGCAGGAGGATCACTTGAGCCCAAGAATTTGAGGTTGCTATGAGCTATGATAGCAAAGCATTCTACTTAGGGCAACAAAGACTCTGTCTCAAAAAAAGAAAAAGAAAAATGAAAAGATAACCGTATTTAGGCCTGTATGACAATGAAAGCTTTAGAGTTTAAAGAATGGAAATGTCTTCATGTATTGATATATTGTTGGCTGGGTATAATGTTGTATACTTATAGTCCCAGCTACTCAGGAGGCTGATGTGGGAGGAATGATTAAGCCTGGGAGTTCAAGGCTGCAGTGAGCTATGATCATGCCACTTATAGTCCAGCATGGGCAACAGAGCAAAGCCCTATCTCTAAAAAAAAAAAAAAAGTATTGAGACTGAGACAAGAGGATCGCTTGAGCCCAAAAGTTGGAGGTTGCTGTGAGCTGTGATG
>NW_003852540.1:3609178-3613130 GCF_000181295.1 Otolemur garnettii | reverse complement strand
CGCCAAACAACAATGATGGCTGCAACCAAAAAATGGCCGGGCATTGTGGTGGGCGCCTGTAGTCCCAGCTACTTGGGAGGCTGAGGGAGGAGACTCGCTTGAGCCCAGGAGTTGGAGGTTGCTGTGAGCTGTGATGTCATGGCGCTCTACCCAGGGGATAGCTTGAGGCTCTGTCTAAAAAAAAAAAAAAAAGTATTGTTAAATATTTTTTCTTTAAAAAGAAAGTTACAGAACAATATATGTATAGTATGGTTGTAAAATTATTGTATATGTTAATTTCTATATAAATACATCAAAAAAGGATGTGGAAGAATACATAGCAAACTTTTATAAGTGGTCATCTTTGTGGAAGAGAGGAGATTTGATAGTCAAGAGTGAAGGCTATATATACTTTTAAATTCTTTCTTTTTAGAGACAGTCTCACTTTATCACCCTTGGTAGAGTGCTGTTAGTGTCACAGCTCACAGCAACCTCCAGTTCTTGGGCTAAGGCAATTCTTTTGCCTCAGCTACCCAAATAGCTGGGACCACGGGCGCCCGCCACAATGCCCAGCTATTTGTGGTTGCAGTTTGGCCGGGGCTGGGCTAGAACCTGCCACCCTCAGTATATGGGGCCGGCACCCTAATCACTGAGCCATAGGCACTTCCTGTATACTTTTAAATTCTTTTTTTTTTTTTTTTGCTGGGTGCTGGGTTTAAACCTGCCATCTCTGGTACATGGGGCTGGTACCGCCCTACTTTTAAATTCTTAAAATAGAGATCTGGTTACATATTATAAGGGTAATCCAATAGACAATAAAGCAAATTTGGATAATAGACGGAGAAATTCGCTTTTTAGACATAAAAATTGTACAGGTCACATTAGCTGAGTGCAAAGTAATAGAACTAGAACTGAATAACCATAAATTAAGCAAAAAATTCTAACTACTTGGAATTTTTTTTTTCTTGGAGACAACTTGGAATTTTTTTTTTCTTGGAGACAGAGTCTCACTTTGTCACCCTTGGTAGAGTACTGTGGCATCACAGCTCACAGCAACTTCCAGCTCTTGGGCTTAGGTGATTCTCCTGTCTCAGCCTCCCAGATAACTGGGACTACAGGTGCCCCCCCCAACACCCAGCTATTTTGTTGTTGCAGTTTGGCTGGAGCTGGGTTTGAACCTGCCACCCTTAGAATATGGGGCCAGCGCCCTACTCACTGAGCCACAGGTGCTGCCCTGGAATTTTTTAAAAACATTTTTTAAATAACTCATGGGTCAAAAAGGAAAAGATTAAAGGTGAAGGCTAGCATATGTAGCTTTAAATGCTTTTATTTAAAAAACGAAAATTAATAGGCCGGGCAGGTGGCTCTGGGAGGCTGAGGCAGGTGGATTGCCCTGAGCTCACAGGTTCGAGACCATCCTGAGCAAGCATGAAACCCCAGTCTCTAAAAATAGCTGGGCATTGTGGCAGGCACCTGTAGTCCCAGCTACTCGGAAGGCTGAAGCAGGAGAATCGCTTGAACTCAAGAATTGGAGGTTGTTGTGAGCTATGACTCCGCAGTACTCTACAAGGGTGACAAAGTGAGACTCTGTCTCAAAATAAAATAAAATAAAATAAAGAAAATTAATAAGGTAAGGCAGAAAAATACAATAAAAGAAAAACAGAAAAATAAGTGAATAAGGAAGAAAGAACTGTGCTTGGCAAATAAACTAAACAGTCTATTGTTCAGAAATAAAATAGACATTTCAGGCAAAAAGTAATTTAAAAAAAAGACATCCTCTTGGATGTCTCATAAACAATTCAAACTTAGCTTACCAAATCTCTTATTTTCCCCTCAAATACTTGTTTCTTCGCCAATCTTAAATCTCAATAAATTATACTGCCATCTAAGTCAAAACTCGGAGGTTTTTGTTTTTTTTTGAAACAGAGTCTCACTTTGTTGCCTCCAGTAGAGTGCTGTAGTGTCATAGCTCAACTCTTGGGCTCAAACGATTCTCTTATCTCAGCATCCTATATAGCTAGGACTACAAGCGCCCACCACAACACCCAGCTATTTTTAGAGACGAGGTCTCGCTCTTGCTCAGGCTGGTCTCAAACTCCTGATCTCAAGCAATTCACCTGCCTCAGCCTCCTAGAGTGCTGGGATTACAGACATTAGACACAACGCCGAGGCTCAAGGAGTTATTCTTAATAATACTTCCCCTATCAATTTTTTTTTTTTTGAGACAGTCTCACTAGGTCACCCTCGGTAGAGTGCTGTGCTGTCACAGCTCATAGTAACCTCATACTTTGGGCTTAAATGATTCTCTTGCCTCAGCCTCCCCAGTATATAATGAACATTTATGGAAATATCTCCCCAACATTGTCTTCCTTTTTTACTTGAAAACTGCTCTTACTCCCACTCAGAAGTACTTTTTGTTTTCCTCTTTTTTTTTCTTTCTGCTATCCTTTCTTTGCTGTTTTTTCCCCCTCAAGTGCAGAGCTGAGTTAGTCATACTAATTTATTCACACACTATCATCAACAAGGCCTTTCTCATTTTATCTTTTTTTTTTTTATTTCAATTTCCACTCATGTTCCTTCCCTCCTTCCTTAAGTAGTGACTTTAACATGTTTGATATATGTCTTTCAATATACATGTATTTTTTAATAATATATAATATTGTTTTATGTATGTGTGTTTTAAATGTACATAACTGATATTGTGTTAGGGGTCTCATTCTGTTTCTTTTTCGTGTTTCTATAAATATTTTTGACTGTTATATAGTATTGTTTTAAATAACCTCACACCCTTGGCACTGGGCCTGGGCCAAGATGGTCCAGAGTCCTTACCCAGAACTTTTTGAACTGAAACTGAGGAAGAAAGAAAATTCCTCTCCAGCACGGAAGCTGTAAAATGTAAAACACAGGAGCTGTCAGCAGCCACATGTCCTGCCATATGGAACCAGCTGGTCTGCAATGAAAAAGAAGCCGACTTGTAGAAAGCAGCAGAGGTGAGAAACTGAGAGTCCTAGAAGCTCTCAAATCCCTGGTTCCAGTTGTTCTGAAGCTCCATATTCCTGCCTTTCTCATGGTTTATTCAACTCTTCCTTGGATTCTGTGAGCTAGTAAATCTAGGCACCCTCATTTTGTGCCTAAACTAGTTCTAATTGGTGTTCCATCCCTTGGAACCAAGAGAATTAACCACGTCCTCCAAAATATATCTCCTTTTTTGGTGTTTTTCGTAATTGTGGTAAAATACATGTAAAATTTACCATTTTTTAAGTGTATTGTTCTATAGTGTTATGTGCAGTCACACCATTGTGCAGTCAGTCTCCAAAATGTAATACCCATTAAATAAATCCCCATTTCCTCATCTCCTCATCCCCTGGCAACCACTCTTCCATTTTCTGTCTATGAATTTAACTACTCTAGGTACCTCATATAAGTGGAATCATGCAGTACAGGCAGTCCCCAGGTTACAAACAAGATAGGTTCTTGTAGGTTTGTTCTTAAATTGAATTTGTAAGTACTTAAATTACCTATATGTAATAGGTAAATTTGAACATTTACCTATTATAAATACCTCCATTCATAAGTGCAAGGTGTATGTAAGTTGGATGTTTGTAACCTGGGGATTGCCTTTATTTCTCCTTTTGTGACTGGTTTATTTCACTTAGCATAATGTCCTCAAATTTTATGCATGTTATAACATGTGTCAGAATTTCCTTCTTCTCAAAGCTGAATAGTATTCCATTGTGTGTGTGTGTGTATATATATATACCACATTATGTATAGTCATTCATCCATCAATAGACAATGGATTGGCTCGGCGCCTATAGCTCAACCGGCTAAGGCGCCAGCCAGGTACACCTAAGGTGGTGGGTTTGAATCCCCCGCCCGGACCTGCCAAACAACAATGACGGCTGCAACCAAAAAATAGCCGGGCGTTGTGGCGGGCGCCTGTGGTCCCAGCTACTTGGGAGGCGGAGGCAGG
>NW_003852540.1:3602706-3603924 GCF_000181295.1 Otolemur garnettii | reverse complement strand
CCAGGAGTTGGAGGTTGCTGTGAGCTGTAATGCCACGGCACTCTGCCCAGGGGGATAGCTTGAGGCCCTGTCTCAAAAAAAAAAAAAAAAGAAAGTGTTCAATATTTGTTGATTGAATGAACAAGCCACAGATGTGAAGGCTATTTAGAAATATTAATATATACACTTTTTACTAATAAATTTGAAATTAAATTTTAAATGATTTTGCAAAAAATATATAAATTACTGAGGTTAATTTAAAAGCATCTGGAAAATCCAAATAAACCAATAATGGTGAAGTCACTGAATAAGTTATCAGAGGTATGTTTATAAGGTAAAGATAGATTATTTGCGTATAGCATGATTATTTTCCTTAAAAGGATGAGGAGAGGCTCGGCGCGTATGGCTCAAGTGGCTTAGGCGCCAGCCACATACACCTAAGGTGGCAGGTTCGAATCCAGCCTGGGCCACCAAACAACAATTATGGCTGCAACCAAAAAATAGCCAGGCGTTGAGGTGGGCGCCTGTGGTCCCAGCTACTTGGGAGGCTGAGGCAGGAGACTCACTTGAGCCCAGGAGTTAGAGGTTGCTGTGAGCTATGATGTCACGGCACTCTACCCGGGAGGACAGCTTGAGGCTCTGTCTCAAAAAAAGGATGAGGAGAATCAACTATAAAATTAATAGATCTGGGACAGTGCCTGTGGCTCAATAAGTAGGGTGCTGGCCCTATATGCCAGAGGTGGTGGGTTCAACCCAGCCCTGGCCAAAAACTACAAAAAAAAAAAAAAAATAGATCTATCAAAATAATTCACAAGTGTCCTATTACTTGATAAATATATAAAAACTATTAGCTTTTGCATATATCATCAGTAACTTTAAAATCTAATGAATAGAGGCCAGGTGTGGTAGCTCACCTACAATCCCAGCACTCTGGGAGGCTGAAGCGGGTGGATTGTATGAGCTCACAGGTTCGAGACCAGCCTGAGCTAGAGCAAGACTCATCTCTAAAAATAGCCGGGCGTTGTGGTAGACACCTGTTGTCCCAGCTACTTGGGAGGCTGAGGCACGAGAATCACTTGAGCTCAAGAGTCTAAGGTTGCTGTGACCTATGATGCCATGGCACTCTACCAAAGGTAACAAAATGAGACTCTGTCTCAAAAATAAATAAATAAAATCTAATGAATGTTAGCTGAGTGTGGTGGTGTCCATCCACATGTAGTCCCTGCTACTCCAGAGACT
>NW_003852540.1:3595636-3601695 GCF_000181295.1 Otolemur garnettii | reverse complement strand
GAGGTTGCTGTGAGCTGTAATGCCATGGCACTCTACCCAGGGGGACAGCTTGAGGCTCTGTCTCAAAAAAAAAAAAAAAAAAAAAAATTGAAAGGCACCTATATTCCTGGGAAGACTTAATTTTTTTTTTTTTTTTTTGAAACAGTCCCAAGCTGTTGCCCTGGGTAGAGTGCTATGGCATCATAGCTTACAGCAACCTGAAAATCTGGAGCTCAAGCAATCCTCTTGCCTCGGATTTTTCTATTTTTAGTACAGACAGGGTCTCACTTTTTGCTCAGGCTAGTCTTAAACTCATGAGCTCAAGCAATCCACCCACCTCGGCTGGCCTCCCAGAGTGCTTAGGATTACAGGTGTGAGCCAGCGCACCAGCCAAGACTCAATATTTTTAAGAGTCAATTATGTCTTCAATTCATTTATGTATGTTTCTGGGGTTTTTTTTTTTTTTTTTTTTTTTGGAGTCAGAGTCTCACTTTGTTGCCCTCGGTAGAGTGCTGTGAGATTATAGCTCACAGCAACCTCAAATTCTTGGACTCAAGGAATTCTCTTGCCTCAGCCTCCAGCGTAGTTGGGACTACAGGCGCCACCACAATGCCTGACTATTTTTAGAGATGAAGTCTCTGGTTCAGGCTGGTCTTGAACCTGTGAACTCAGGCAATCCACTTGCCTTGGCCTCCCAGAGTGCCAGGATTACAGACAGGAGCCACCGCGCCCCACCCCATTTATGTATGTTTTTTAATTTTAATAATATTTGATCTAACCCAGTCTGTCCAAAATAGTATCATTTGCACTCTAATCAGTATAAAAATGATTGAGTTCTGTAGATTGGCTTTTTGTTTGTTTTTTGAGACAGAATCTTACTCTGTCACCTAGCCTGAGCCTGACTTAAAGCAACATCAAACTCCTGAGCTCAAGTGATCCTCCTGACTGGCCTCCCAGAGTGCTAGGATTACAGCGCTGAACCACCACGACTGGCTATCTCAATGAAGTTTTCATAGTTTCCACTTGTGTCTTATACATACCTGATTAAATTTATTCTTATATACCATATTTTTTATTGCTTTTGAGATAAGGTATTATATTCAGTAGGTACCTGGCTAGTAATTTGTTTTCTTTTCTTTTTTTTTTTTTTTGAGACAGCATCTCACTCTGTTGCCCCAGGTAGAGTGCCACGGCATCATTATAGCTTACAGTAACCTCAAATTCTTGTCTCAAGTGATCCTCAGGCCTCACCTTCCCGAGTAGTTGGGACTACAGGCTTGCACCACTATGCTATTTTTTTTTTTGGTAGAGATGGGGTCTCCCTTCTGCTCAGGAATCAGTCCTCCCACCTCGACCTCCCAGAGTGTTAGGATTACAGGCGTGAGCCACCACGCCCAGCCTAACATTCTTTTTAAAATACAACATTTTTAAAATTGGATGTGTATTTTACCCATACAGTACATCTCAATTTGGATTAGTCACATTTCAAGTCCTCAAAGAGCCACAGAGATTAAACCCCTCCAGTACTGGACAGTGTAGGTCTGAGCCCCTCTCTATCTGCTCTCTTTCCTCACTTGTCCTAGAAGCAAGTCTTATCCTCTTCTTCCTCTGAATGTTTCTTGGAATAGCCTCCAATCATCATCTGGATCTTCCTCTAGGGCCTAGGACAGGAAAATAGCCCTTGGAAAAGGAAGGCTCAAAAAATTATTATGAAATTTAGAGTTAGGCGAGCCTTGCTTTCCTGCCTTACATGTTCATGTCTGTCTGTTAGATTGAGGCTTTCCTGAAGACAGAACTTTGTATAATTTTGGTTGATACTATAGGTGAGGGGAGGGTGAATTGGGAAGGGGCCCCTGCAATGCTGTCCTCCTACTCCCTTACCTGGCACAACTCTGCTGCTCTGTTTTTACCTGCAGCACAGTTACATTGGGGACAACCAGCAGGATGTCAGAGCCACCATCTTCTTCCTCCAGGGTCACCAGTTCCTCTGTGGGCCTTGGCTTTCAGAACCCAAAAAGGGTGGTCTGCCCATACACATAGCCTTGGTGGTTCACATATGAGAACTGGTAGAACTGGGCTTCCAGTATGGGCAAGTAGCTGGCTCGGAACTGGACACAGGTGTGGATGGTGGAACCATCAGTTGTACTTAGAGTAAGGTGACCAGATCTTAACATTGGTAAAGCGGGACACCATTGACTGCGGGTGGGGGGAGTGGGGAGTGGGGGTAGGGGCTATTGGCTGAGCTGTTTATGGCTAGGGACCCTCTGGAGAGGGGGGAGCTACTTGTTTGTTCCAGACAGTTTGGCTCCTGAGCTAATTGTCCTTGCCTAGAAGCTAAGGAGGGAGCCAGTATCCTTCTGATACCGATTCCACCTGGGCGACCTTGCCCACGAGGGGAGTAGGGAGTTTACATTAGCCTTTACATTTCCAAATGAAGTTATATTAACCTCTTCATTCCCAAATGGAGTACATTAACCTTTTCAGCAGCTGAAAACGGTATATTCCCTTCCCATTCTTCCGCCGTTCCCTAGCTTGTCATGCATTCTTTCCAAAAATTAGGACTTTTTTAAAATGCCGCGGGATAAATTGTTGAAAATTGGGACTGTCCCGCCAAAAGCAGGACATCTGGTCACCTTAACTTAGAGGCACTTTGAGGCTACACAAAATGTGGTAATCCCGAACATAGGTGGCCTCCACCTTGAAGATCTCGATCCAGTCACTGGCAATAGGTATGGAGCCTGGGGAAAGGGTGTTGTAGACAGTCCACCTAGCTGTTGGGGATGTGGGAATGTAGGTCCAGGCTACATTGAGAAAGTTCACTTCACCCAGGCATGGTGTCTGGCTTACTGATAATTTTTCCATCCTGCCCTTTAGATATCTGCCTTCCCACAGAAAGGTCAGCTATTCATCTTTCATCAACAACATAAACAGCACTCCATTCATTTATCTATTTTACGATGGAATTTATGGCAACCTAGGTAAAAAAAATTCTAAAGTTCACTTGAGGCTCGGTGCCTGTGGCTCAAGTGGCTAAGGCGCCAGCCACATACACCTAAGGTGGCGGACCCTCCAAACAACAATGACGGCTGCAACCAAAAAATAGCCGGGCGTTGTGGTGGGCGCCTGTGGTCCCAGCTACTTGGGAGGCTGAGGCAGGAGACTCGCTTGAGCCCAGGAGTTGGAAGTTGCTGTGAGCTGTGAAGCCATGGCACGCTACCCAGGGGGATAGCTTGAGGCTCTGTCTCAAAAAAAAATAAAGTTCAAGAAGTTGAAAGAATTGTGTGAGGAAAGCCAGCAGAATTTAGAAAGGGTAATTAAGGAAGAATATAATTCAATTCATAACTGGAATGAGAACTGGAAATCTGATAAAATGGAACAAAATGCAAAGGTCCCATCAGCTGCCTAAGAAGTTATAAAAAAAAAAAACACAGGTCCCAGGCATTAATAGAAATTTAGTTTTTGATAAATGTGGAATTTCAGAAGAAAAAGATAATTCAGTCAGTAAATGGGTGTGTTAAAAGTTAACAAAAGAAGGGGCCAGGTGTAGTGCTCACGCCTATAATCCTAGCACTCTGGGAGGCCAAGGTGGGTGGATTGCCTGAGCTCACAAGTTGGAGACCAGTCTGAGCCAGAGTGAGACCTCATCTCTAAAAATAGCCAGGCGTGGTGGCGCCTATAGTCCCAGCTACTCAGGAGGCTGAGGCAAGGAATCGCTTGAGTCCAAGAGTTTGAGGTTGCTGTGAGCTGTGATGCCACCTCACTCTACTGGGGGTACCTCTCCCCCCAAAAAAAAAGTTCACAAAAGAAGAGAAGGGTAAAGCCACAGATGGGAAGATTCTGATTCTGAAAGATCATGTGAAAGGCTACCTACCGACTGGAATGCTACTATTCAACTTTCTGCATATGCCATAAATAACCACCTGTTGTGCAAACACCTTCACAAGGACAAAAAAAAATATTGGTTTCAGAAGTCACACAAGAGAGATTCAAGGGGAAGAAGTTGTGGAACAGAACACAGAGGAGCAGGATATCTGCAGAGATACACTCCGGAGAGGCTTGGAATCCAGCGAGAAGGGTAGGTGAAGCAATTTATTTCTCTTTCCCCCACTTCTCTGGCAGTCAGTGGGCTCCTGAGTTGCTGGAGACGTCTACACTCAGAAGCACAAGGCCTGTTGAAGAGAAAGCACCAGTGCCAGTGTGGTCATTTCCCAACAACAGGTGCCATATTGCATCTCCACACACCGTGTACCGTTCTCCTCCAAGGGGCTTTAGCCCCTCAGTTTTCATCTCATTTGCTCTACCACAAACATTTCCCAACTCCGGCTCAGACTGTGGAAGCTATAGGGGACAGACGGGCCCCAGGGGATCTACATGACCCTACAGCCTGGACATTCTGAGTAGGCTGTCTTCTGGAGAGGCCAACAGAGACAACCAAAGTGCTATCTTTTTTTTTTTTTTTTTTGAGACAGAGTCTCACTCTATTGCCCTGGGTTGCCTGCCATGGTGCCATAGTTCGCAACTTCAAATTCTTAGGCTCAAGATATCCTCTTGCGGGTGACACTGTGACTCAAAGGAGTAAGGCACTAGCCCTATATGCCGGAAGTGGCAGGTTCAAACCCAGCCCTGGGCAAAAACTGCAAAAAAAAAAATCCTCTTGCCTCAGCTTCCTAAGTAGCTTGGACTACAGGAGCCTGCAACAATGCCCAGCTAATTATTCTATTTTTAGTAGAGACGGGGTCCCACTATTGCTTAGGCTGGTCTCAAACTCCTGAGCTCAAGCAATCTGCCCATCTCAACTTCCCAGTGTGCTAGGATTACAGGTGTGAACCATCACACCTGGCCCAAAGTATTACCTTTTTCCTATCCAGGCCCTTTTCACTCCTTCCTCTGCCCCAGCTGAGACTACTGAGAGATGGCTGAGCGGCACTAATAGGAAGCGCTTTTCCTCTTGGTTAATGCATCCACCAAATGAGGCTTCCACAGTGTGGGGCCCAAACCTTTCCAAACTCTTTCTACTCTTCACCTCCCCCACCTGTAGCTGTGGAGTAAATAAATTTAGCCACCTTACAGAGGCTTCCACAGAGGGTGGGCCTCAGGCCTTTCCTCTAGGGAACTGCTATGGACTGAGGGGTCTTTATAGTCTGAGCTCCCTGCCTGTGCCACTTGCCCAATGATCAGAGCAGGACATCAAGGCAGAGGTTGCTTGGGCAACTGAACTGATAGCAGCATTCTTCTCCCAAGCAAGGTAAGGGATTGATCTCCAGGGACTGGAAATAGGCCTACAGGCCAGATCCAGTTTACAGGTCTCAGCTGCTTTTGCTGGGGGCAAAGAGGGGAGACATATGATTGGGTGAGATCACAGTTGCCCTTCCCCCAGTGGCTTTGCCTAGAAGCTAGAAGAAGACCTTTGACCTCTGTTAAACAGATACTTTGTCACAGAGCCTTAGGGCAAGCTCACCCAACCCAATCCCACCCAGCTGGGCTTCCCCACCCACCTCTACTGTGGAAGAGGATAAGGACTCACCTGAAGTTCTAGGGCCCCACTCACTGCCTGGGGCAATCACTTCTCTAGAAGGATTGGAGCTGGTCACTGGACCCAAAATCAACACTGAGGCGTATTCCTTCCAAAAAGCGACACCTACTGACTGGTCAGCTTCCGTGTCCTTTACAGCATTGTCTGAATCATATAGAGTGTAGTTCAGCCTCATCCACAAGCACCACCCACTGTCTCATAGATTAAACTGAGCATGCCGTTATGTAACCAAAAGAAAATCCAGAAATAAGAAGCAAAAGATAGGGTGACACCTGTGGCTCAGTGAGTGGGGCCCCGGCCAAACTGCAACAAAAAAATAGCCGAGCATTGTGGTGGGTGCCTGTAGTCCCAGCTACTCAGGAGTCTGAGGCAAAAGAATCACGTAGGCCCGGGAGTTGGAGGTTGCTGTGAGCTGTGATGTCAGTTCTACCAAGGGCAATAAAGTAAGACTCAAAAAAAAAAAAAAAAAAGGCAGCAAAAGATCTCTGGGGATATAAAAAAAACAAAAGGACACCTTCAAAATAAAAGAATAACTCTGTACTAATGG
>NW_003852540.1:3594920-3595616 GCF_000181295.1 Otolemur garnettii | reverse complement strand
AAAAAAAAAAAAAAAAAAGGCAGCAAAAGATCTCTGGGGATATAAAAAAAACAAAAGGACACCTTCAAAATAAAAGAATAACTCTGTACTAATGGAAACCAACCAAAATGAGAATATTGAAATAACTTGTAAAGAATTTTGAATATACGGGCAGTGCCTGTGGCTCAGTGGGTAGGACACCAGCCCCATATACCGAGGGTGGCAGGTTCAGACCTGGCCCTGGCCAAACTGCAACAAAAAAATAGCCAGGCATTGAGGGGGGCACCTGTAGTCCCAGCTACTCGGGAGGCTGAGGCAAGAGAATCACCTAAACCCAGGAGTTGGAGGTTGCTGTGAGCAGTGTGACCCCCTGGCACTTTATCTTGCCAAGGGTGATAAAGTGAGACTGTCTCTACAAAAAAAAAAAATTTTTTTAAAATATGTATTATCAGGAAACTCAATGAAATAATAGAGAAAATAGAAACCCAACACAAACCACACAAGTGATGCAGGAAATGAATAAATAAATTATTAAAAAATAATCAGGCTAGGCTCAGTGCCTGTGGCTCAAGTGGGTAGGGCGCCAGCCACATACACCTAAGGTGGCAGGTTTGAATCCAGCCCAGGCCCACCAAATAACAATGATGGCTGCAACCAAAAGATAGCTGGGCGTTGTGGTGGGTGCCTGTTGTCCCAGCTACTTGGGAGGCTGAGGCA
>NW_003852540.1:3591789-3594772 GCF_000181295.1 Otolemur garnettii | reverse complement strand
TTGGGAGGCTGAGGCAAGAGAATCACTTAAGCCCTAGAGTTTGAGGTTGCAGTGAGCTGTGATGCTACAGCACTGTACCGAGGGCGACATCATGAGACTCTGTCTCAAGGGAAAAAAAAACCCATAGCTTTTGGAAAAGAAAAATTTATTCAAGGTAATACAAAACACAGTGGAAAACCGTTAAGAACAGAATAGATCAGACAGAAGAAATGATCTCAGGGCTAGAAAACAATACCTTTGAATTAAGTCAGTCAGTCAAAGTGAAGGAACAGACAAAGCCTACAAGAAATATGACATTATGTAAAGAGACCCAATATAAGTATAGCCATCCCTAAAGATGAAAGTACGCAAGGGCTGGAAAACCTATTTCAGGGACTGCTTCAGGAAAATTTCTCAGGTCTTGCTAGAAATCTGGACACATATTTACTAGAAGTGCAACAGACTCCTGGAAGATTCATCACCAAGAGGAAATGACCACAACATACATTTATCAGCCTAGCCAAAGTTAACATAGAAGAGGAACTCCTACAAACCAAAAAGTGAAAGCATCAGGTAACTTACAAAGGAAAACCTGTCAGAAGAACTTCAGCCTTCTCAACTGAGATCTTAGCAAGTCATACGGGACTGGGGCCCAATTCTCAGTCTTCTCAAACAGAATAATGGCCTGCCTAGGTATTGTATCCTGCAAAACTAAGTTTCTTTTATGAGGAAGAAATAAAGACTTCCTCAAACCTGCACTGTATATATACCAGCACAATAGAAACCCACCACTGTAAGACCTTCCAAATGCTAAAGTTCAGATCCTAGATACCACAATGGCTCAAGAGGTATATAAAAGAAATAAAGTTCTATGCAACATAATGAATAGAAATCCACCCCACTTACCAGTTCTTTCAATAAATGTGAATGGCTTGATCTCCCCACTGAAGAGACATAGGCTGGCAGAATGAATTAAAACATGCAAGCCAAGTATCTGCTATCTCCAGGAAACTATGTAACTCACAAGGACTCTTTCAGACTCAAGGTGAAAGGATGGAAAACAATATTCCACATAAATGTAAACCAAAGCTGGTGTAGTCATTCTGATGACAGATAATAAACTTTAAATCAAAGTAAAGAAACACCAAGAGTAATTATATAATGGTGAAGGGAACAATTCCACAAGAAGACGTAACAGGCTTGGCACCTGTGGCTCAAGCGGCTAAGGCGCCAGCCACATACACCTGAGCTGGCGGGTTCAAGTCCAGCCCAGGCCTGCCAAACAACAATGATGGCTGCAACTAAAACGGTAGCTGGGCGTTGTGGGCGCCTGTAGTCCCAGCTACTTGGCAGAGGCAAGAGACTCGCTTGAACCCAGGAGTTGGAGGTTGCTGTGAGCTGTGATGCCATGGCACTCTACCCAGGGGGACAGCTTGAGGCTCTGTCTCAAAAAAAAAGAAGACATAACAATCCTAATAGCTATGTAACTAATACAAGTGCACGCAGATTCAAAAACCAAATCCTACCTGACCTGAACAAAATTATAAACAGCAGCATTGTAATAGCCAGTGACTTCAGCACCCCACTGACAAAATGAGACAAAATTTTCTCCAAGCAGGAAATTAACAAACAACAGACTTAAAGAGGACTCTAGAACAAAAGAGCCTAGCAGACATTTACAAAACATTAAACCCCCAAAACTACATTTTTCTCATCAGCTCATGAAATATTTTCTAAAATTGATCACATCCTACTCAACCAAATATGTCTCAACAAATTTTAAAAAATAGAAATTATGGCTCAGCGCCTATAGCTCAAGTGGCTAGGGCGCCAGCCACATACATTGGAGGTGGCAGGTTCAAGCCCAGCCTGGATCTGCTAAACAGCAATGACAACTACAGCCAAAAAATATTTGGGCACTGTGGCAGGCACCTGTAGTTCCAGCTACTTGAGAGGCTGAGGCAAGAGAATTGCTTAAGCACAAAAGAGTTTGAGGTTGCCACGGGCTGTGATGCTATGGTACTCTACAGAGGACAACATAATGAGACTCTGTCTCAAAAAATAAAATAAAGAAATTATACCAAATATCTTTTAAGACTATAGTGGAATAAAATTAGAAATCAGTTCCAGGTGAACCATGGTGGCTCATACCTGTAATCCTAGCACTCTGGGAGGCCAAGGTGGGTGTATTACTTGAGCTTAGGAGTTTGAGACCAGCCTGAGAAAGAGTGAGCCCTATCTCTACTAAAAATAGAAAAACTAGGCTCAGCACCTGTGGCTCAAGCAGCTAAGGCGCCAGCCACATACACCTGAGCTGGCAGGTTCAAATACAGCCTGGGCCCTCCAAACAATGATGGCTGCAAACAAAAAACAGCCAGGCGTTGTGGCAGGCGCCTATAGTCCCAGCTACTTGGGAGGCAGAGACAGGAGACTCGTTTGAGCCCACAAGTTGGAGGTTGCTGTGAGCTGTGATGCCATAGCACTCTACTCAGGTGACAGCTTGGGGCTCTGTCTCAGAAAAAAATAAATAAATAAAAAATAAAAAAAAATAGAAAAACTAGGTGGACATAGTGGCACCCACCTGTAGTCCCAGCTACTTGAGAGGCTGAGCCAAGAGGATTGCTCAAGCCCAAGAGTTTGGGGTTGCTGTGAGCTACAATGATGCCACAGTACTCTATCCAGGGCAACAGAGTAAGACTATCTCAAAAAGAAAAAAAAAATTAACAGAAACACCAAACTCTACACAAAGTCATGGAAATTAAGAAAAGGAGGAAAGTAAGGTGGAAACCAAAAGATTTTTCAATCTAAATGACCAAAAGGACACATGTTACCAAAATTTGTGGGATGCTGCCAAAGCAATCCTAAGGAAAAAAAATTGTAGCCTTGGCTCGGCGCCTATAGCTCAACGGGTTAAGGCGCCAGCCACGTACACCTAAGGTGGCGGGTTTGAATCCCCAGCCCGGACCCGCCAAAACAACAATGACGGCTGCAACCAAAAAATAGC
>NW_003852540.1:3582652-3591642 GCF_000181295.1 Otolemur garnettii | reverse complement strand
AAAAAAAAAAAAAATTGTAGCCTTAAATGCCTATATTCAAAAGATACATCACAGGTACAATAGCTTACACCAATAATCCTAGTACTCTGGGTAGCTGAGATGGGAGGATTGCTTGAGCTCAGGACTAAGAGATGAGCCTGAGCAAGAGTGAGACCCCAATCTCTACTAAAAAAATAGCTGGGCTTGGTGACACATGCCTGTTGTCCAGCTACTCAGGGGGCTGAGGCAAGAGGATCACTTGTGCCCAAAAGTTTGAGGTTGCTGTGAGCTATGATGTCATGGCATTCTACTGAGGGTGACAAAGTGGTCTGTGACAAAAAAAGAAAGCCTCAGCGCCTGTGGCGCAAGCAGCTAAGGTGTCAGCCACATACACCTGAGCTGGCAGATTTGAATCCAGCCCAGACCCACCAAACAACAATGATGGCTACAACCAAAACAGTAGCTGGGTGTTGTGGCAGGCGCCTGTAATCCCAGCTACTTGGGAGGCAGAGGCAGGAGAATCACTTGAACCCAGGAGTTGGAGGTTACCATGAACTGTAATGCCACAGTACTCTACCCAGGGTGACAGCTTGAGGCTCTGTCTCAAACAAAAAAAAAAAAAAAAGAAAGAAAGACACAGAACTCCTGTACAGACTAATATCAAGTAATGGAGCAGCAATTAAAAAAATCTTCCGGCTTGGCACCTGTGGCTCAAGTGGCTAAGGCACCAGCCACGTACACCCAAGGTGTCGGGTTTGAATCCAGCCCGGATCTGCCAAACAACAATGACGGCTGCAACCAAAAAATAGCTGGGCATTGTGGTGGGCGCCTGTGGTCCCAGCTACTTGGGAGGCTGAGGCAGGCGACTCGCTTGAGCCCAGGAGTTGGAGGTTGCTGTGAGCTGACATGCCACAGCACTCTACCCAGGGGGACAGCTTGAGGCTCCTGTCTCAAAAAAAAAAAAAAAAATCTTCCAACAAAAACCCATCACAGACCAGTTAGTTTTAGATCAAATTTTCAAATTTTACTAGACCTGCAAAGAACTGATACCTGTACTGCAGAAATTATTCCTTAACATTGAGGAGGAAGGAATCCTCCTCAACTCATTTCATAAAGCCATTATGACTTTGACACCAAAGCCAGGAAAGGACACAACAAAAAAGAAAACTACAAAATTAATATCCCTTATGAATAAAAATGAAAAGAAAATTAACAAAACCCTAACAAACTGTATTCAGCTGCACATCAAAAAAATAAAAAATCCACCAAGAACAGGTGGGCTTTATATCAGAGATGCAAAGATGGTTGAACATTTGCAAATCTATAAATGTGGTTCACCACATAAATAGAAGCAAAAACAATAGATACAGAAAACGCATTTGACAACATTCAGCACCCTTTTCTAATAAGAACTCTTTAAAAAAATAGACATAGATGAAACATATTGGAACCTCAAAATTATAAAAGCTGTATATGGGCAGACCACAGCCAACATCATACTGAACTGGGAGAAATTAAGAGCATTCTTCCTTAGAACTGGAACCAGACAAGATTGCCCACTATCACCACTTCTATTCAACGTAGTGTTGTAGCCAAAGCAATCAGGCAGAATAAGGAAATCAAGGTTATCCAAATGGGAAAAGAAGAGATCAAACTATCACTCTTTGCTGATGATATGGCCTTATATCTAGAAATAACTCAAAGATTCTGCCAAGAGACTCCTGTAATTGAAAATAAATTCAACAGGACAGCGCCTGTGGCTCAGTGGATAGGGCACCGGCCCTGGGCAAACTTGGGCACCTGTTCTAGCTACTCAGGAGGCTGAGGCAAGAGAATCACCTAAGCCCAGGAGTTGGAGGTTGCTGCGAGCTGTAATGCAACAGTACTATACCCAGGACGACAGCTTGGGGCTTTGTCTCAAAAAAAAAAAAAAAAAAAAAAAAGGGTGAAAGACTTCTGCAGAGAGAATTCCCAAACAGTGAGGAAGGAAATCACAGAGAATGTAAATAAATGGAAAAATATATTATGTTCATGGATTGGCAGAATCAACATTGTTAAAATGTCTAAAATGCAATCCCCATTAAAATGCCAATGTTATTTCTCACAGATGTAGAAAAAATTACATGTCATAAGGAACCAGAAAAGACCCTGTATATCCAAACCAACCTTAAACACACACACAAAAAAGGGGGGGAGGCATCAATTTACCAGACTTCAAGCCATACTACAAGGATATAGTAATCAAAACACCATGGTACTGACACAAGAACAGAAACACAGCACAATGGATGAGAACATAGAACCCAGACATAAAACTATCCTCATATTGCCATCTGATCCTTGACAAAGCAGGCAAAAACACACATTGGGAAATGGTGCTGGGAAAATTGGATACCCACTTGTGAAAGACTTAAACAGGATCACAAAAATTCATGATGGTTAACAGACTTAAGACATGAAACTATAAAAAGTCTAGAAGAAGCTGGGTTCAATGGCTCACGCCTATAATCCCAATATTCTGAGAAACCAAGGTGGGCGGATTGCCTGAGCTCACAAGATAGAAAACCAGCCTGAGCTAGATCAAGACTCTAATGTCTCTAAAAATAGCGGGTGTTGTGGCACATCCCTGTAGTCCCAGCTACTCGGGAGGCTGAGGCAGGAGAATCACTTGAGCCCAAGAGTTTGAGGTTGCTGTGAGCTATGATGCCACAGCACTCTACCATGGGCTACAAAGTGAAACCCTATCTCCAAAAAAAGAATTCCAGAAGAAAATGTTGGAAAAATACTGATAGATGTTGGCCAAAGCAAAGAATTTATGAAGAAAACTCCAAAAATAATCACAGCTACAACAAAAATAAATAAATGGGGCCCAATGAAATAAAAAAGCTTTTGCACAACTAAGGGAACAGACAATAGAACAAACAACCTACAGAATGGGAGAATATATTTGCATGCTATACATCCAATATAGGGCTGATAATCAGAATCCACAAAGAACTCAAGCAAATATTTTAGCAAGAAAAAATTACACAAGCTGGCCTGGCCTGATGGCTTACACCTGTAATCCTAGCACTCTGAGAGACTGAGGAAGGAGGATCACTTGAGCTTAGGAGTTTGAGACCAGCCTGCACAAGAGCAAGACCCCATCTCTTAAAAATAGAAGAAAAATTTCTGATTGTTGTGGTGGGTCCCTGCAATCCCAGCTACTCGGGAGGCTGAGGCAGGAGAATCACTTACACCCAGGAGTTTGAGGTTGCTGTGAGCTAGGATGCTGCCATGACATTAGCCTAGACAGTAAGAGTAAGATTGTGTCTCAAAAAACCAAAACAAAACAGAACAAAAAAAAAATGAAAAATAACCCCATTAAAAATTGGGCAAATAGGGTGGCACCTGTGGCTCTAAGGAGTAGGATGCCAGCCCATATGCCAGAGGTGGCAGGTTCAAACCCAGCCCTGGCCAAAAACTGCACCAAAAAAAAAAAAAAAAATGGGCAAATAGACTAATTGCCAACAAACATGAAAAAATGCTCAGTGTTCCTAATCATCAGGGAAATGCAAATCAAAACCACATTGAGATATCACATACCCCCAGTGAAGATGGCTTTTATAGAAAATTCCCAAAACAAGGCAGGGCTGTAGTGGCTCATGCCTGTTAATACTAGCAGTCTGGGAGGCCAAGGTAGGTAGATTGCTTGAGGTCAGGAGTTAAGACCAGTCTGAGCAAGAGAGACCCTCATCTCTGCTAAAAATAGAAAGAAATGGCTCGGCGCCTATAGCTCAACCGGCTAAGGCGCCAGCCACGTACACCTAAGGTGGCGGGTTCGAATCCCCAGCCCAGACCCGCCAAACAACAATGACGGCTGCAACCAAAAAATAGCCGGGCGTTGTGGCGGGCGCCTGTGGTCCCAGCTACTTGGGAGGCGGAGGCAGGAGACTTGCTTGAGCCCAGGAGTTGGAGGTTGCTGTGAGCTGTAATGCCACGGCACTCTACCCAGGGGGACAGCTTGAGGCTCTGTCTCAAAAAAAAAAAAAAAAAAATAGAAAGAAATTAGGGGCGGCGCCTGTGGCTCAAGGAATTGGGCACCGGTGGATATACTGGGGGTGGCGGGTTTGAATCTGACCTAGGCCAAAACTGCAAAAAAAAAAAAAAGAAAAACCAGCCTTCATTTTGGGTGGCACCTGTGGCTCAAGGGAGTAGGGCACTGGCCCCATATGCCAGAGGTTCAAACCCAGCCCCAGTGGAAAAAAAAAAAGAAACAAATTAGTTGGGCATTATAGCAGCCTTGAGAAGCTGAGGCAGGAAGATCATCTGAACCTGGGAGTTTGAGGTTGCTGTGAGCTAGACTGATGCCACAGCACTCCAACCTAGGCCACAGAGTGAGATTCTGTCTCAAAAAAAAAAGTATCAAAATAACAAATGCTGGCATGGATGCTGAGAGATAGTAACATTTATACATGTTGGTGGGACTGCAAACTAGTACAACCTCTATGGAAAGAGATATTGAGATTCGTCAAAGAACTAAAAGTAGACCTACCTTTTCACCCAGTAATCCCAGTACTGGGTATTTACCCAAATGACATTTTATAAAAAAGATACCTGCACTCAATTTTTTTTTCTTATTAATACAGTATTTATTAGCTGGGTGTGGTAGCTCATGCCTGGAATTATAGTACTTTGGGAGGCTGAGGTGGGTGGATTGCTTCAGCTCAAGAATTTGAGACCAGCCTGAGCAAGATAAGCGGGACCTCGCCTCTACTAAAAATAAAAACGCTAGCCAGGCGTTGTAGCCAATGCCTATAGTCCTAGCTATATGGGAGGCTGAGGTAAGAGGATTGCTTGAGCCTCAGAGTTTGAAGTTGCTGTGATCCATGACACCTGGCACTGTACCCAGGGCAACAGACTGAGGCTGTCTCAAAAAAAAATAATAACAGTATTTATTTACTTTTCCTCTGTCAAACCCTGAGCTAATCACTTTTCCCAGGCTGCCTGGGGAGGTATAGAAAAAGGACTATACAGGCAGATGAAACACCACGGAAAGAACTATGGGAGGTGGAGACAGTTTCTTTACATGGCAAAGAGGATGAGAAAGGCCACATCAGGCAAAAGAATCTGATGGCTTCTGAGAGGGCAAAGCCCAGAATGGCATTGGACTGCTGCTTCAAAAAAGAGTTTCTGGCATAATCAATGAAGAGACTTCCAAATGTCTCAGCTCCAGAGCCAGCCAACCTAATTGTGGCAGCCCCAGCCCCAATGAACTTGGCCACAGTGCTGATGTTCTTTGAAATGGCGCTGGTTTGGAAGCTGTATAGGGACAAGTGAGGTTGGGGATGTGAGATTGCCAAGATGCTGAAACTATCATCTGTCTGTGTCTCTCTGTGTCTCTGGTCATTTCGGCACCACTGCAGACAGTTCAGCAGCTAAGCAGTGCTCTTGACCAAGGTGGGCTGGAGACAAACTTTGAGCAGGTGTACATTTTTGGGGGTGAGGGGCTGTGGCAGGAGAACTGCTCCCAGTGCAGAGAAAACAGAAAGGGCTGCACTTGCATTTTATAACAGCACAATTCACGATTGCAAAGATGTGGAAACAACCCAAGTGTCCACCAATACATGAGTGGATTAATAGAATGTGGTATATGTATAACAGGGAGTACTATTCAGTCATAAAAAGTGGTGAAACCAATATTTCTTGTATTAACCTGGATGGAACTGGAGGAGTAAACAAAATGCTTGTTTTTAACTGTTGTGTAATCTATATACAACAGAAGGAAACAGAAAATGAACACAAATTAATTTATGAAATGGTAAGATTCTAGCTAATTTTCTTTCTTTCTTTTTTTTTTTTTTTGAGACAGTCTCACTCTGTCACCCTCAGTATGAGTGCCATGCCTGCCACAATGCCCAGCTACTTTTTAGGGATGGGGTTTCACTCTTGTTTAGGCTAATCTCAAGCAATCCACCTGCCTCGCCCTCCCAGAGTGCTTGGATTACAGGCATGAGCCACCGTGCCCATCTATTCTTTTTTCTTTAAATAATTTGTTTAAAATTTTATAAATAAACATTTTGGGCAAATTTTGAACCAAATTCAGTCAAGCGGCTTCACAACAACAATGAAAAGTAAAGTGGAGGTCAGAGGATATACCAAGAGATAGGTGGGAGTGGACTTTAGCCTAGAATAATCATCATCAGTTACTTCCTATAAAACTTGACCAGCAAAACTTTATTCAGCTTCAGGACAAGTCTCCTCTATACAGAAATTTCTAGTAATGGAGTCAGTTCTCACACCACAGGCCCCAGATCTATTCCCTTGTGTTTTGCATTTTTCAATCTTTTCAATAAACATACTGTCTCAGACTTTGCTTTCTTATTCTTGGGTTTCAGAACCATGTGTGCTCAGTACTGCATCTCCTTTGCTGATGTTGAAAAAGCTCATATCAACATTCGAGATTTTATTCACCTTACACCAGTGCTAACAAGCTCCATTTTGAATCAAGTAACAGGGCGCAATCTTTTCTTCAAATGTGAACTCTTCCAGAAAACTGGATCTTTTAAGGTAACAATCTCTTTTCTTAGTATATTGTATATATTTTCAAACCTCCTTCAAATATAAATTTATTGGCTCAGTGCTTGTGGCTCAAGTGGCTAAGGTACCAGCCACATACACCTAAGGTGGCAGGTTCGTATCCAGCCCGGCCGCCAAACAACAATGACGACGGAAACTAAAAAATAAAATAGTCAGGCATTGTGGCGGGCACCTGTGGTCCTAGCTACTTGGGAGGCTGAGGCAGGAGACTTGCTTGAGCCCAGGAGTTGGAGGTTGCTGTGAGCTGTGATGCCTTAGCACTCTACCCAGGGGAACAGCTTGAGGCTCTGTCTCAAAAAAAAAAAAAAAAAGAACAAAAAACAAATATAAATTTATTTTACTCTCCTTATCACCTAGTGTGGTAGGTAGAAATAAATTGATGCCTTTTAGAATTGAAAAGAAAGCTGCAGGTGTTGCCTGTGGCTCAAAGGGGTAGGGCACTAGCCCCATATGCCAGAAGTGGTGGGTTCAAACCCAGCTCTGGCCAAGAACTGTAAAATAAAAGGAAGTTGCAAAAATTTTCAACTCCTGGTTACCTTGCATTATGGTGTTGATAAGTCACTTTTATGCAATCTAAAAATCCTTTATAATTAGGGTAATATAATGTATTATCCAAATAACTTATACATATATGATATAATACAGACATGTGCCACATAATATATCTATCAGTGATAGTTTGCATGTACCATAGATGTTTCTAATGACTAGTACCATAATATAATGCCTTTCTTTTCTTTTCTTTTCTTTTTTTTTTTTTTTGCGGTTTTTGGCCAGGGCTGGGTTTGACCTGCCACCTCCTGCATAGGGGACCGGCACCTTACTCCTTTGAGCCACAGGCGCCACCCTAAAATGCCTTTCTATTATCTTTTTTTTTTTTTTTTTTTTGAGACAGAGTCTCACTTTGTTGTCCCAGAGTTGAATACCATGGTCTCTGCTTAGCTCACAGCAACCTCAAACTCGTCAGTTCAAGCAATCCTCCTGCATCAGCCTTCCAAGTAGCTAGGACTAGAGGTGCCTACCATAATGCCCAGCTAATTTGCTTTATTCTTAGTAGAGGTGGGGTCTCACTCTTATTCAGGCTGGTGTCAAACTCCTGAGCTCAAATGATCCTCTTGCCTTGGCCTCTCAGAGAGCTAGGATTACAGGCATGAGCCACCGTGCCAAGCCTATAATACCATATTTTTACTGTACCTTTTCTATGTTTAAATGTTTAGATACACAAATACTTAACTGTTATGTTATAATTGCCTACATAGCAATATAATAAAGTACTATAAAGGTTTGAAGGGCTTAAAGCCTAGGAGCAATAGACAATGTACTGTATAGCATAACTGTGTAGTAGGCTTGGTATACATTTGTGTTAAGTACACTCCATGATGTTAGTATGATGACAAAATTGCCCAATGACAAATTTCTGAGAATGTATCCTCCTTGTTAAGTGATGTGTGACTGGCTTGGCGCCTATGGCTCAAGTGGCTAAGGTGCCAGACACGTACACCCAAGGTGGCGGGTTTGAATCCAGCCTGGGCCGTCAAACAACAACGGCTGCAATGAAAAATAGCCAGGCGTTGTGGCAGGCACCTGTGGTCCCAGCTACTCGGGAGGCTGAGGCAAGAGACTCGCTTGAGCCCAGGAGTTGGAGGTTGCTGTGAGCTGTGATGGCATGACACTCTACCCGGGAAACAGCTTGAGGCTCCTGTCTCAAAAAAAAAAAGGGATGTGTGACTGTGTTATATATAAACTATTGTCTAGGCTCGGTGCCTATAGCTCATTGGCTAGGGCACCAGCCACATACACCAGAGCTAGCAGGTTTGAACCCAGCCCAGGCCTGCCAAATAACAATGATAACTACAACGAAAAAATAGCCAAGTGTTAATGTGGGTGCTTATAGTCCCAGTTCCTTGGGAGGCTGAGGCAAGAGAATCACTTAAGCCCAAGAGTTTGAGGTTGTTGTGAGCTGTGACACCATGGCACTCTACCAAGGGCAACAAAGTGAGACTGTGTCTCAAATAAATAAATAATTGTCCAAACTAGAACACATAATTATCTAAACTAGGACATACTTGAAAATCAAAGGGGACATTTGTAATGACTAAATTAAGATATCTTGCTGTTGCAGGCAAAATGAGAAATATGATCACCCTGTATATAACCCAAGTTAAAGGTTTCAATTGTGTTATGTTGCTATGTTATGAATTTAAAAGATCTAAATCCTCAAATAATATTTTTTCCACAAAATGTCTGGGTTTTTTTTGTTTTTTGTTTTTAGAGACAGTGTCTCACTTTGTCATCCTGGGTAGAGTGCTGTGGCGTCACAGCTCACAGCAACCTTCAGCTCTTGGGCTTAGGTGATTCTCTTGCCTCAGCCTCCCGAGTAGCTGGGACTACAGGCGCCCACCACAATGCCCGGCTATTTTTTTGTTACAGTT
>NW_003852540.1:3564974-3582195 GCF_000181295.1 Otolemur garnettii | reverse complement strand
CCTGCCACCTTAGGTGTACGTGGCTGGCGCCTTAGCCGGTTGAGCTATAGGCGCCGAGCCTGTGTGTTAACTTTTTACACACAGAGGTCTAACTTGTTAGAAGCTAACTTGTTAGTTGAGCTTTAAGATCATTTGAAGTAAAAGACTGAAAACTGCATTTCGCACTGTGCCTGGCAGATATTAGTATCTATTCATTAGTAGCATAGGCGTTCAAGAATCTACCTTTTAGCTAGCCCACCCATTAACTGAGAGCATGCACACTTTTTAAAAATTTATTTCTCATCCTAGCACTCTGGGAGGTGGAGGTGGTGAATTGCCTGAGCTCACAGGTTTCATACCAGCCTGAGCAAGTGCGAGACCTCAGCTTTAAAAAATAGCCAGATAAACTGCAACAACAACAAAAAATGGCTGGGCATTTTGGTGGGCGCCTGTAGTCCCAGCTACTCTGAAGGCTGAGGCAAGAGAATCGCCTAAGCCCCAGAGTTGGAGGTTGCTGTGAGCTGTGATGCCACAGCACTCTACCAAGGGCAATGAAGTGAGACTCTGACTCTAAAAAAAAAAAAAATTCTTCATCACTTATTTTCAGTAGCTCTACTAGGTATATATATGAGACACCTTGTCCTTTATCCATACTTACTGGGGAAGACTGGCTGGTCAATAAATAGATTGAAGAGAAGTATCTTTTTTTCTTTCTTTTTTTGAGACAGAGTCTCACTTTCTTGCCCTTGGTAGAGTACCATAGCATCACAGCTCACAGCACCCTCAAATTCTTGGGCTCAAACGATTCTCTTGCCTCAGCCTCCTGGGTAGCTGGGAATCCAGGTGCCCGCCTCAGTGCCTAGCTATTCTAGAGACATGGTCTCCCTCTTACTCAGGCTAGTCTTGAACTTATGAGCTCAGGCAGTCCACCTGCCTCAGCTTCTCAGAGTGCTAAGATTATAGGCGTGAGCCACCAAATAGGTGTTTTAGAAAAGCTGTAGCTTGTAAGGGACTTGTACTTTGTCTTACCAAAAAAAATGGGCAGAGTGATAGGGTTTTTTTTTCTTTTCTTTTCTTTGAGACAGAGTCTCACTATGTCACCCTCAGTAGAGTGCTTGGTCTCACAGCTCACAGCAACCTCAGACTCTTGGGCTTAAGCAATTCTCTTGCCTCAGCCTCTCAAGTAGCTGGGACTACAGGTGCCTGCCACAACACTCAGCTATTTTTTGTTGCAGTTGTCGTCATTTAGCTGGCTCGGGCTAGGTTCAAACCGGCCAGCCTCCATGTATGAGACTGGCACCATAACCACTGTGCTATGGGCACTGAGCCTTTTTCTTTTTTGAGACAGAGTCTCACTCTGCCACCCAGGCTGGAGTACAGATCATAGCTCCCTATAGGCTCCAAAATCCTGGAATGATCCTCCCCACTCAGCCTCCTTAAATAGTTAGGAATATAGACACACCACCATGCCTGGGTCATTTTTTTTTTTTTTACTTTTTGTAGAGACAGGATCTCTCACTATATTGTCCAGACTGGTTTCTAACTACTAGGTTCAAGCAATCCTCCTGTCTTAGCCTCCCAAAGTACTGGAATTACTGGTATGAGCCACCAAACCTGAGTTTGCTTTTTTTTTTTTTTTTTTGAGACAGAGCCTCAAGCTGTCACCCTGGGTAGAGTGCCGTGGCCTCACAGCTCACAGCAACCTCCAACTCTGGGCTCAAGCGAGTCTTCTGCCTCCACCTCCCAAGTAGCTGGGACCACAGGCGCCCACCACAACGCCCAGCTATTTTTTGGTTGCAGCCATCATTGTTGTTTGGCAGGCCCGGGCTGGATTTGAACCCTCCACCTTAGGTGTATGTGGCTGGCGCCTTAGCCACCTGAGCCACAGGCACCGAGCCCTGAGTTTGCATTGTTAAAAGATCACCTTCATGTTGTAATGGAAATACTAGATGAGATTGATCCTTGGGGTCAGGATCAAGCTGAGGTTTGATAATAGAGAAATCAAAAGATGAGGCCTCGTAGGTAATGACAAAGAAGATGCACATAAGATATTTAGGATATTGATTCTTAGATAGAAGCAGTTAAGATTTAGTGATACATTGGATGTACAGTGTTAGAGCAAATCTAGATAAGCTCCTTTTCAAAAAGAAACGTTTTAATTAAATACATGAATTTACTATCCCTTTTCCAGATTCGTGGTGCTCTTAATGCCATCAGAGGATTGGTTCCTGGCACGTTAGAAGGGAAGCCCAAAGCTGTTGTTACTCACAGCAGTGGAAACCATGGGCAGGCTCTCACCTATGCTGCCAAATTGGAAGGTACTTGATTAATTTCTCAGGGTACCTGGTAGATCATCAGAATAGAGTGGAAAAGTGTCCTTAACTTCTGTGGTTATAGCTAGGGAAAATAAATTCCTAAAAAAGGCTCTGATTATAAGCAAAGTGAACATGAGTTTCTGTCCTAAATTTTCCTTACTTGTACTAACTAAACTGTTTTCTCATACTAGGGATTCCTGCCTATATTGTGGTGCCCCACACAGCACCCAACTGTAAAAAACTAGCAATACAAGCTTATGGAGCATGTATAGTATACAGTGGACAAAGTGATGAGGTAAGAACAGTGTTCAGTTTGACCAACTGCGCTTTTCTACCTTACTGAATGCTTCTCAGTTCCTTTGTTTTTCAATATTAGCACACCCAACCTTTTCTCTATATACACTCACTCAAATGATTTCATTCATCTTGTTTAAAATGCCTACAGGCCTGGTACCATGGCCTATAATCCTAGCACTCTAGGAGGCCAAAACAAGAGGATTACACTCAGGAGTTTGAGGTTGCAGTGAGCTATGATGCCACTGCACTCTACCCAGGGTGACAGCAAGACTGTCTCATAAATAAATAAATTACTTTAATTAAATACCACCTATAATCTAACAACTCCAGCCCTGACCTCTCCTCTAACACCAGACTTACATATCCAGTGGCTACCTGACTTTCCCATTTGGATGTCTTAAGAGTCCTCTCAGACTTATTGATGTCAATAACCAAACTCCTGATTTTACTCTCCCATATCATTCTCCCTCTAGTTTTCCTCATCTTAGTAAATGGCAACTTTTATACTTTTAGTTGTTCAAGCAAAAAAAAAAAAAAAATCAGTTGTTTTTAATAACTCTTACACCTCACATCTAAATCTCAGTCCTACTTTCAAAATGTTTCTGCAATCCAGCTATTTCTGTCTCTAGCATTACCACTCTGATTCAAACCAACATCAATTTTTTTTTTTTTTTTTTTGAGACAGAGCCTCAAGCTGTCCCCCTGGGCAGAGTGCCGTGGCATTACAGCTCACAGCAACCTCCAACTCCTGGGCTCAAGCGAGTCTCCTGCCTCCGCCTCCCAAGTAGCTGGGACCACAGGCGCCCGCCACAACACCCGGCTATTTTTTGGTTGCAGCCGTCATTGCTGTTTGGCGGGTCCGGGCTGGGGATTCGAACCCGCCACCTTAGGTGTACGTGGCTGGCGCCTTAGCCGGTTGAGCTATAGGCGCCGAGCCCCAACATCAATTTTTATCTAGATATAGTAGCCTAAGTCTGTGGTCCCTAACCCCTAGACTATGGGCCAATATTGGCCTGTGGCCTGTTAGGAATATGCCCACACAGCTAGAGATGAGCAGCAGATGAGAGGGAAGCTTCATCTGTATTTCCCACCACTCCCTATTGTTCGCATCACAGTCCCAGCTTGGTCTCCTGTCAGACCAGTTGGTGGGTTAGATTCTCACAGGAGCTCAAAACTACTATGTATGTGAAGGATCTAGGTTACACAATCCTTATGAGAATCTAATGCCTGATGATCTGAGGTAAAGCTAAGGACATTAACAACACATTTTGGGTGTCACTGTCTCCCACCACCCCCAGATGGGACTATCTAGTTCCAAGAAAAGCTCAGGGCTCTCACTGATTCTGCGTTAAGGCAAGTTGTATAATTACTTCATTACATAGTATAATGTAGTTAATAATGGAAATAAAATGCACAATAAATGTTAATACACTTTAATCATCCCAAAACACGCCCTACTCCCTACTACTCCATGGAAAAATTGTCTTCTAGGAAACTGGTCCCTGGTGCCAAAAAAGTTGGGGACAGCTGGCCTAAGTGGTCTTTCATCCTTGCCCCACTAGTGTTTTTAGGAGAGTAATGAGAGCTATCCATTTAACAAGTTAGAACTTGTCTCTTGTCAACTCAAAATCCTCCAAAATGGTTTCCCACCTTTTACACAGTAGAAACCAAAGTCCTGGCTTGGCGCCTGTGGCTCAAGTGGATAAGGCGCCAGCCATGTACACCCAAGGTGGCGGTTTGAATCCAGCCCGCGCCCGCCAAACAACAATGACGGCTGCAACCAAAAAATGGTCCTTACAATCATGTATGGCCTGATGAACTGGCCTATTCCTTTTTCTGACGTCATCTCCTATTTTTCTCTGCTAAGCACTCCATGCCAGCCGTACTACCTTCTTAGCAGCTTTTCAGAAATTTCAAGTACTCTACTCTGTAGCTTTTGCACTTGGTATTACTCTCTCCCTGGAATATCCCAGGGACTGCATTTATTCAAATCTGTTTAAATGTTACTTTATCAGAGGCTCTTCCTGGCCACCCTACATAAATTCCTTCTTTTTTTAGACAGAGCCTCAAGCTGTCCCCTTGGGCAGAGTGCTGTGGCATTACAGCTCACAGCAACCTCCAACTCCTGGGCTCAAGCGAGTCTCCTGCCTCCGCCTCCCAAGTAGCTGGGACCACAGGCGCCCGCCACAATGCCCAGCTATTTTTTGGTTGCAGCCGTCATTGTTGTTTGGCGGGTCCGGGCTGGGGATTCGAACCTGACACCTTAGGTGTACGTGGCTGGCGCCTTAGCTGGTTGAGCTATAGGCGCCGAGCCTCCTTCTTTTCCTATATAACCTAGATATTATTCCTTATTCCTATATAACCTAGGTAGTAGCCCACGCTTCTCTATCATGCACTCTAATCCTTGAGGGCAGGGACTATTTTGTCCACTATTTATTTATTTGTTTCAGAATAGTCTGGGGGAAAAAAAGCCAATAGTCAAGGACAGATGGTGTGGTAGCTCATGCCTATAATCCTAGCACTTCGGGAGGCCAAGATGGGTAGATTGCTTGAACACACAGGTTCAAGACCAGCCTGAGCAAGCAGAAGACCCAGTCTCTAAAAAATAGTCAGGTGCTGTGGCGGGCACCTGTAGTCCAGGTACTTGGGAGGCTGAGGCAAGTGAATCACTTTAGCCCAGTTTTCCACAAAGTGAAACTGTTTCCCCACCACCATCTAAAAAGGGCAGTGCCTGCAGCTCAGTGGGTAGGGTGCCGGCCACATGTACCAGGGCTGCCAGGGTTGGTGGGTTCAAACCCAGCCCAGGGCCTGCTAAAACAAAAAAATAGCCAAGCATTGTGGCAGGCACCTGTAGTCCCAGCTACTTGGGAGGCTGAGGCAAGAGAACTGCTTGAGCCCAAGAGTTTGAGGTTGCTGTGAGCTATGATGCTGAAATAAATTTGCTGGAAATGCTATTAAATGCAAATCAAGTAAGCTTAATTAATGTACTTTCAGTCCAGAGAAAATGTTACAAGAAGAGTTATGGAAGAAACAAAAGGCATCATGGTACACCCCACCCAAGAGCCTGCTGTGATAGCTGGGCAAGGAACAATTGCCCTAGAAGTGCTGAACCAGGTAAAACAGCCTAGCTCTGTTTAGCTACTGGTTAAACTATTAGGGTGCAGATACAATTATTTTATATGTACATCTAAAGCTTCTTATTGGCTCAGCACCTGTAGCTCATGCGGTTAAGGTGCCAGCCACATATACCAGAGCTAGCAGGTTCAAATCTGGTCCAGGCCTGCTAAACTGCAAGCAAAAAAGCCAGGCATTGTGGCGGGTGCCTGTAGTCCCAGCTACCTGGGAGGCTGAGGCAGGAGAATCGCTTAAGCCCAGGAGTTGGAGGTTGCTGTCATGCCACTGCATTCTACCCAGGGCGACAGCTTGATGCAAAAAACAAAAACAAAACAAAAAAAACCCTGCTTATTAATAGGTCTATTTGGGTGGTGCCTGTGGCTCAGTGGGTAGGGCGCCAGCCCCACATATCAAGGCTGGGGGGTTCAAACCCAGCCCCAGCTAAACTGCAACAAAAAATAGCTGGGCATTGTAGCGGGCGCCTGTAGTCCCAGCTACTCAGAAGGCTGAGGCAAGAGGATCACCTAAGCCTAAGAGTTGGAGGTTGCTGTGAGCTGTGATGCCACAGCACTCTACCTAGGGCAACAAAGTGAGACTGTCTCAAAAAAGAAAAGGGGCTCAGCGCCTGTGACTCAAGCGGCTAAGGCACCAGCCACATGCACCTGAGCTGGCAGGTTCAAATTCAGCCCAGGCCTGCCAAACAATGATGGCTGCAAACCAAAAAATAGCTAGGCATTGTGGCAGATGCCTATAATCCCAGCTACTTGGGAGGTGGAAGCAGGAGAATTGCTTGAGCCCAGGAGTTGGAGGTTGCTGTGAGCTATGATGCCACAGCACTCTACCCAGGGTGACAGCTTGAGGCTAGGTCTCCAAAAAAAAAAAAAGAGGCTATTTACACTTTATTTTCTTTTCACTAAAGGTTCCCTTGGTGGATGCACTGGTTGTACCTGTAGGGGGAGGAGGAATGATTGCTGGAATAGCAATTACAGTTAAGGTGAGAAAACTGGCTTCTCCCCACCTCGCACATAGGATTCGTTTCACATCATAGTACATTGTGGATACCTGTTCAAAATTCCTCCCAGAACAAAAGTAGTTATTATAATGAATGGCACCTTCATAGTCCTATCCCTGAATTCCATCTATCTCTCACACTCTACTATTCATACCAGGGGTAACACTTTCCCAAATAACCAGTAGTAGAACATGTGATCCAGGCAACTGAAGGCCAATATTAGACATACTATTTATTTATAAAGTGCTTAAGATCATATTTTCAATACATCCATCAAAGGGAAAAGCTCTTAATTAGGGAGAAATGTTATTACCTATTCTACTTATTTTAGACATGCCGGCAATGTCATGATTTGTTATCTTAATATTCTTCCTAGGCTCTGAGACCTAGTGTGAAGGTATATGCTGCTGAACCCTTGAATGCAGATGACTGCTACCAGTCCAAACTGAAAGGGGAACTGACCCCCAACCCTTATCCTCCAGAAACGATAGCAGATGGTGTCAAATCCAACATTGGCTTTAACACCTGGCCTATTATAAGGGATCTTGTAGATGATGTCTTCACTGTTACAGAGGATGAAATTAAGGTAAGGCTCCAACAGGAAAATAAATAAATGGTGTAATTGCTTGAGCAAAAGAACCCTCTGTTATAAGCAGTAGGTAACCCACAGAAACTTGACGAGGTGACTTGGTAACATGTGGGAAAATACCCTGGATTATGATAACTCTCTTGCCAGTAGAAGCAGTTAAGATGAAAGAAAAGCCTTGGCAGGCACATGTACCTAAAGAATAAGAAAATTCAAACCAGGTATACCTTCTTCTGGCCTTTATAATTAAACCACCTGAACTCCCCGCCTCCCGTCTCACTAATTCTCATTCCCTTCTGTACCAACAGTATGCAACCCAGCTGGTGTGGGAGAGGATGAAACTACTCATTGAACCTACAGCTGGTGTTGGAGTGGCTGCTGTGCTGTCTCAGCATTTTCAAGCGGTATCCCCAGAAGTAAAGAACATTTGCATTGTGCTCAGTGGTGGAAATGTGGATTTAACTTCCCTAACTTGGGTAAAGGAGGCTGAAAATCCAGCTCCTTTCCAATCTGTTTCTGTTTGATTTATGCAAAAGGAAAAGATGGGATCAGTGTCTATACATGCTTGAACATTTTGTTTCCTGGTCATTAACAACTTTCCATCTTTCCCTCTTAAATGTTTTTGAATGCTTAATAGAGAGTGGATATTTCAGTAAAGATTTAATAGTTTTTTGGATTACGTAGTAGTAGAAAAACTTTCATACTTAACTGAGACACATTATCAAGGCCAAGCAAAGTCTTTTGCAAATGGGACAACAGACTGATAGGCTAACATAGAAAACAAACTTTGCCCAATCACAACCTGTAGACTGTCATCCCTAGAATGTTAACTGGCACGAGCAAAACAGAATTTATTTAAATCCATCACTCCATGCCCACTTCAGGCACTGTTGAAGAAATATCACTTTTTACCCATGGTAGTGGTTCTGGTACATATGGATCATAAGTCCATTTGGGGAAAACTCGTTTATAGAGGTTCATCAGTACTGTGTCCTGAGATTTTAGCTTCCCATCAAAGCTACACTTCATGTGACCGTGAGTACCTAGAAAGAAAACAGAGCAAATTGGTCAAATTAAAAGACAAATTTAAAGCATAACCTCCAATCTAACAGTCATTTAGTTAACACTGAGAAATCTAGACAAGGTCCCAAATCCCACATTCTCTTACCTAAAGGCTCCTTGATGTGTCCTCTGCGACCCCACTTTGTTCTCAGTTCCACTGGTTTAAACCATAGCACATCCTCTTATAACACATAAAAGACCAAGATGAAGTATTTACCCACAAAATGTAAACCCAACCTTCATACCACACAGGCAATCAGATCCTATCATCCTTCTTCATACCTACCTCTATTGAAGAACATGTAACGTACTACTGCCATCTTAGTAAAAATTTTGAAAGGATGACCACTCAAAACAACTCTCTTGATCACCATTCTATCTGGATTGACTGACAACAGATGGCCTGTAGCAATGAGGCTGTGCATTCCTATGGGGCAAAAGCAAAGCAGGACGTCTGTTCCAGGAGGCTATAGGCCAGGGCCTTCATTTATTGCTCCAGTCTATCCTACTCCTTAAGCCATAGGCACCGTCCCCACTCCAGTCTATTTAAAGACTTATGTAAGATTTTATTGGAAAAACCTTAAAGTAACATTATACTATGCTGCCCTCCTGTGTCCATGGCAAAGATCACTAAATAGTATTCCTGCTAAGCCTGTCCCTAGAACCTATCCTAAACACAGCACTCAGAGCAGCTTCCTCCAATTAGCTAAGGTTTGCAAGCAAGCGGCAGTTTGTCATCCCTGCCCTAGACCTAGGATGAAGTAGTAAACTCTTCAACCTCATCGATAGGTTCTTGGAAACTTGTGATGATAAGTGAAATAACATACTTATAACAAAAACCAATGTTTTTCTTCACCAACATTATATTAATCAAGGACCTGCTGTATGGCTTTGCATCCATAGCACAGTGGTTATGGCACCAGCCACATATACCAAGGGTGGCAGGTTCAAACCCAGCCCAGGCCAGCTACAACAACAACAACAACAAAAAAAAAACAGCTAGGTGTTGAGGCGGGTGCCTCTTGGGAGGCTAAGGCAAAAGAATTGCTTAAGCCCAAGAGTTTGAGGTTGCTGTGAGCTATGACACCACAGCACTATACCAAGGATAACATAGTGAGAAAAAAAAAAGGACCTGCTATATGTCCTTTTGCTCACAGTCACAGTTTCTAAGACTTTGTTGATGAGGTTAAGTAAGAACTTACTATATTTTGAAAATTGTCATTACCTTCTCTGTCCCATTTGGCTCCCAAATCTACATACGGAAGAGAAAATAGTATTAATCTGATAAGGCCCTATAGGCCTGTGAACTCAATCAAAGCAACTTACCATTGCTTTTCTGCTTGAAAAGCAGCACAGATGCAGGAGGAAAAGTGATTGGAGCATATACTGTCACCACCAGGGACACATCAGCAGTCAGGAACCTCTGAAATTTATGTTTGTCCGCTGCCATATCAAGAGTTAAAAAATAAAAACCAAAAAATCTTGAAAAACCACAGGTAATCCAGGTCTGTGAAAGGCTATTATTTCAACTATTAAACCTAAAACAGTTTGTATTTCTCTACCCCACTAGTTCTCAAAAATCTTTCCTGTATCAATACAAATAAAAATGAGAGTCTTATCAGTAATATTTTTTATCAGAAGGCAGAACCTTGGAGCAAGGACTAAATTTGGGATTTGAAAAAGTTCTCCAGGTGATTATGCTGCCCACCATCCCTATTACATTTAGGAATTAATGCACTGTAGAGAATAACTACACTAAACAACAACTTAGTCTTAAGCAGGTATTATCAAACATTTTTTGTAAATGGAAAAATAGTAAATACATTAAGGTTTACAGCCATACAATTTCCTGTCCCAACTACTCAACTGTGCTACTTTTAAAAATAAAAAAATAAAAAAAACTCCAATTACTCTGCTTACAAAAATAAGCAGTAAGAGACAGATTTAGCTCAAAGGTCATAGTTTACTTGCCCTTGTATCTTAAGGACTACCCTGACCTTCTATTTTTACCTTCAATGTAACTTTCGTACCTTTTTTAAATACTAAAATTATAGGAAAATAAAGTATTTTAAGGGAAAGAAAAATTTTTCATTTAGACAACATGGTGAGCATAAAAATTATCTAAAACAGGAGGCGCCCGTAGCTCAGTGGGTAGCGCTGGCCATATACACTGAGGCTGGTGGGTTCAAACCAGCCTGGGCCAGCTAAAAAACAATGACAACTGCAAAGAAAAAAAAATAGCTGGGCGTGTGCTGGGTGCCTGTAGTCCTAGCTACTTGGGAGGCTGAGGCAAGAGAATCATGTGAGCCCAAGAATTTGAGGTTGCTGTGAGGTGTGATGCCATGGCATTCTACCCAGGGCAACAGCTTGAGACTCTATCTCAAAAAAAGAAAAAAAAATCCAAAACACTATTACTATGGTCTTCATTATCTTTCACCTATCGTTAGTTGAGTGAGCTAAGACGATGTTCAGAAGTCCCCAAGTTAGAGGCAACGCATCTTTCTATTCGTAGTATGTAGGAGTGCAATCATTTTTGTCACAAAACTCTTCCTCATCACTATTCTCCAAATTCTCATCCAGTCCAACATCTCAGAACCCATACCTGCTTTACCCAAATGTGGGCCACATCTAGTCTCTATCTCTTTACCCATACTGCCCTTTGCACACAAGACACCAAGGTTTCTACACTTTAACACACCCATTTTATAAAGCTGCTAACTCCCATTCCATCCCTATTCTGAAACATGGCAGAAAAGCCTTAGCACCACATAGAGGATCATCACTGGATGCTTCAGATAGGTTCAGACATTCTGCATAAAAAACATCACTGGCGGCTCAGCACCCGTGGCTCAAGTGGCTAAGGCGCCAGACATATACACCCAAGGTGGAGGGTTCGAATCCAGCTCGGGCCCACCAAACAACGACAGCTGCAACCAAAAAATAGCCAGGCATTGTGGCGGGCGCCTGTGGTCCCAGCTACTTGGGAGGCTGAGGCAGGAGACTCGCTTAAGCCCACGAGTTGGAGGTTGATGTGAGCTGTGATGCCATAGCACTCTACCCAGGGGGATAGCTTGAGGCTCTGTCTCAAAAAAAAAAAAAAATTATTAGCTTTTAAGCTTGAGTATTGAAAATACTTCTGAGAGATTGAAGAGTTTTGTTTTTCTTTTTTTGAGACAGAATCTCAAGCCGTTGCCCTGGGTAGAGTGCTGTGGCGTGACAGTTCACAGCAACCTTAAATTCTCGGGCTTAAACGATTCTCTTGCCTCAGCCTCCCAAGTAGCTAGGACTACAGGCGCCCGCCACAACGCCCGGCTATTTTTTGGTTGCAATTGTCGTTGTTTAGCTGGCCTAGGCCAGATTTGAACCTGCATGCCACAGTCTATGTGGCCAGCGCCCTACCCACTGAGCTACATGCCAGGCTAATTTTTGTTATAGTTGTCACTGTTGTTTGGCAGGCCCAAGCTGGGTACGAACCCCTTAGCCCTGATCTATGTGGCTGGAGACAGAAGATTTTCAAACGAGGTATTGTGCACCCCTCCACCCAAGTCACAGTTCTCAAAAGACAGTAAGATGTACAAGAACCCAGAAGCTTCTAACACTGCTAACCTGCAGTATGCTGAGAGAATAAAGGTGAGGCTCGGAAGCGCCTGAACCCACAGTGGAAGATCAGCTCCTCTTTGGCTTTCACAGGTTCAGTGTTGCCAGGGTCCCGTCTCACTACCATATTCAAAACCGACATCTGAGGTCAAAGTAAGGAAAGAAAAATTTTGTAGTTCAGTCAGTAATACAATAGCCTAATCTGAAAGAAGATAAACCAAACTAGCAGATTCAGATTTTCTCTAGGAACTGTTAATTAATGGTGGCATGTAGATGATTTATTTTTTTTGAGACAGAGTCTCACTTTGTCACCCCGGGTAGGGTACAGTAACGTCATAACTCACAGCAACCTCAAACTCTTGGGCTCAAGCAATCCTCTTTTCTCAGCCTCCTGAGCAGCTGGGACTACAGGCGCCCACCACAATGCCCAGCTAGTTTGAGTCTGGGTCTTGCTCTTGCTCAAACTCCTAAGGTTAGGTGATCTACCCACCTCTGCCTCCCAGAGTACTAAGATTACAGGCGTGAGCCACCATGCCCTCCTTTTTTGGTTTTTTTTTTTTTGCAGTTTTGGGCCAGGGCTGGGTTTGAACCCGCCACCTCTTACACATGGGGCTGGCATCCTACTCCTTTGAGCCACAGGCGCTGCCCCACTCCATGCCCTCTTTTACCTCTATCACCATCATCTGAGTCAAACTCAGGCTGATCAGACCTTTCACAAACCCTTTTGTACCAGTTTACCTTCCCAAATCTAACATAAAAGAGCTCAACATCTGCCAGAAAAATCAGCAGCCTTCAAGTCATTCACTCACCACACAACTCAAAACTGCATTAACTCAAACCCCTTCTTCACCCCTTCCTTACCCATACTGACCCAAACACCTGTTATACCCCTCAACATACACAAGTATTGCCCACTAAGAGAAAAAAGATCTGTACCTTGGCATACATCTTTATTTCTAGGGCTGCCAACCCTTGTTTAAAATCTGATCTGGAAAATAGACTTATCTCAGAGAAGTCTCAGACACAAAAGGTTTGCATCACTGAGATGCTTCAGACAGGTTCAGACATTTTTTCAAAGTCATCATTGACTTCTCTACTATCGTGATTCCTAACCATAGAGGCAGAATTTCCACATCCCTATAAGCAAAGTAGCAGTCACATCAACAGAATTTTAGACTTTCAAGACAGAAGTGGGTTGCAAAGTTTTGAAACGCCTTATTTCCCACAAGACACTAATTTACCTTCTGTTCATGAGGTAGCAAAGAAAATGCAATTAAGGGTGCTCCTTGTCTGAAGTATTCTACCACTGAGATTGGGACTTCAGAGATATGAAGTGTGACATACCAGCCGACCTGCCATAAGAAAGCAGAAAACAATCATAAAGTTACTCTTAAAAGTTCCAATAATGAAGAAGGATTTCTCCAATGATAAAAGTGTCAAGCCTCTCAGGTTACCTTTTAAAGTCAACCCTTTTGTCCTTCAAAATGCTTTAGTTACCCGTATTCACCTTTTTTCCTTAACATGTTTTATACCTCTTTGTTCCCAATGTTACTCTTCCTCTTACAGATGACTCAGTGTCCCCTCTAACTCATCTAAGGGCAACACAAAACTAAGAAAGGTACTTCATTCTCATACCAAGAGGGGTGAAATAGGGAGTGCACTGACAGAAGCAAATGTCAGTGCTTAGGGAGTGCACTGACAAAAGCAAATGTTAGTGCTTTTGGACTAGATGGACAAAGGAAGGTAGATACCTCAGCTCCTTCAACCTCTTTTTCCTCAATCTCTTTAAAGATGCTTTTCCTAGTATTAGTAAAGTTCTGAAACTGAAAGATCCGAGCATAATCTGGAGGAAGGTTTTCCTTAGGATCCCATGGAGATGTCCGGAAACTTTTGAGGCCTCTGTATTTCTGAAATCTAGAATATAGATTTTAAAGAAAATCAAGTCAGATTTATATGATGCTACATCAGTGTTCTCAACCTTCCTAATGCAGTTGCCCTTTAATACAGTTCCTGTGGGCTGCGACCCACAGGTTGAGAACCGCTGTGCTACACTCCAGTCACTTGTAAAATGGCTACGGTTGGCCTGGCGCCTGTAGCTAAAGTGGCTAAGGTGCCAGCCACATACACCAAAACTGGTGGGTTCAAATCCGGCCTGGGCCCGCCAAACAACAATGACAACTACAACCAAGAAATAGCCGGTGTTGCGGTGTGTGCCTGTAGTCCCAGCTACTTGGGAGGCTGAGGCAAGAGAATCACTTAAGCCCAGGAGTTGGAGGTTGCTATGAGCTGTGAGGCCACGGCACTCTACCCAGGGCGACAGCTTGAGGCTCTGTCTCAAAAAAAATTAAAAAATAAAAATAAATAAAATGGCTACAGCTCTAGCTTCAAGAACTCTAATCACTATCTCTACTTAAACCAAGACCAAACTCCAAAACAACTCATAAACAATTATATCAGAACCAAACCCAAGCTTCTCACAGACAAAGGACAGAGATTTACAGTGGCTCCTTGTTGCCTGACAGGGAGTGGCTCTTTAACCTGACAAACAAAATCCTTGGCATAGTCCTTCCTCTCTGATACCCAGCATGAACTCTATGGTTTTAGTCAGACTTAACTTCCAGAGCAGATGTGATCTTCTACATCTTCGTGCTTTTGCAGTTCAATGCAAACCCCTCGAAACCTCCTAAGGTTATATACCTCAATTGAATATTAATTAGCTCCTACAGAAGTATTTGCCTTCATTAAAGTCCTATAACATTAGTCTATACCACTCTAGAACTTAATTATATATTATTTCCTGTATATATTAACTTCTGATACAAAATATTAGTCCTTCAGAAGTAAGAACAACGTGTTTTTCTTCTTTTGTATCACAGTGACAGAGTTTTAAGCCAAACAAGTTTTAAATAAAAACTTATTGATTCAATTTAGACTTGTTGACAAACCGAATTCTAGCAGCAACATCACGGGGGGTGTCCACTTCATCCGGAAACATCTCTTCCAGTCTTTCTTGTTTATATTTCTCCAACATTTTTTCCTCAGCCGCTTCATCTATTTTCTCATCATACAGATCATCACGTACAGACTCCCCTATAGTCATAGTTTCACATTCCTCCTCATCTTGCTCACTACTCTCATCCTATGGAATAAAGGATTATAGTTATTTCAGAAAAAACTCACATTTGTCTCTATCACAAAAGCCATTAAGCTAAAAAAATAATTTTACTGGATACCTATTCCCAACAAATATAAATTCTAAGAGATACTGAGTTTTTTTTTTTTTTTTTTTTGATGCCCTGGGTAGAGTGCCATGGTGTCATAGCTCACAGCAACCTCCAACTCTTGGGCTCAACTGATCCTCTTACCTCATTTTTTCATTTTTAGTAATTGGAGTCTCACTCTTGCTCAGGCTAGTCACTAACTCGTGACCTCAAGTGATCCACTCGCCTCTGCCTCCCAGAGTACTCAGATTACAGGCTTTAAGTCACTGTGCCCATTCCAGAGTCTCTTTTTTTTTTTTTTGAGACAGTCTCACTACATCACCCTGGGTAGAATGCCATGGCATCACGGCTCACAGCAACTGTTAACTCTTGGGCTTAAGGGATTCTCTTGCCTCAGCCTCTCACGTAGCTGGGACTACAGGTGCCCAGCTCACAGCAACTGTAAACTCTTGGGCTTAAGGGATTCTCTTGCCTCAGCCTCTCACGTAGCTGGGACTACAGGTGCCCACCACAATGCCTGGCTATTTTTTGGTTGCAGTTGTCATTGTTGCCCCAGCTGGCCCAGGCTAGGTTTGAACCTACCAGCCTGGGTGCATGTGGCTGACACCATATGTGATCCCTCCACACGCCGGTGACTGGTCAGCGTGATCCCTCCACATGCTGGTGACTATTCAGTGTGAGTCCTCCACACGCTGGTGACTGGTCAGCGTGATTCCTCCTTTTTCTTTTTTTTGAGACAAGGTCTCATTATGTTGCCCTTAGTCGAGTGTGTGGTGTCACAGCTCACAGTAACCTCAAACTCTTGGGCTTAAGAGATTCTCTTGCCTCATACTCCCAAGTAGCTGGGACTACAGGCACCCACCACAAAGCCTAGCTATTTTTTTTTATTGTAGTTGTCATTGTTCAGCTAGCCCAGGCCAGGTTCAAACCCACCAGCCCTGGTGTATGTGGCGGGTGCCTTAATCACGGAGCTACAAGTGCTGAGCCAACAGCCCAGAATAATTCTTAAGAAACGGACCACACACACACCTCAAAATTAGGAGTTACAGTTTGCCTTGCATTTGGAGATGTACACAGAAGTGGTCTAAGGGCCCATTTCTTTCTTTCTTCTTTTTAAAATATTTTATTTATTTATTTATTTTTGTTGCAGTTTTTGGCCAAGGCCAGGTTTGAACCCTCTACCTCCAGTATACAGGGCTGGAGCCCTTCTCCTTGAGCCACAGGTGCCGCCCTAAGGGCCCATTTCTTTACCTGAGATTCCTCTTCCATGAGATCCTCATGTTCTGTAGCATCATATTCATCTCCTTCCCCACCACTTCCACCATCTTCATCTAAAATCCATTCAGCTTGGTAACTGGATGTTCCTTTGGGGACCTTCTTTACCACTCTGGAGCTTTCCTTCACTGTAAAAGCCCAAACAAATTAAACAATTAACATATACCACCTTTCCCCTATTACTCTGGTTATTCTCAGGTAGGTCAATCCTACTCTTTTCTTTTTTTTTGCAGTTTTTGGCTGGGGCTGGGTTTGAACCCGCCACCTCCGGCATATGGGACCGGCACCCTACCCCTTTGAGCCACAGGCGCCACCCAATCCTATTCTTTTTCTATTGTCTTTGTTTTCCTCATTCTCTCATCACCACCAAACATTAAAAAACACAAGTCATATAAAAACTAACTCCCTAGAATACTGCTATCAACACAGAAATCTCTAGCCGACCTTATGAATAGAACTACTTCCAAATTTAATTCACTTGTTTCACAACTAGCACTACTTATGCAGCTAAATAAACCATGTAAAGAATCTGATAGTTTTTTTTGCAGTTTTTGGCTGGGCCCAGGTTTGAACCCACCATGTCTGGTATATGGGGCTGGTGCCTCACTCCTTTGAGCCACAGGTGCCACCCAAATCTGCCATTTTTAATCTGTTCATTTTAACACAAGCAATAAATAAATAAATAATAGGCTCGGCGCCTCTGGCTCAAGCGGCTAAGGCGCCAGCCATATACACCTAAGGTGGCGGGTTCGAATCCCCAGCC
>NW_003852540.1:3555223-3564766 GCF_000181295.1 Otolemur garnettii | reverse complement strand
CAAAAAAAAAAAAAAAAATAATAAAGATGTCCTGGCACTCTACCGAGGGTGACCAAATAAGACTGTCTTAAAAAAAAAAAAAAAAAATGCTTGTGTTTAAAATGGGCTCAAGTGATCCTTCTTACCTCTGTCTCCCAAGTAGTAGCTGGGACTATAGGCACCTGCTACAATGCCTGGCTATGTTACAGCCAGGGTCTCACTTTTGCTCAGGCTGGTCTTGAACTCGTGAGCTGAAGCAATCCACTTATCTCAGCCTCCCAGAGTGCTAGGATTACTGGCGTAAGCCACTGTACCGGCCTGCCATGGTGTCTTTATCTCACAGCAACTTCAAACTTCTTGGGCTCATGCAATCCTCTGCCTCGGCCTCCCAAGTAGCTGGGACTACACGTACCTGCCACAAGTCATGGCTATTTTTTTAGAGACAGGGTCTCGCTCTTGCTCAGGCTGGTCTCAAACCCATGAGCTCAGGCAATCCACCTGGGTCAGCATCCCAGCGTGCTGGGATTACAGGAGTGAGCCACTGCACCTGGCCTAACAGAAGTCATCTTGAGAAATGGAGCAAAGCTGTGTCCAATGTTTGCTTAGTGTAAACACAAAATATTTGGGTCAAGGAGAAGTTACAACCTTCAACTATATCCTCATCTCACTCCAGTCTATAGGATCCTCACTGTGAGCAGCTAGACAAAATTCACTGTTCTAGGCTGCATGAATTAAGAACAAGTTTGCCAATACCAACCATTTGCCTCACTCAGTTCCTCCTCAGTGGGCCAGGTCTGCTCCCCCTCCATTGGATCTGGAATAGCCTCTGTTTGCAAGGATTCCTGTCTTTCAGGGTCTGCCTTCACTAGAACCCTAAGGTCTTCTTCCATATCAGCTACAGCATCCACAGCACAAATCTGAAAACCAAAAGTAGGTGATTAGTCAAACATTAACCAAAAATCAACTAAATGTAATGCAGTAACCAGAAAGATCCCAAATCATTAATTCTCATGTAGGTGAACGAAACAAGCCAAAATTTTCCAAATGGTTATTTTCTAATTTCTGAGGCATTACTTAAGTCTCTACACCTCTGCCTTTTTTTGTGTGTGTGAGATAGTTTCACTCTATCACCCTCATTAGAGTGCTGTGGCATCACAGCTCACAGCGACCTCCAGCTCCTGGGCTTAGGCGATTCTCTTGCCTCAGCCTCCTGAGTAGCTGGAACTGTAAACATCTGCTACAATGCCTGGCTATTTTTTGTTGCAGTCTGGCTAGGGCTGGATTTGAACCCTCCACCCTCGGTATATGGGGCTGGCACCCTACCCACTGAACCACAGGAGCTGCCCAACTCTGCCCCCCCGCCCCCTTTCTTTAAATATCAACTTGCAGGTGGCACCTGTAGCTCAAAAGAGTAAGGCACCGGCCCCATACGCCGGAGGTGGCGGGTTCAAACCCAGCTCCAGACCAGAAAAAAAAAAAGAGATGAAATATCAACTTGCTCTGTCACCCAGGCTAGAATACACTGGCATGATCACAGCTAACTGCAGCCTATAATACCTAGGCTCAAGCCATCCTCCTACCTCAACCTCCCAAGTAACGGGGACTACAGGCATGTGCCACCCCACCCAGCTAATTTTTTAATTTTTATTTTTTTGCAGAAACAGTGACTCACTATGTTGCTGAGGCTGGTCTTAAACTCCTAGGTCCAAGTTATCCTGCCTCAGCCTCTCAACTAGCTGGGACTACAGGTTCACACCACTAAGTCTGGCTAATTTTTCTTTTTGTAGAGACAGGGTCTTACTATGTTACTTGAACTCCTTGTTTCAAGTGACCCTCTTGCCTCACCTTCCCAAAGTGTTAGAATTGTAAGGTGTGAGCCACAGCACCAGGCTTGAATGCTGCAAAGTTCACAAAAATCTTTCATCTGTCAATGTGCCTAGTTTCATATTGTTTCTTTCTTTTTTTTTTGAGACAGAACCTCAAACTGTCACTCTGGGTAGAGTGCTGTGACACCACAGCTCACAGCAACCTCCAAATACTGGGATCAAGTGACTCTTCTGCCTCCGCCTCCCAAGTAGCTGGGACTGCAGGCGCCCGCCACAACGCCCAGCTATTTTTTGGTTGAAGCCATCATTGTTGTTTGGTGGGCCTGGGCTGGATTCGAACCCCACACCTTGGGTGTACGTGGCTGGCGCCTTAGCCACTTGAGCCACAGGCGCTGAACCACTATTTCTTTTTTTTCAATCAAATTATATTAATTTTGAACCTGCCACCTCCAGCATATGGGGCCAGTGCCCTACTCCTTTGAGCCACAGGCGCTGCCCTGAGCTACTATTTCTATCTTATATAATTTCATCCCTCTTCAACTCATGAATCACATTTATCCTGAACACCTGGCTCAAATCTGATCTCTTCTGTGAAGGTCACTAGTCTACTTTCTTAACTTCCACAGGAGGTCTATCTGTACCTTAACTGTATTCTACCTCAAATTTTATTTCATTCTGCACTATTTTTCTGATCCAATTATTTAAGGTAAGCAACCATATCTTTTGTGTCTTTTATAAACTCAGAGCCAACTTTAGTGTGTGGTACCTAAAAGTGCTGCATAAGTATGTGATCGATCTATACATCTATAGTTGACTATTGCCTTAGGTCCCCTTACTGGTGTTAGTGTACAGACTACTCTCTTTGAATTTTAAGTTTCTTTTTTTATTTTCCTTTGAGACAGAGTTTTATTATGTCACCCTCGGTAGAGTGCCCTGGCGTCATGGCTCACAGCAACATCAAACTCTTGGGCTTAAGTGATTCTCTTGCCTCAGCCTCCTTAGTAGCTGGGACTACAGGTGCCCACTGCAACACTCAGCTATTTTTTGTTTGCAGCTGTCATTGTTGTTTAGCAGGCCTGCGCTGGGCTTAAACCCACCAACCTCAGTATATGTGGCCGGCACCCTACTCACTGAGCTACAGGTGCCAAGCCTGAATTTTAAGTTTCCATCCTGTATCATCTTATGTATCAATCTACAATACATGATTTTAAAAAATATCAGCCTTACCTCCATTTCCATGTACGAGTCCTTCTGAGATTTAATTACTCTAGGATTTAAAGGGAATGGATCCATGGGGGCATCTATCTGTTTCATTTGGAAATCACCATGTCCAATAATATGTAGCAAGCTATTTACATTCAGAGTCTGCCCACGAACATAGCCTGAAATTTTCAAGGTGCCCACCAAATCATTCTCTTCATTAGGCACAAAATCAGCAACATGGGCAAACATGTAGGCCCGTCGATCTCGAAAAGCAAGATGCCGTTGCTTTTGGTTAGCCAACTGCCTGAGCAGCATCCCTGCTTCCTGCTGAGTGTCTAACTGGAAGAGTTTGTCATCTGGAAAGCGTTTCTCCACAGCTTTACTTAGTTTCTTTCTAGCATCTATTTGTTTCTTCAGTGGGAGGTCAGAAATCCCTTGGACAGCTAGTGCTGTAAGGAAAAGAGAAAGGGCTTCATGACATATTGATTCACTACATGAAAATCCCCCTACTTCACAACCTAACAGCTCAGTTGTAAGCCCAAAGATCACTGGGAAACCTAATACTTGACTACCATGAAAGAATTTCAGTGAAATCAAACTTTATCTTCTTTCTCTGCCCAGAAATAAAAAGGCACCTTGGCTCAGTGCCTGTGGCTCAAGTGGCTAAGGCGCCAGCCACATACACCCAAGATGGCAGGTTCTAATCCAGCCTGGGCCCACCAAACAATAATGACAGCTGCAACAACAACAAAAAAATAGCCGGGCGTTGTGGCCAGCGCCTGTGGTCCCAGCTACTCGGGAGGCGGAGGCAGGAGACTCGCTTGAGCCCAGGAGTTGGAGGTTGCTGTGAGCTGTGATGCCATGGCACTCTGCCCAGGGGGACAGCTTGAGGTCCTATCTCAAAAAAAAAAAAAGGCACCTTGACTGATAATTTGCAAACAATGGACCAAGCTTAATCCATACAGGTATACTCCACTAGTTAAAAACAACTCATCACAGCACACTGTAAATCACAGCTGCTCAATAACTGCTAATTCACTTACTTTCCCAGACTCCAATATGCCATTCACTTACTATACGTGGGAAGTCCCTGAGCAAAGAGGCAGGAAAGGCAGTAATTCCCGGTGCTGTCCCAGCCTTCTAGTGGATCAAGGAGGAACAGGATGGTATCAGCTACTTTAGCCATGTCTAACACTGTGTGGAGATCTCCTGGAGACAGAAAACAAATAGATGGTTGGCAGCAACACATTATAATACTCAAAAACAACTATCCCTACTCAAATAATAGAAAATATTGTTGTATATTCTAACCTGGCATTGCAAATGTGAAAAACCACCGATGTTTCAAGCGAGGACATAGTAGCATAAAAGTATGGGTGCTTCCTCGTTCATTCAAGTGTACCATTCCACTGTCCCTGTCTTGAAGCAGCCGAAAGGCCTCTGACAGGGAAATCCTGTTGTGCAGGGGCACCACCAGTACCTGATGAGGAGGGCCATCCTTGCTGCCCAGCTGTCTCTTCTCTGCCAGAACCTGAGAATGGAAAAGATTAGCAAACATCTCAATGTCTCAGAACTGTGATCCAGTACTGCATTTCCAACAGCACTGATGCCCATTTCCTCCATCATGCATCAGCCGGTTCGCACAAGTTCTGACCAAAGCAAAAAGTGCCCTAGCGAGCCTAGACTTGCACGCTGGACATGTGCTCTAGAGTTATTCTCTGTCCTTGGCCCCTTCCCTGGGTCTCGTTCGAGGCATTACCCACCTAGAACGGGTGAAAAGCTGCACCATTTCTCAACCCCAGCTCCTCTTACCGCCTCCTTCTTTTGCTTTCGGAGCTGGTTGGAGCGATGCCTCTGGTCTACTCTGCTGAGCTCTTTTCTCACTTTCTTGCTTAGGCTTTTCGGTGCTAGGCGGCCTGGAGGGAAGATCAGAAGGGGCTGTTGTGTTCAGTACCAGGCCAAAAAAGAGGTCCCTCTACGCCCACCTGAGAAAGGGCCTTTCGTGTGGCGCCTAGGCTGGAGACGACAGCTCAGTCTGGGAAAGGGGATGAAGTTAATATTAGCTAAAACGCCCTTCTTCCTACTATCTTCTCACCCTTGCCGTCCCTCTGTGCGGATCCCCGACCCCGATGCCGCCCGCCTTTATGGGCTTTGTTCTGCTGCTTGAGTGGGCCTGAGCGGTGCGCCGCCATGCTGCGGCTCGCGTGCACCAAGTCAGCCCCACTTCCGGGCCAGGCCGAGCGTTTCCGGTGCCATCCAAGGGGCGGGCTCTCTTCCTGACGGCCCGGGCTCCCGGCGCCCTCTAGCGAGGGTCTCTTCCCTTCAGCTCTTAAGAGCTCCGCGCCCGCCCCTCTGCAAAGCTGCGGTGGGAACTTTTCCCACGCCGCAGTCTGCGACTGGGAACTTTAAAACGCTGGATGTAGACTCGCCGGGAAGGGCTTTCGATCCAAGAGAGCTCTTTTTTGCTCCCTTATATTTTATTTTTTACGATGTAAGGTTGCATCACGTAGGAAGATGCTGAATGAGAGATTCCGTGGGGAAGAGGCCACCGTCTCTCGCTCTCACGCAGATTCGGGCATGCAGCTTTTCAATTTCCAAATGCAAATGTTATCACTCCGAACCACCTTTCCCTCAACTCCCTATAAGGCTGGTGAAGTTCTAAGGCGAATTGCTGTAAGAGAATTCTCCCACCTTAACTTGCTCCGTATATGTTCCCGCCAGTCCCTGTTACTCCAGCCCGCGCTGTCATTACCCACATAGCAGCAAGAACGGCCAGACGAGACGTGGAGACTCCAAGGGGGCGGGGGGAAAGCTGTGACCCTCATGCTTCTCTTCCCACAAACTTTAAAACTCAACGGCGACGGCTGGGTAGGAGAACGCCAGGCGACGAATGCTGGCTTCCCCGTGAGAAGGCTAGAGCTGCAGGGGACCCAGTGTCCCGGCCCAGCCCTTTCATCTCCCTGCTCTGTACCTCCCGTCGGAAAACAAGCAGGTAGAAGTCTGAGGACATCTAGCTGGATTGAGGCCCGCCCTGGCGCGAGTGACTTTTCCCCAGAAGCAGAGCCTCGGGGTACAGTGTCCGCCAGGAGGAGAGCAGTGCCGAGCTGGCTGCAGGCGCTCACAATGCGGCTTCGCGCCCTCTAGGCGGGAACAGGTGCGTTACCATGACAGCGACCCCCGTGGCGCGCGCCCGGGCTCGCCTCCCTCAAGAGCGCGAAACCTCCCTCCGTCCAGACCCCCCCCCGTCGCTGTGCGCAACCCCCCTTCCGGCCGTGGGAAGGGGGCGGGCCTGCTGCCTGACGTCTGTGCGGGGCTCGGAAGATGGCTGCGGAGCCGAGCACCGGGCAGTGGGTGCGGCGGTGGCGGCGGGCGGGGAGCGCAGCGGGCGGGGGCTCCGCCTCTCGCGTGGGGCGCTGAGCGAAGAGCGGAGGCGGTGAGGGCGCGTGGGGGCACTGGGGGGCCGCTCGGCGCCGCCTCCCCGCCACATCATGGGCAGCGCGGAGGACGCAGTCAAAGAGAAACTGCTATGGAACGTGAAAAAGGAGGTACAGTCGGGGCAAGGACCCCGGGGGTCTTGCGCTGTGACCTGCGCAGCCCAATGGGCTGAAAGAGCCTCTCCCGCCCCGCCGCGCGAGCGCCTCGGGGCCAAGCCGGGGCCGGGCGGGGGCGGGGTCCTGGACGGGCTGCGGCTCTAGCCTCACACCAATCTGGGGCAGTGCTCCGGGACCCGAGGGGCCAGGCTGGCGCTCCAGGGTTTATCTGCTTCACGGTCCCACGGCTCCCCGCCCTGTGACAGCAGCAGCGCTGGGAAACCGAGGTCGGGGGAGGGGTGGCGGCGTTTTCTAGAGAACCGGAGCTTTCCATTCATCGCCTGGGCCGCCTGGGGAGAGGCGGGGCCCGCGCGGGCCTCCAGCTGCGCTAAGTTGCGAGGGGGGGTCGCGATTTGAGGGCTTAGCTACCCTTTGCTCTCCCTCCTCTCTGCCCGGTATCCCTCGGGCGACTGAGTCCTGGCTGCGGGAGGGTTCGCTGCACATCTCACAGTTTCTCCCTCCACGCCCACCTCCTTACCTAGGGACTGGGGGTTTTTGGAGAATGATTTTTAAAACTCAGATTTTTTTCCCTTTTGAGGGAACCCCCCCCACTTCAGAAAGAGAAAAGAGTCCTTCCTTCTGCTAAGACTCGTTGCCTTGACCCTGCCCAAAAGCCCTTGTCAGTGGGTTGGGGGGGGTTGCCCATATGAATGACTCACTCCCGTGTGAGAACAGGAAAGCTCAAAACGGCAGAGTAGATTATAATGTTTTAGGCCTCCTTCCCCCTCTGCCTCTGTTACTGTCCTTTGCCAGATAAGTAAAAACTCCATAGCAGGGAACACCCCCCCACCCCGTGCTTTATCCACTGTGCTGTGTCTAGAGTCTGGCACACTGTAGGCACTCAGTGACTATTTGGTAATTAAATGTACTGATCTTGGAGATTTGGGGGAGGAGGGACAGAGTCTCATGTCACCCTCGGTAGAGTACCATGGCCTCATGGCTCACAGAAAAACCTCACACTCTTGGGCTTAAGCTATTCTCTTGCCTCAGCCTCCCAAGTGGCTGGGACTACAAGACGTCTGCCACAATGCCTGGCTATTTTTTGGTTGTAGTTGTTTGGCAGGCCCTGGCTGGATTCAAACCTGCCAGCTCTGGTGTATGTGGCTGGTGCCCTAGCCTCTGAGCTATAGGCACTGAGCCTGATCTTGGAGATTTTTTTTTTTTTTTTTTTTTTTGAGACAGAGCCTCAAGCTGTCCCCCTGGGTAGAGTGCTGTGGCATTACAGCTCACAGCAACCTCCAACTCCTGGGCTCAAGCGAGTCTCCTGCCTCCGCCTCCCAAGTAGCTGGGACCACAGGCGCCCGCTGTCATTACCGGCTATTTTTTTTGGTTGCAGCCGTCATTGTTGGCGGGTCCGCCCTGGGGATTCGAACCCGCCACCTTAGGTGTACGTGGCTGGCGCCTTAGCCGGTTGAGCTATAGGCGCTGAGCCGATCTTGGAGATTTTGAGGTCTGGTGGGAAACCATAAATTTTGAAATAGTCTGGATTTAGTTCTCTGTGACCTTGAATAAGTTGCTTAACCTCTTTGAGTCTAGATTTCTTCATCTCTAAAATAGAGGTAATTCTATCTACTTTATTTATAAAAGTTTACATTGGAGTCCTTCTCAGAATTTCAGGATTGGGGGAAGAGTCTGTGTTCTCATAAAAGCCTGGAAAGCTTTAGATGGTTCTTTGGGATCTATGACCCTGCTACTGTGTCCTAACATCTGTTCCTTTCCCTCTAAAAAGATGTAGTTGAAGTTGTCACCTTCCTAGCTTGTGGGAGAAGCTTCACTGTGCCTTTGCTGTGTTGTAGCCAAGGAAGAGTTTCTTAGTCCAGGGGTTTATCAAATCAACATTTAAGTCCCAATTCTGCTCTCCCCAGAAATAGAGAAATCTCAGGGATTATCCTTAAGAAGAAAGCAATGTAGTGAGACTTGTTGGAAGAGTATAAACAAAAACAAAAGTGTCAGTACCCAAAGTGTAGATAGATGTGCTGGGATTATTAGAATAATCCAAATTATTCTAAATTCGGAAGTTGGTAAAAGATAATGAGAACAATTTTGAAGACAATGATTTTTCCCCAGTATCAGGAAGGCTTGACAATACCACTCCAGGAATGATTCCTAAGAAACTGTGAGAAATGTCCAGAATATGCTACAGCTGTGTGTCTTACCCACCAAAAGTTGGCTTGCTTTGAACTCAGTGCATTTCCCTTCCGATGTCAGTGCTTTATTTCCACAGAACCATATCCTTTTCTCTCCTATAAGATGAGACAAGGGGATAATTGTAGGCAAGGCTGGCCTTTCACTAAGGACCTCTCTTATAATTCTAGGATCATCAGTATGTCTTCCTAACCCCAAAATCTGTCCCACCAGCCTGGTTCAGATGCCTCCTGATCTTTAGCTGTGACATTATGCTCTGTTTAATGCAAACACCCCTGGGGAAGTAATCTAGAAAGCTTTTAACAGTTGAGAGTGCAGGAATCGATCTGATCCCCATATATCTAACCACTAACCATGGGCAGTTTCCAGAAGGGAGAAGCCTCGAAGTCCTTCCTCCCTCCTGCCTAGGCTTCTTATACTCTCCCACCCTTTGAACTATTCAGTCCTGGGAGAGTGACTTGGGAGCTAGGGCAGCGTCAGAACATTTCATACCTAACCAAAGAATGAAAAAGACTAGCTTTGCGCAGGGCTTACTGCAACTGTAAGATTTTATGCTGGGGTTGAAGTAACCTATCTCTCTAATATCCAATATTAGTATCTGTCTCCTGTCAGGCTCCTCTGCAACTATCTACAACATGAACAAATCTCAGAATCATACAGGTAAGCAAAAGAAACCAGTCACAAAACCCTACACACTAAGTGATTCCATTTATAAAAAGTATAAAAACCGGCTTGGCGCCTGTGGCTCAAGCGGCTAAGGCGCCAGCCACATACACCTAAGGTGGCGGGTTCGAATCCCC
>NW_003852540.1:3518179-3554107 GCF_000181295.1 Otolemur garnettii | reverse complement strand
CTGAGGCAGGAGACTCGCTTGAGCCCAGGAGTTGGAGGTTGCTGTGAGCTGTGATGCCACAGCACTCTACCCAGGGGGACAGCTTGAGGCTTTGTCTCAAAAAAGAAAAGAAAAAAAAATAATGATAGTGTTCATGTGTCCACAGGTGAAACAAATCATGGAAGAGGCTGTCACCAGGAAGTTTGTGCATGAAGATAGCAGCCACATCATTGCTCTGTGTGGTGAGTGACTGACTGGAGGATGATGAGTGGTGGGTCTAGAGCTAAGGACACTGTCCTGGGACTAGAAAAGATGAGTGCTCAGGTTTAGTCTTGTCTGTGAGTCCGAATCAACTTGGAAGCTTTTGAATATCCTTGGGCCTCATTGCATTTCTTCTGAATCAGGATCTTCAGTGCCAAGAATCTGTATTTTCTGTATATTTTTGTTTCCCAGGATAATAACTCTCAAATGTTAGTGTGCATCAGAATCATCTGAATGCCTTGTTAAAACCCAGATTTCTGGGTCCCATCCCTGGAGTTTCTGATTCTAGTAGGGTCTGGGAGGCCTGAGAAGTTGGATTTCTAACAGGTTTAGAGATGATGCTTAGGTTGCTGGCCTGGGACCAACTTGGAGAACCAGTGTTTGAGATGATTCAGATTTGGGAACCACTGCTCTATTTTAGCTTTGGAAGAAGGGTTGGTGCTTTTTGGATGCTTTCTTTGCTACTTTTACTTTCTGATTAATCTCACCTGTGTTGTTCCATCATCCTATCTCTCCAAGCACTTTATGGGATGAAAAGAGCCTTCCTGCCTTTCATGGGAGAAAGTCCATAATAAATCACTGCATCCTCCTCAATACAAAGAGTTTGCCTTTGTAGGAACAAGCCAAGTTTTCTTGGATTTTCAGGAATTTGACTTTCCTATAAACTGAAAGGACAAGGAACCATTTGTCATCTCTACGTTGTTTTCCTTGACTTCTGAGATTGGTGTTTGGGGTTCATGAAGGGGAAAGGAATGGCCAGGTGCAGTGGTTCATGCCTATAATCCCAGCATTCTGGAGGCTGAGGCGGGCGGATCACCTGAGCTCACAAGTTGGACATCAGCCTGAGTTAGAGTGAGACCCTATCTCTAAAATAGCCAGGTGTTGTGGTGGGTGCCTGTAGTTCCAGCTATAGCTACTCTGGAGGCTGAGGCAAGAGAATCACTTGAGCCCAAGAGTCTGAGGTTGCTGTGAGTTATGATGCTAGAGCATTCTACAGAGGGCAACAAAGTGAGACTCTGTCTCAAAAAAAAAAAAGAAAAGAAAGGAAAGGGAAAGGGCTTGGCAACTGTAGCACAGTGCTTATGGCACCAGCCACATATACCAAGGGTGGTGGGTTTGAAACTGGCCTGGGTCAACTAAAAAAAAATGCAACAACAAAAAAAATAGCCAGGCATTTTGGTGGGCCTACTATAGCCAGGCTGTAGTCCCAGCTACTTGGGAGGCTGAGGCAAGAGAATCACTTAAGCCCAAGAGTTTGAGGTTGCTGGCATCACAGCATTCTACAGAGGGCAACATAGTAAGACTCTGTCTCAAAAAAAAAGAAGAAAGAAAGAAAGGGAAAGGAATGAAAGAGCAGATAAGGGAAGGGACACTTTGACAGCAGCATGTTGAGGCAGATAGATCTGTTCTTCCCAATAGCAAATACCCACTGAGGGCTCACCAGGTACCAGACACTGTTCTCCATGTAAGGAAATGGCAGTGAGAAGACAGAGCCTCTGCCCCAGGGCCTTAACATTCTGTTGGGGAGACAGGCAGAAGACAGATGCACAAATAAATAAATCATATGGGAATAGGTAGTGATAAGAGATTTGAAAAAAAATAAAGAGAGATGTGAGAGGGTAATCGGGAAGGTGACCCATGAACAGAGCCGGAGTGACAGAGCCTTGTGTTTGAATCCTGCTGGTCTGCTTCATACGTCATCTTGGGCAATTTTCTTAGCATCTGTCACCCACGGTTTTATAGTTTGCTCCTATAAAAACAGCACAATGATTCTCCTCTCAAGGACTTTTTGTGGGGATTAAAATGATACATATGAATGTTTATTTCTAGAATTATAAGAGCTTAGAAAATATCTTTCCTTTTCATTTGGATGGTTAGGCTAGGTTTGCAGGATTTGAGTTCCCACGATCTCCCATTTGAGGAAGTTTCCGTAGTTCTTGGAGATGTTTTAATGATTCTCAGGCATATAGAAACCTATGTTTTAGAAAGAAGCATGCCAGTCTTACAGTAACTTTGAAGGGTATGAGAACTTTATTCCCTTCCCCTTCTACTGTGTTCCCTTGATGTTAGCTAGTATCTGTTGGCACCAGAAGGGCTCTACTGGCCTCTACAAGCCCAGTTATGCATGGGTTGGTGCTAGGCTTCATCAAAGCGCACACACTAGAGAAAACAGAATAAAATAGTGCAAACAGCTTGTGCATGGGCGCCACGTGTGGGTAGCCATGGGAGAATGAGGGAAAGGAGCTGGAGGAAAAGAGGCAGGAAAAAAGCGATGGGCATCTCACTTTCAGGCTGTTATGGTGAGCAAAAAGTGTCAGCTCTCCTCCAATCAGCAGGAGCCCCCAGGAAGCAGGGGGGCTTTTACTTTTGTCTCTTTCCTGTATGCTCAGGGCTCTTTTCAGGAGGCAGGGCTAGTCTGCTCACAAGGAATGATTCTTCTACTTTTAGCCAATTTCAGTTGCTGAAATAGAACAAAGCTCCCAGGTCTCCAGGTTCTAGACTCATCCCAGGAGCAAGAGGAGCCCTGTTCTGTTAGTCCTCAGCAGGTGCCTCGGGTCCACCAGTATAAACGTAAATGCCTACAGTGTCAGGCAAAAACTGTCCACAAGGGAAGCTGGTCAGAGTGGGGACTGAGGTGACCTGGATACCGCTTGCCCTGTGTGAAGAGGAGCAGCCACTCTTCAGCTCTTATAGAAATGCAGGCCCAGATTTCCTATAGCCTCTGTTATATTTTAAGAAAAGCTAGAAGTCTGGGTCTTTATATGAAATTTCTCACTTTTTAAATACTGACAACTAATTCTCATTTGAAAAGAATGTGTGGGCCAAACAAAAGGCATCTGCAAGCCTCTGCCAGTTTGCTGCCTCTGCGCTGGGCTCAGTACGTGGTCGCTGCAGAGAACAGGAGCCAACAGTGTCACGCTAAGCTCAGCTGGGCATCTGAGACCCACAAAAAAAGGAATATGTAATGCTTTGTCAAAATTGGTGTTCAGTGATGAGATAAATCCCAGTTTGGGATTTATCAAAATAAGGTTACTTGAAAACAATGAGTATCAACCCTTTCTCTCCCTGCCTGCAAACCGTTTCCATGCATACTTGGTAGAATCATAATCATGAATTCTTGTGGGGGAGTAGGAGGGAAGACTAGATGTGCAGTCTCTTGATAGAGAATACCACCCCTCTGCCTTTTTGGAGATTCTGATGTGCCAATATCCCTCATGCCCTGGAAAATGCTCTGACATGCATTTTTAGTCTGAAGTTGATGCAGACTTTTTTTTTTTTTTTTGAGACAGAGTCTCAAGCTGTCCCCCTGGGTAGAGTGCCATGGCATCACAGCTCATAGCAACCGCCAACTCCTGGGCTCAAGCGAGTCTCCCGCCTCTGCCTACCAAGTAGCTGGGACCACAGGCGCCCGCCACAACGCCTGGCTATTTTTTGGTTGCAGCCGTAATTGTTGTTTGGCGGGTCCGGGCTGGATTCGAACCCGCCACCTTAGATGTATGTGGCTGGCGCCTTAGCCACTTGAGCCACAGGTGCTGAGCCTAGATCCAGACTTAAACTGGGTCTTGCTACTGTTCTAGACACAACCAAAATTCGACTTTGTTCTGAATGGGGGAGTGAGCGTGGAGAGAATGTGCTGAGAGATCAGGAACAGACGGATGGCCTGGATCAACAGCACAGAGATCACATTCCTCAGAGCTGCAGGGGTCCCTGGGTTCCACACTGGCACTCTGTTCTTGTCAGAGGAGTGGGTGATTGAGGAGAGAGCCAAGCCTTGGAAAGAGGAGCTTCTCTGAGCTTTGCTTAGAGTACAGACATTTGAACTGAAAAAAACTAGAATCTTTTTGGAAAGCCTTAGAAATGGAACTGAAGAATCCCAGGATCAGGACCTGGGTGTGGGCAAACCCAGAAAAGTGACAGTCAGATCTCCACTGCAATAACCCAGGAGACGGGCAAGACTCCTAGGACTGGCAAGAAAGGTGTATGGAGTGTTTGCTGTGGTTGTTCCTAAACCTGTCTGTCCAGAAGCCAGGTATGTAGCAGGGCCTTGCAAGCAGAAACCTTTCTCTTTTTTGCAGTTTCTGGCTGGGGCCAGGTTTGAACCCACAACCTCCAGTATATGGGGACCAAAGCTCTACTCCTTGAGCCACAGGCACCGCCCCAGAAACCTTATGTGGAAGTTTGCTGGCAATGGAGAGGCAGTCCCTGTGTGCTATTCCTCCTACTGCAGAGCATGGCTGTGGTGCTCCCAGGCCATCTCAAGCCCCTGTGACTGCCCACTCCCTGCTGGTGGAGAGTAGGGCTCAGAGAATGGCTTCCAAACTACCGCTGTGGGAGAGGGATCTTTGATATCTCTTTTAAATCTTAAAATATCATGTCAAGTTTATATTTTGCTCCATAATATTGCCTTTGATTTTTTTTCTTAATGTAAAGATTTCCTATTGAATCAAATTAGTGCTTCATGTTTCCCCTGTGGCTTTATGAACCCCTGGGTGTAGGCTGGTGTCTCTTGTCACCTGTTTCCCTGAAGAAGGTACTTTTAACTTGTGCTTATGGGCAGACCACTCAAAGTGAGGGCTGAAGAACAGCCAGTTGTCCCAAGTATTGCCTTTGAGCTCTGCATCTGAAATAGTAATACATATGTTTAAAAAGGGCACAGTTGTTCTCTTGCCATCAAGGGATCTGAGGTGATTTAGGCATCAGCCGATGACCTTGGGGAAAACATCGTTTCTCTGAGCCTGGCCTCCCCTTTGCTCAAATCTAGGAGTCTGCCTCCCTGGTGTTGGATTTTAACCTTTGGGTGGAGAGCAGGTTTCTGAAGCTTTCAGAGAGGCTTCTGGCCTGACAGAGCAAGTTCTCAGACTCAATCATCTCTAGCCCCAAGCCCCAGGATTTGCCAGGTTTCTGAGAGGGGGTGGGTCCAGGCTGGAGTGCAGCCTGCTCAATCACCAGGTTCCCTGTCCTCCTGTGGGCAGATGGGTCAACGTGAGAGTTGCTCCAGGCTGAGGACAAGCTATAAAGGGAGACGGATGGAGTCTGTGGCGCTGGGAATAACATTGGGCTTTTATTAACTGGCTCCCTGTTGCTAAGCAGCTTTCATTAGCCAGAAAGGCCTGCTCTGCTCTGAGCTCCTTTGGGAATGGCAAGAAGATGCTAATAAGTGGAGAGACAGGCAGGTGCTACAGAGGTTTGAGACCCACTTGGGATACTGTGGCCAGGGGTATTGCAGCACGTTCTGAGAGTCAGGCTCCGGGCAGTTCTCACCCCGTCTCTTTGGTAGAAAGGATTCCTTCTTCTTCCTACCTGCACAGAAGGAACACCCCATTCTTAAGCTGTCTGACTTCTCCCTTCCATCCAGAAATGATCAAGCAGTAAGGAAGGACCTCTGGAGGAACTTGCTTCCCCTCACAGTATCTTGGGGCTTGGTCAAGGGCACAGGTAGCAGTCTGTAGCTGGGACTCTGGGCTCAGACAGACCTGGCTTCACATCCTGGCCATGTTACTAAGTGTGTAACCACAGTCACCCGTCTTTGAGCCCACCCCAGAAGGCTGATGTGAGGCCTAGAAGAGCAGTGCAGGGATGACTCGGTGCCCGTAACACAGTGGGATTCCATGTTTCCAGGAGTTGAGAGCATCTGAACAGTCATGGAAATTTGATAATATTAAGGCATTGCTATTGATTTTGTAGGTATGATAAAGGTATAAGTACATGTTTTTAAGAGTCATTATCTGGCTCGGCGCCTATAGCTCAGCCGGCTAAGGCACCAGCCACGTACACCTAAGGTGGCGGGTTTGAATCCCCAGCCCGGACCCACCAAACAACAATGACGGCTGCAACCAAAAAATAGCCGGGTGTTGTGGCGGGCGCCTGTGGTCCCAGCTACTTGGGAGGCGGAGGCAGGAGACTCGCTTGAGCCCAGGAGTTGGAGGTTGCTGTGAGCTGTAATGCCACGGCACTCTGCCCAGGGGGACAGCTTGAGGCTCTGTCTCAAAAAAAAAAAAGAGTCATTATCTTTGAGATACATACCGAGGTATTTATAGATGAAAATTTATGTCTAAAATTGCTTGAAGGGTGGCGCCTGTGGCTCAGTGAGTAGGGTGCCAGGTTCAAGCCCAGCCCTGGCCCCGGCCAAACTGTAACAACAACAATAACAACAACAAAAATAGCCGGGCATTGTGGCGGGCACCTGTAGTCCCAGCTACTCAGAGGCTGAGGCAAGAGAATCACCTAAGCCCAAGAGCCAGAAGTTGCTGTGAGCTGTGACGCCATGGCACTCTACTAAGGGCAACAAAATGAGACTCTGTCTCTAATAAAAAAAATAATAATAATAAAATAAAATAGCTTCAAAACAATTCAGGACTAAAGAAAAAGTGGTTGCAGGTGGTACAGCTGAAAGAAGATTGATCATGACTTGTTCATTGTTTAAAGTTGGGTAATGGGTACCCAACTTGGGATTCATTATACCATCCTACTTTTTCTATGTTTGGAATTTTCTATAATGAAATGATTTTCTAAAAAAGAGGAAGGGAAGGCTTGGCTCCTGTGGCTCAAGTGGCTAAGGCGCCAGCCACATACACCTAAGGTGGCGGGTTTGAATCCAGCCCGGGCCGCCAAACAATAATGACAGCTACAACGAAAAAAAAATTAGCCAGGTGTTGTGGCGGGCGCCTATAATCCCAGCTACTTGGGGGGAGGAGGAGGAGGCAGAGACTCGCTTGAGCCCAGGAGTTGGAGGTTGCTGTGAGCTGTGATGCCACAGTATTCTACCCAGGGGGATGGCTTGAGGCTCTGTCTCAAAAAAAAAGAGTAGGAGAAGCAGATGAGAGTTAGAAGAGAGAGGAGTAGCAAGTATAGACAATTTTCTTGAGTAATTTTACAACAAAGCAGGTAAGTGGGGCAGTACTGGAATGGACATAAAGGGCTAGGTTAGGTTGTGGTGGTGCTTTTTTTTTTTTTTTTTGAGGCAGAATCTCACTGTGTCACTTTGGGTAGAGTGCAGGGCATCATTCTAGCTCACACCAACCTCAAACTCTTGGGCTTGAGCAATCCTCTTACCTTAGCCTCCTGAGGAACTGGGACTATAGGCGCCTGCCATAATGCCCTGCTAGTTTTTCTGTTTTTAGTAGAGATAGGGTCTTGCTCTTGCTTAGGCTGGTCACAAACTCCTGAACTCAAGCAATGCACCCTCCTCAGCCTCCCAGAGTCCTAGGATTACAGGTGTGAGCCACCGTGCCTGGCCAATGATGCTTTTTAAAGTTGGAGAAATTATAAAATGTTTATGTTCAGGCAGGAAGTATCTAACAGGGAAATATTGAAGGCTCAGGAAAGAGAAGGGACATTTGCCAGAGCAATGTCTTTGATTTTTTTTGTTTTTTTTTTGAGACAGAGCCTCAAGCTATTGCCCTGGGTAGAGTACTGTGGCGTCACAGCTCACAGCAACTCCAAATCCTGGGCTCAAGCAATTCTCTTGCTTCAGCCTCTCAAGTAGCTGGGACTACAGGTGTCCGCCACAACACCTGGCTATTTTTTGGTTGCAGCTGTCATCGTTGTTTGGTGGACCCAGGCTGGATTCGAACCTGCCAGCTCAGGTGTATATGGCTGGTGCCTTAGCTGCTTGAGCCACAGGTGCTGAGCCCAGAGCTTTGAAAAGGAGAAAGGGATGCTGGGCTCCAGTGCACAGGTGGACAAAGTGGCCTTAGGAGCCCAGATCAGACCATCCTTAGGAACAGGAGGAAAGCAGGGAATGGGCCTGATGTGCAGGAAAAAAAGGCACTGACATTCGCTGGTCACGCTTGGTGCCGAAACAGTGATCAGGAGGCCTTTTGTACCTTTGTATATGCTGGTGTTTTCCATCACCCAGCACTCATTTGAGGTGAGACCTGTTATTTTCCCTAATTATAGCTGAAGTTCAGAGAGGTTTAGTGATTTGCCCAAGGTCAAACAGTGAGTAAGGAGGAGCAGCCAGTGTTTGAACCCACATAGGCCTTACTCTAAAGTCTGGACTGCAAAGGGATTGGACTGCTTGTGAGGTCTACCCAGGACTGGAGACAGCAGGAGTGGGAGCATTGAGAAGGGGCTGATCCTCATGGAGACATAGCTTCAGTCATGGTGGGCTCCAGAAATACTCTGGGAGACAGCAGATCCCTTCCTGAGCTGGCTGAGTGTGCTCACAGCTCTGTTCACTGCCTGAGAGGCTGGCCTTGGCCTGGTCCATGAGCATTGTGCAGATAGACCCTGTCCTGTGTTCCCAGCAAGGCAAGGAAAATGGGTACATGTGGCATGAATTTCTTCTCCCTCACTTGGTTCTAGAAAATCAGAGCAATTCCTTTTCTTCCCATTCAGAGTCTAGATTAGAGTGTTCCTTTCTTGTTTTGGGAGGTTGAGCAGGGCTGAATGCCCCTCAAAGCTGAAAGTAAACAGCTAGTATCACCAGTGCTGCCTGAGAGAAAATGTACCCTAGTTACCATAGAAATGCTCATTCTAAGTGGAGGCAGCCAGCACAAGTCCCTGGGGGGACATAGCCAGTCAGAGAAGTGGGAAAGAGAGGGGTAGATGATGCCTGGAGATGCCTCTCTGCTCCTCCCACCTCATCTGCCTCAGACAAAATACTGACTCCCTCCATTGCAGTTGGGGTAAAGCGTATGTGCCTCTCCCTCCGTCCCTACCTGGAGGAGGCTGCCCATCCCAACCTTCCTATATCTCTAAGGAGGCTGCTCCTCTCCTGGCAATCTTGGGTCCACTATCCAGGGGCTTAAACCAGTGAGCCCCTAGCATTCAGCTTGTGAAAATTCTGTTCTGACTAGTGCCCCCCAAAGCTCCAGGACCAAAATGGACCAGTTGTGGCTGGGCTGTCCTACCCACACTTTGCTCACATGGGTTCTCTATGGCAACTGTGACTGAATTTCCCTGTTGCACAGATGGCAGCTGGTAGTAAAAGGTGACATTGCGCCAGGCAGGGGGTGTGGGCTGCACTGTCAGGCCTGTTTTCCTCTTATTCCCAGCTCCTCCTGGCCAAGCACCTTGGGCCTAGCTGCATGTCAGCCTATGCTAACTCTGGATGCTGTGTCCCTGGACCTCAGCTGACCTGGGCTGGTTCTCGGAAGACTAGTTCTGTGGGCCCCTCTGCTACCAGCTAGACTGGGGCCAGGTTTGTCCAACTGCTGAGCCCAGCTTTAAACAGATGCATATACACATGAAAGTGAAGGTAGAATGGGGGTAGGACAGACAGCCTTGCTTCTGAGGCCCCCTGGGCTGCTCAAGGACCCCTTCCCAGCCACTGCTGCCTTTCCTGGCAGCCATAGCTATAGTTCATTTTTGTGAGCTCCTGAGATACTAAGGTTTGTCTCAGCCCACTGAATTGTTTATTTAATCCCTGCCCAGCTCAGGTCACCTGTTGTTGCTTTAAGCCCAGTCCAGAAACCCCCTCCACCCCCTGCTGGGAACCAAGCTTTTGGGAGACCCTGTTTGCTGAGGGATCTGGTAAAAGAGTACCCAAGGACAGATCCAGCCTTTCTGGGGTTTGTGATTTGTTTATTTCTTTGCTTTAGAGTTAAGGTCTTGTTCTGTCACCCAGCCTCTGGTGCAGTGGTCCAATCATAGCTCACTGTAACCTCAAACTCCTGGGCTCAAGCAATCATCCTACTTCAGTCTCCTTAGTAGCTGGGATGATAGGCATGTGCCACCATGCTCTTGGCTACTTTTTAATGCGTATGTGTGTGTGTGTGTGTGTGTATACATGTCCATTCCATATATACATCCACATACATATATATTATATATATACATACACACACATACACATATATATATATTTCGGTAGAGACAGGTCACTGTGTTGTCTAGGCTGGTCTCAGACTGCCGGCCTGAGTACCCTCTTTTAATGTCCGGTAAAAAAAGGCATTCACCTAATCATTCTAGAGCACACCAACAATTTGCATACAAATTGTACTTTTTTTTTTTTTTGAGACAGAGTTTCACTTTATTGCCCTCAGTAGCGTGCTGTGGCATCACAGCTCACAGCAACCTCCAACTCCTGGGCTTAGGTGATTCTCTTGCCTCAGCTTCCCGACTAGCTGGGACTACAGGCACCCACCACAATGCCCGGCTACTTTTTGTTGTTGTTGCAGTTTGGCCAGGGCTGGGTTTGAACCCACCACCCTCTGTGTATGGGGCTGGTGCCCTACTCACTGAGCCACAGGCGCTGCCCCTTCACAAACTGTCTTTGGATAGCTGTTTTTAATTATCATTATTATTATTATTGGCCATGTCAGTGGCTCATGCCTGTGATCTTAGTATTTGGGGAGGCTTGAGCCTTGGAGTTCAAGGTTACAGTGAGCCATGCACTCCAGCCTGAGCCACAGAGTGAGACCCTGTCTCTAAATAAATAAGTACAGTTGTTATTTTGCCTACACACTGCATATAATAACATTTTATTACATATGCTGATTCCCTTGTGAGAGTGGGAAAGGACAAGTAAGTGTAGTTTAAATAGTCACTGGCCAAGGAGCCTGTGGAACTGGGTCAAGAATACCTGGCCTAAGGGCTCATTTACTTTGCTTAGAAAGTTGAGGTATGAGTGGGATTTCTCCTTCCCCAGATACTGCCTGGCACCTTGCCTGGGTTTCATAGAAGGAATTTAGGGGCCAGGAGGGGGAGTAGGAGCTGGGCGTGATGTTTGGGCTTCTCACTGAGGAATGCTTCTGCTCACCCAAGAGAATCCCATGCCTGTGCCCAGAGGCTGGCTGGGAGGGTAGATGAGGCCAAGTGGGATGGGAGTGCCCGTGCCAGCTGCTCTCCAGCTCCCCAGCCTGGCTGTGTTTGCGGTTGCCTGGAGAAGGTGGGAAGGCTAATGACTTATTATCCCAGCAATTAGTCACATCACCAAGGCACACGATTCCCTGCAGGATGGCTGCCACCTGCTGCCACTCTGGCCCTGATCAGTGCTGTTTCTCTCCCCACTCTGGGTGGGGAATACAACCCTAGGAAATGGCCACTATTCTTCCTCAGGCATGGACTTGTAGCTGCAGCAGCCCCAGACCAAGAGACTGGGACAAAAACGTCATTCGCCTGTACATGCCAGGACCACATAAGATCTCCAGGGACCGGGGGACTGAGTGTGGAGAGGTGTATATGCACACTTAAGCCAAAGATTTCCCCCAGGTGGTTTGTGCAGATCCTGTCTGCACTTTGCACAGTAGGTGTACGAGCATGCTGAAGGAAAGACTGCGCTTGTAAAAGAATCCTCTTAGGCCCAAGCAGGCAAGCGCTCCAGCAGGAGGCTCTCAGGAGAAGGGCCTGTCCTGCCTGTTACTCCCCTGGGACATTCTCACTGAGTTGTCCCTTCTCCAGACTGGCCCCAGGGACTCTCACCTTCTAAACTTCAGTCCAAGGGAGGTCCAAACAAAACTCCTTTGTAGGTCAATAGTGACTGCTAGTCAGTTACTAAAAGCAAAGGCAGAAAACAGGTGAGAAACTATTTTCAGTGATTCTTTCCTAACTCCAGGCTTCATATTCTAACAGCACTAGTCAAAATAAGCTTGATGGGGCCTCACTTTGCCTGTTTCTAAGAGAGTGGCATCTGTACCCACCTCTGGGGCAGCCTATGATCCTTTCTGGGGCATTTTCTGCCTCTTTTTCCTGCCAGGAAAAGGTCCTATAAAATCCCAGCTTTTGCAGGTTAGCCGTAGGACTGTATCTGAACACAAAGGATGAGGAGTTGGGAGTAGACATGGATCCAGTGCCCTCTAAGAGCTAGACCCCACTATGCAGGGGTCTCACACACTTCGTCTCATGTAATGTCTCACGCCAGTTCTAATACGTCTTCCCTGCTTTTTTTTTTTAAACTAGTAAAGTGCAGCAGTGAGAAGGGGGAAGGGAGAAAAAGTAGAACAAAGAGGTCAACCTATATCTGACTGAACTATCAGTTGAGATAGCTCACTACCTTTAGACCAGCTAATTCCCCATTTCACAGATGAGAAAGCTGAATCTCAGCGCATTAAGTCACTTACTCAGGCTTCCCAGAGGCAGTGTGTGGCTGCGCCAAGTACAGACCCTGTTATGTCTGACTGCCTATCTATAGCATAGTTCACTGTTTTCAGTCTGTGTGGAAAATGGACCTGTGACATGAAGGGAGCACCTTTTCCCACTGTGACCCCATCCCCACCCCCACACCTAGAAGTGGGAAAGGGGCTCAGGCCAGGGTTTGGGGCCCTAGGTCCTAGTCTTGGCTCTGCTGCTCTGTGGCTGATCCAGCCTCTGCTCCTATCTGGGCCTTTCTGTCCTCACTTACAAAACATTCAATTCAGGCTCAGGGCCCATAACTCAGTGAGTAGGGCGCCAGCCACATACACCGAGGCTGGTAGGTTCAAGCCCAGCCCAGCCCTGCTAAACAACAATGACAACTCTAACCAAAAAACAGCTGGGCATTGTGGGAGGGGGTGTGTCTGTAGTCCCAGCTACTTGGGAGGCTGAGGCAAGAGAATCACTTAAGCCCAAGAGTTTGAGGTTGCTGTGAGCTGTGACACCACGGCACTCTACCAAGGGTGACATAGTAAGACTCTGTCTCAAAAAAAAAAAAAAAAACACAAAAAACATTCAATTCAATCATGTTGAAGCCGTCTGCACACACACTAATATTTTTAGGCTCTACACAAGCCCAGGGTAACTCCCTGCACTACTCCACCGACCAAACCTTTCTTTCCCTCCTGCAAAGTCTATCTGGATAAGCAGGATCCATACAGACAGAGAAAGCCTAGGCCCTAAAAACACAAATGAATGAAAGGAAGCCCTCCTAGCATGGAAAAGAGAAATCTCCCACTCTTAGCTTCTGGGCTCATCAGTAATCCAGAGGCCACCATTTCATCTGATCTCTGCAGTGGCTTCATCAGTATTTCAGCTTCTCCAGAACCCTTTTCCTTACAGCCACATCATCAATGCTCTCCAGGAGGGCTCCTGGGCTACATGTTCCCTGCATTCCTGTCCTATGGGTACTGTCCCTGCATGCCCTCATGTTCAGGGTTGTACCCACTCGTGCCAATGTGAAAGTGCAGCTTTGATCTTCACGTCTCCAGGGGTGATGGTGTGTACAGGAGGGATGTACACACCAGGCAACAAAGAGAGACATGTTGGCACCTGTGAGCTCTCCACCCTGGGCAGGAACAGAGGGACAGAAGAGGGAATTTTGGAAGGAAACCGGGGTGTATCTCCCTGGCCTACTCTTTGTCCTAGAGCAGGTCAGGGCTCGCCCATACCCTCTGCCTCACCACGGGTATAGGTGGGGAAGGGTAGCACTCTTCCCATCTTGCCTAGGCTCAGGTGCTGTTTTTCTCTGTGGCTCAGGTGCAGTTGAGGCTTGCCTCTTGCATCAGTTGAGACGTCGTACTGCTGGCTTCTTGCGCAGTGACAAGATGGCAGCCCTATTCACCAAGGTGGGGAAGACGTGCCCAGTGGCTGGGGAGATTTGCCACAAGGTACAAGAGCTACAGCAACAAGTAGAGGGCAGGTGAGTCCTTGGTCAGCCCTTCCTGCCCCACCCTTCTGCTCTTCCCACTTGGCATTTGCTGCTTCCCTGGCCTGTTTGCTGTGGGACCTCTTTGTTGGCCCCTTACAGGCACAAAGCTCTGTCCCCTTCCTTTATGCCCCTGCCCCAGTCAGTTCTTTCTGCTCCCATCCTGTGGCATTAAGCCCCATTCCCAGTGCCTGGGACCCACTCCTGAAGCCCTCATCCTCTTTGCAGGAAACCCTCAGGGGGCAGCCAGGAGGCCCTGCGGAGACAGGGCTCCACCAGCGGGAAGGCCCCTGTCCTCAGCCCACAAGCCTTGAAACACATATGGGTACGCACAGCGCTGATCGAGAAAGTTCTGGACAGGGTTGTGCAGTACCTGTCGGAAAACTGCAGGTGACTGGCCCATCGCCCACACAGCCCCTCCCTCAGCCCACCTCCTGAACTGTCCTTCAGCCCCACTCCTTGGCATGCTTGGCTGGCTGTGACAAGCTGTAGGCAGCCTGCAAATCCCCTTCCAGTACCCCAGAAACATAAACCACACGAGGCACTCCACAAAGCTCTGTCCTTAGGGACTCATTCCTTCTTGGGATATAAATGTGGGCTTTTTGGGGACATTCTTACCCTGTGAGCTCAACCAAGCTAGAATGAGTCCAAGAACCTCGGCAGTCACCCTGTCTGTTTCCTCCTGGCAGCAAGTACTACGAGAAAGAGGCCTTGCTGGCAGACCCTGTATTTGGCCCGATCCTGGCTTGTCTTCTAGGTGAGCCTTAGAGAATAGAGGCCTCTCCTGGCCAGCGAGGGCTGAGGGGCACAAGCAGGGGGAGGACCATCTGAACTGGCTGTCCCTTTCTACATAGTGGGACCCTGTGCCTTGGAATACACTAAGCTCAAGACAGCTGATCACTACTGGACTGACCCGTCTGCTGATGAGCTTGTCCAGAGACACCGTATCCGGGGTGCCCCTAATCGCCAGGACTCCCCTGCAAAGCGTCCAGCCCTAGGGGTAAGTGTCCCTCCCATCCTTTTGCTCCCTTAGGCTGTTCCCACGGGCCTGAGGGAGGGCAAACTGGTCTCTATACAGAATAGGCCTTGGAGATGCCCCAGGGTAGCAGCCACCCCAGGAGAGCCTTCCTGCCACACTAGCCCTTAGAGAAATCCAGGACCCTATGCTGGTCCATGGCTGGATAACAGAAGGTGGCCAGATAAAACTAGGGGCAGGAAGCACCCTGGGGTCAGCTAGAGAGGGTTGGTGTGGAGGCATGAGGCTTACTTCCCAAGGCTAGAGACTGAGCTATGCTTTCTGCATAGATCCGTAAGCGGCACTCAAGTGGCAGCACATCGGAGGACAGGCTGGCTGCCTGCGCCCGTGAGTATGTGGAGTCCCTGCACCAGAACTCGAGGACACGGCTGCTCTATGGCAAGAACAACGTGCTGGTGCAGCCGGTAAGAAGCTTCATGCTGCCTCCCTTCCCTCAGTCTCCCTCTTCTGCAGTTCCCAGAATTGGAAGCTTCTAGCCACAGTTGTTCCTTACCTAAAAAGACTGGCCAGACAGGACCCCTGTCTCTAAAAAATAGCCAGAAGTTGTGGCAGGTGCCTGTAGTCCCAGTAGGAGGCTGAGGCAAGAGAATTGCTTGAGCCAGAGAGTTGGAGGTTGCTGTGAGCTGTGATGCCATGGAACTCTACCAAGGGTGACAAACTGAGACTGTGTCTCAAAAAAAAAAAAAGATTTCAAATTTTATATAAAACCAGCACATTGTACCCTGTGATTGCATTAATGTACACAGCTATGATTTGATAAAAAAAAAAAAAGGAAAGATTGATCAAAGAGAAGGAGGAGAACACCCTACACCCCCCACTGCCTCATACAACTTATGCTTAGCTTTGAATTGGCAGGCGCCAGGGATGGCATCTGGTCTAGTAAAGAGGCTGTCCAGAGACAGGAATGACAGCCAGCAGGCAGGGTGAGTGCCCAGCTTGGGCATGGCTGGGCTGGGATGCACTGGACATCCCAGAAGGCTGACACAAGAGAGGCAATAGGACTAAGCCAACCAGGGAGGGGAGATGCCCAGATCTGCTATGTGGCTCCTTCTGCTTGGTTCCAGCCCCCAGCCCAGGGCCCTGTGACTAGCGTAGCTTGGCCTCCCAGGCTTCCAACTGGAGTTGTCTTTCTTTTTTTTTTTTTGGAGACAGAGCCTCAAGCTATCCCCCTGGGTAGAGTGCCGTGGCATTACAGCTCACAGCAACCTCCAACTCCTGGGCTCAAGCGAATCTCCTGCCTCAGCCTCCCAAGTAGCTGGGACCACAGGCACCCGCCACAATGCCCGGCCATTTTTTGGTTGCAGCCGTCATTGTTGTTTGGCGGGTCCGGGCTGGATTCGAACCCGCCACCTTAGGTGTATATGGCTGGCGCCTTATCCGGTTGAGCTACAGGTGCCAAGCCTGGAGTTGTCTTTCACAGGCTGTCTCTGAGAGCCTCTCAGCCCTTCCTTACCTCTGTCTTCTGGTGTGTCTCCTCCCGATAGAAGGAGGACATGGAGGCTGTCCCTGGCTACCTTTCCCTGCACCAGTCAGCAGAGAGCCTAACTCTGAAGTGGACCCCCAACCAGCTTATGAATGGGACTCTGGGGGACTCCGAGCTGGAAAAGAGGTGGGAGCTTTGGGACTCACTCCCAGGAGCCAAGGAGGGGAGTCAGGGCTTGACCCCAGACCAGGGGATGGAGAGGCCCACCTTGCACCAGGGAGCAGACCTCACTTACACAGATGCCAAGAATTGCAGGGAGAAGCTGACTGGAGTAAGTCCCAAGCTAAGACTCAGCCAAGCCTAGGTATGAAGAAGATTACCTGAGCCAACCTCTAGGAAGCTGAGAATGACAGGCTCTGTGCCATAAGGGCACCATAGGACTCCAGGGACATGGCTGAGCTCACTTCTTGGCTGTGGTCATCCTATCTTCAGGGGAGTTGCAGATGGTAGTAGGGCCAGAAGACAAGGAAGGCAAGATGGAGGTCTTGGGCCACAGTGACACCAATCTGGTTCCTTTCCAGTGTTTATTGGGATTATGCCCTGGTGGTGCCCTTCAGTCAGATTGTCTGCATCCACTGCCACCAGCAAAGTAAGCCCCCTTGGTACCCAGCACAGGGGTGGGAAGGGAGAGGCTGCCTTCTCCCAGCCATGCATGGGGCCTATAGGACTTCTTGTCCTCCTACTATCCCTGCTAATGACGCTCCTGCCCATGGTCTAGCTCAGCTGTTGTCCTACTCAGCCTGGGGAGCCTGGCGAGCCTGGCCAATAGGCCATGGTGATGGGCGGGGCAGTCTTGAGGTGGACCCGGCCTCACTTGCCACTTTCTCCCCTCAGAGAGCGGTGGCACGCTTGTGCTGGTGAGCCAGGATGGCATCCAGAGGCCACCACTGCACTTCCCACAGGGAGGACACCTGTTGTCCTTCCTGTCCTGTCTGGAGAATGGGCTGCTGCCTCGAGGACAGCTAGAGCCCCCGCTGTGGACCCAGCAAGGGAAGGTACCTCAGGATACATGAGGCTCTGGGTAAAAGGCTGTGTGGGTGGATTCTCCATCCACCTCCCTCCCTTCCCTACATGGAGTTCTTAGGAGCAGTCTTGGGTGGGACCCTGGATTGGACTCTGCCCTGGGTAGGCTGACCACCCACCCTTCCCTCTGCAGGGAAAGGTGTTCCCCAAGCTACGGAAACGAAGCAGCATACGCTCTGTGGATGTGGAGGAGACAGGCTTGGGGCGCACTGCAGACTACGTGTTCCGGATCATCTACCCTGGGCACAGGCATGAGCACAGTGAGTGTCCCAGACTTTAACCTCGAAAGAGGAGAAAAAGATGCCCAGAGAGGTGGGGGAGCACAGCATCACTGAGGAGGGTGGCCAGTGGGGTCCACTGACCAGGCCACGTTAAGACAAGAGGCTCATCACTTAGCCTGCCAGCTGGGCCTTTTACCTGCAATTCAGGTCTTCTACCTGGCTCTCTTCCCCACCTCTTCACCTAAGACTGTACTGGATAGACCCAGGCATCACTGTACAAGATTCTCTTAGTCATCCTTTTAAGCTCTGCCCCTGGGGAAAGAACGTGGGGAGACTAGAAGAAGGAGGTGGAGAACTCTCCATTTCTCTTAGGGCTGCCCCTGACCTCCACAGGGAGGCCTGGGTATGAGATCGGTGCTTCTTTTTGATTGGTGCGAATTGTTCCCTGACTCCCCTAGAGCCAGAGTCCTGCTCAAACCAGCTACTGATGAGAAGAGCTTTAGCTGAAATGTGAGGCTGCGTCTGAAGAGGGCGAGACTTGGAGCTGTCTGGGGGACTTTGGGGGCTGGAGGGGGTCTTATGGTGGCTTGGTCCTCATGGGTCTGGGTCCTGCCCTGCCATGGACATGTACCCTTGGGCCTGAGGGCTCCTTTCTTGTCCAAGTGCTGCTGCTGCTGCTACCTATAGGTTTCTCTGGGCCAGGCTTGTTTATCTTGAAGATAAAGTCAGGGAATTTGCCAGCTCAGAGCATTTATTGCCAACCAAACCCCTTCCTCCCTGTATTTCCTAACTCGCGCCAAAAAGTTGTCAACAAGTTGTCTCTGTGTTAGCGGACGGATCACCCAGATGGCAATACCCAGATGGCTCAGAGAGTCCCAATGGACTTAGGGGGCACAAGACATGGGGATTTCCCCTCCTGTCCCACATGCACCTGACAAGGAGACACCTCTTTTGCCAGAATGTGTTTGTACACTTGGTGTTTAATCTCAACATGTTGCTCAGTTTAGCTTATTCACTCTGCTTCCCCTCTTCAGTCCTTGGCATTTTTCAGTTCTGGTCACTTCATTTTAAGGGCCATTTCCTCAGAGCATGGTGAGCCAGGGCACCAAGGAGCTAAAACTCAGCTGAGTGACTCAGACTCCTTGAGGGCAGCTCTGGGAAAACCCTTGGAGGGAAATAGTTGAATTTATAGTCTGAAAAGAGGGATTTGGAGTAATCTTCAGATCTGGTCCAGCCTGACCATGGCAGGAGCTGAAGAATGATCAGGCTCCATCTGCTGACAGTCTTGCCAGCTTAGACCAGGGCTGGTGAGCTCTCAATCTTCCAGCCTGTCCCAAACAGTCCCTGTCCTTCACATCCTTCCCCTACCCCCCAGTTCTCTCTCTTCTGTTCTTTCTAGAGAGGGCCTCCTCCTATGAATGAAACTCTGCAGCTGCCCCTAGCCCCTCACCTTCTTCCATACTCTCCCAAGTAAATCATCAAAAGAGCTTTTTGGGCCTGATGTGGCGGCTCGTGCCTGTAATCCTAGTACTCTGGGAGGCTGAGGGGGTGGATCACCTAAGGTCAGGAGTTGGAGACCAGCCTGTGGAAGAATGAGACCCATCTTTACTAAAAATAAAAAAACTAGCCGGGCGTTGTAGTGGGCGCCTGTAGTCCCAGCTACTTGGGAGGCTAAGGCAAGAGGATCTCTTGAGCCCAAGAGTTTGAGGTTGCTGTGAGCTAGGACTCCATGGCACTCTGCCCAGGGTGGCAGAATGAGACTCTGTCTTTAAAAAAAAAAGAGCTTTCTGGTCCCCTCCATTCCCCTCTTCTGTGCCCTGCAGGTTCAAGGTGATCCTAGCCTCCATTCTGCTCACCTTGAGGGAGTCCCTCCTGCCCAGGGATGAGGGTCCTCATGCCTCTGCCTCTCGCTATTTTCTTTGAGCAGTCACTATTAACTACCACCACCTAGCGGCCAGCCGGGCGGCCTCGGTGGACGATGATGAGGAAGAGGAGGATAAACTACACGCGATGCTCTCAATGATCTGCTCGCGGAACCTCACAGCTCCCAATCCGATGAAAGGTTTTTATCCCTCCCTCTCTCCCTGACCTGCCTCATCCTCCACCCCACTCCCCTGGGCCCACCTGCCACCCACTGCAGGGGCTGGAACAGCAGTGTTGGCATTAGAGGACTTGCACCCAGGGTAGGGTGGTTCCCTTCCATCAGGAGGCAAATGAGGGGGTACTGAAGGAGGCCAGACAGGTGCTGAAGAGGGGATGGTACAGAGCACATGGTTCTGGGCTGTAGGGAGGGAGTTTCAGGCCTGAGAGGGAAGAAGATCCACTGACAGAAAGGTGTGATCATCTGATTGCCTCTTGGAGACCCGGAATGGTGCTCTGAGCCCATTCCTATTCCCCGGGTCATGCTGGCAAATGCTAAACAGTGGTCTCTTTTCCTCCTGCTGATTGGGAAGACCAGCCTCTGGGCCTTGTGCTTCTGACTCTTAATGGAAACAGGACAGAGATACGAGGCCCTTCCTGGGGCGGGGGTGGGGACTGGACAGGTCATACAGATAGTGAGTCCTATGGGTCAGATGAGAGGTTGGGGGCCATTACTGAAAAAGACTCCAGGGCTCAGTTTTCTCAGTAGGTCTGAGGGTTTCAGCAAGCATGGCTTGGCACCTTAGCATGAAATCTAGAAATATCTGCAGTGTGGTGTTCAGGAGGGGGCACAGGCTCAGGGACTAGAGACATGAATTCCTGCCCTAGCTATGCCTCTGGTTCACTGTACAGTTTTAAGCAGGTATCTCACCAGCTTAAAGCTTAGTCTTATCTATGCCAGGAGTCTAAGACAAGTGTGTTTCCAGCATCCCTGATTGTAGAGGTGCCCTTCCTTGGAAATGACACAGCACAGTCCCTCACTATCCCTTTGCCCACCACCATCTCCTTAGCATAGAGCTGGTTGGTAAAGAAGGACCCCTCTTTTTAAATGTTTTTTTTTCAGTTTTTGTCCAGGGGCTGAATTTGAACCCACCACCTCCCTCTGGTATATGGGGCCAGCCACAGGTGCTGCCCCGAAGGAACCCCTCTTTTTGGACTTATCAGCCAGGGTGCCTATGTGGGCTGGCAGGGGTACTCAAGAAAGGGTGGGTTAGGAAGAGATCAGGGAGCCTCCCCTCTCCCATTCCTGTGCCCCAGGATCAGTCGCTGCTTCTCATTTCCTACCTCTGCAGAGAGTGTCTTAAGACTATGTCACACTCCTTTTACTCCAACACAAAGTTTTGCCAAGGGGCCCAATTCCTTAGCCCAGCCACTATGCCAGTAATAATGAATCCTCCATGTCTGGGCAACCAGGGCCGTGGCTTAGCACACATCCAGCACACCCTGCCGCCACCCCTTGTTACTGCCACATACCTGCCCCGGTGCCTGTGCTCCCTCCCAACCCCTCCAATGTGAGCTGTAGGCCAGGCCCAGGTGGGAACGTTCCATTTCTGGTGTTTATTGCCTACACACACCTGCCACCTGGTTCCTTGCAGACCTGGACTTAGGGCAGATGCTTGTTTATAGGTTAACTGACTTTGAGCTGTGTGGGAAGGTTGATCACTAGGAGAGGTCAAGGAGCTCCTTCTTATCCTATGAGCTGGTCATTAAGCTGGAGGCTGGAAGGTCCCAGTAGAGCCCTTGCCTGCAGACTTGGTGATAGAAAGCCTATCCCTGATGAGTCTTAGGGCTGAGGTTTTCAAGATCAGAGAAACTTCCAGGCTCACTTGCCAGGGTCAAGAGGCCTTGGGGTTTGTTTAGGAACCCCCTTGGGGAACTTAGGGGCTAGGGCAACTCAGTGTGCAGCTCCTGGACCCCAATACTTGGGAAAGGGAAAGAAGCATAACAGCAGAATTGGTAGGTGGTTGTGGAGAAGGGTGGAGGATGGAGCCCTCTCCACTCCAGTCCATAATGACAACACTGTTGAGTCCGTTCTGCCAGCCGTTGCTTTTCAGGCCTGCAACATGCTTGACTTGTGCATGTGAATCAAGTGGCGGGGTGTCCAGATTTCCCCTCCCTCCCCCTCTTTTCCCCTTCCCTCTCCTGCTGCCTCCTCCTCAGAGCAGAGATGCTATTCACTCTAATTCTGCTCCAGGCCAGGCACCTTTCACTCGGAGTCTTAGGGGCTGTAGGGTTCACCCACCCTGATTGTTTTGCTTTACACTTTCCTCACACTCAGAGGAGAGAGTCAGAGTCAAAGCTGACCCCCTGCCCAGCCTGCTGCCCCTCACCCAGTCACTCCAGAGCTCCAGCTGTCTGCACTGGGTTAATTCAGAGACGCAGTGTTCAATACTGGCTGGTTCAGCTCCTTCCTGGAGAATTAAGGTGAAGAGCATTGACCCAGGAGACTTGCCTTGTTCAGGCCCTGCTTTTTGGGCATGAGCTTGTTTCCCTTTGTACCTGCCTTCTGCACCTGCTGCCTTCCCTGCCTGCCCGCCTGCTGCCTGCTGCCTGCCTGGCTGGGCCTCCCACCAGGACTGGCCTCTCTCCTGCCTGCTGCAGGGGCATGCATTGGGCTCCTGCCCTACCCTACCTGCACTGGTCCTTTCCCTCTCCTTCCCAGAGTCTCAGGCATGGCTTGCAACCCCCTCACTCCCAGAGCCGCAGCCCCTCCTCACCAAGTATGTTCCCTTAATTTGCCTCCTGGTGGAGCTGAAGGGCCAGATACCTACCAAAATGTCAGCCACGAGCCTGGGAAATAAGCCCCAGACACAGCTGGGTAGCTCCTGAGGGGACTGGAGGGGGCTCAGCTCAGCTCTCCCCAGCAAGGCACACCCAGAACTGGAGTCTGGCTCCCACAAAAAATAGTCCTAGGCCTGCTCCACGCCATGCAAGGCCCAGGCTGAGCCCGCACCCTCTAGACTGAAGGAGAAGCAGCACCGGCAGGAGTCTGCTCAGCACATACAGCTCTCTCTCTCTCCTTGTCTTCACTCTTCTCTGCTCTATTCCTCCCTCCTGGTGTCACCTCCTAGTCCTTTCACTTCCTGCCTTCACTTTGCTTTATCTCTGTGGCTCACTGGACCCGCCAAAGTCCCCCATGAGCAGTGCCCTGCCCGACTTGGGCCCTGGAAGCTCTCGAGGATCTTCAGTTCTGATTCAGACCAGCTGGGCTGGCTGAGAAGGCTCTGTCTACTGGTGGTATAGACGTGTCCAAGGAGCTATCTTCTGAGGCTACACTGGGGCACGTTCTTCTATGACTAACATGTTGGATGATGGGCCTGTGTGCCCAGCCTCCATCCCCATCTCCACAGTAGCCTAGCAGCCTGGGCATTTTGCCCTTCCTTCCAGCTCATAAGTGTGTTTCTAGGAGGCCACCATGCTGACTGCAGTCAGGCTAGGCAAGAATGGAGGAGCCCACCTAGGCTGCCATGGGATCTGGCAGCTGGGGCAGCTGGCCCAGGCAGGGAGCAGTGTTCCTCCTTAACAACTGGCTGCCAGATCTGGTCTCTCTCAGAAGAGCAAGGCCTGTAGGACAGGTGACTTGGGTATCCCTGGGGGGCCTTGATCAGTAGGGACTCCCCTAGAGGGCAGGGCTCAGAATTTAAAGCATTCTAAGCACCTTTCTGAGCATCTCAGAGTTTGACCAAAAGGGCTAAGCTGAATCCTTGAAGGCCAAGCTAACTGGGAGCATTTTAGGGAACTCAGGCCTTTGTTCTTTCTCTTACTTTCCCCTCTAGAAAAGCAAGAATTTGCTGGCAGCAAGATGGAGATAGACACCCACAGTCATTCATTGATAAAAGTCCTCAAGTATTTTATCTTATGTAGAAAGACACCATGCCAACCCTCTCCAGGCTTGGTGGAGGCTGGGAAGTGTCAGGCACCTTCTCTCCCCACCATTTCTGTCTCTGGGCTCTGGACCAGGCAAACACTACTCCCGAGATTTTCCACCAATGGGTGACTTCATGCTGCAGCTCTGGGCACAGAGGTGGGCATGCTGCAGGGTGCCTGGGAGAGGAGATCTCTGAATCCCTGACCACGGCTCCTTTCCTGCCCTCAGATGCTGGTGACATGATCGAGATGCAGGGCTTTGGACCCAGCCTGCCAGCCTGGCACCTGGAGCCCCTGTGTGGTCAGGGCTCCTCCTGCCTCTCCTGTTCCTCCAGCAGCTCCCCATATGTGACCCCTAGCCATTGCAGCTGTGTTCCTGACCGGTGAGTGAGGGGGGGCCAGAATATCAGCTTCCCTAATGTGTCCGTCTATGTGCATGTCCATCTGTCCTTAGAGGCTGTGTAATTTGTATGGCAGGGTGGCCTCTGGAGTTAGACAGACATGAGTTCAGATTTCACTTCTGCTACCCATGTGACTTTGGCAAGTAACTAAGTCACTGTGAGCCTCTATGTTTTTGAGCCTCAGTTTCTTCATCTATAAAATGAGAATAATACCACCTGCTTACTAAAGCGCTGTGAGGACTAAATGAGATATAATTGTGTGAACATCCAGAGTTGTGCCTGGCACATAATAGGTGCTCAGTGCTTGTGAGTGTCCCTTCCTGATGTGACATAGGTTCTGCTGTCAGGCAGTACATCTGAGGTTACTCAGATGTCTAGGCATTTGCCATGTGTCAAAAGCAGCACAAGTGGGCTTCATGTGAGCTGTTCCCCCTAATCTGTTTCTCCTAGGTCTCAGGTGGCTATATCTAGTTTTACATGAAGAAAACAAGATTTATTAAAGTCAAGTTAGTTGCCAGGCCAGGTACGGTGGCTCACACCTATAATCCTAGCACTCTAGGAGGCTGAGGCAGGTGGATTGCTTGAGCTCACGAGTTCAAGACTAGCCTGAGCAAAAGCAAGACCCCGGCTCAGAGTTGGAGGTTACTGTGCTATGATGCCACAGCACTCTACCCAGGGTGATAGCTTGAGGCTCTGTCTCAAAAACAAATTAATTAAAGTAAAATAAAATAAGTTAGTTGCCAAAGGTCCCTGGGTTGTTACGGGCTAGGCAGGGCCACAGGCACCTCTATCAAGGGTGGCTGGCAGGGATGGGGAGCCTGCTGACATGCTACTGGGCTGTGGATCCCACTCCATATATCATCCCAAGTGCCTGACCTGTCCCCTCAGCTCACATGTCCTTCCTTCTTTTCCTCCTCTCACCACAGGGGCCATGGGTCCCTTCTCTCTGAGCCAGGCTGTTTTCACAGGTTGCCCCTCAGGCTACTGTGTGAGAGCATGAAGAGGCAGATTGTGTCCCGGGCCTTCTATGGCTGTGAGTGTGGGGTGACATGGGGCTATGAGTGGCTGGGGGCAGCGGAGGCGCCTTGCTCACAGTCTCCTGGCTGCCCACTGCAGGGCTGGCATACTGCCGCCACCTGTCTACGGTGCGGACCCACCTGTCAGCGCTGGTGCATCACAACATTATCCCACCTGACCGGCCCCCCGGGGCCTCAGGAGGCCTCACCAAGGATGTGTGGAGCAAGTATCAGAAGGACAAAAAGGTATAAACTCTGGGGTTCCAGAGCCAGAGGCTGGGTCAAGAGGCAGGGCAGGCAGCAATGTGTACAAAGCCACTTGCTTGTAGATCAACTGGGTATTCCAGATAAAATGTGAGGTAGATGGGGTTGAGGGGCGAAGACTGATGGCCATGGATGACCTGGGTCATAGTAGAATCCCATTCTACCCATACAACTGGGTAGAATCCCGTACAGTGGGTTTACATGGGAAGGGGACTGGACGGGAGCTGTGTCTGCCTCCACATTGCCCTGTGACCTCAGGCAGAACTTTGCCTCTCTCTGGGCTGTTTCCTGCCCTATAAGGAAGAAGGGTGGAACTAGATCTCATTTGGGGCACAAGAGGACATGGCTGTCCCAAAGCAAGGTTTGCCTGAGCGTCAGCAGAGTCACTAAAGCCCCTCCTGGGCCCCAGTTCTCCATGGGAAGGGGCTCAGCTGGGCCATGCTGACTGTGGGGCTGCATAGTCTTTACTCCTGGGTCCCTCAGAACTACAAGGAGCTGGAGCTGCTGCGGCAGGTTTACTATGGAGGTGTGGAGCATGAGATCCGCAAGGACGTCTGGCCCTTTCTGCTTGGCCACTACAAGTTTGGCATGAGCAAGAAGGAGATGGAGCAGGTTAGGGGAGCCTATCCCTGTGGGGCTGGGGAGATAGGAGGCTGGGTCCAGACCCCCGGGAGGGGGCCTCGTAAGCCTCAGCCCCTTCCCGGCTGGAAAGAAACATGGCAGAGGAGGATGTTAGCAGGGAGGCTCCACTGTCCCCACCCTGGGAACCTACTCTAGTCTCTGGCTGTCCTAGCCTCTAAGACTCAGGGCCAAAGGCCCAGTGTCTGCCCAGCCCTGCAGAGGAGGGCCTGGTGCAGCCCTCCCATCATGATCATGGTGTGATCTGAGGACAGGTGGATGCAGTGGTGGCAGCAAGGTACCAGCAGGTGTTGGCGGAGTGGAAGGCCTGCGAGGTGGTGGTGAGGCAGCGCGAGCGGGAGGCTCACCCAGCCACACTCACCAAGTTCTCCTCGGGCAGCAGCATCGACAGCCACGTGCAGCGCCTCATCCACCGAGACTCCACCATCAGCAATGATGTGAGCCAGACGGGGCCTTGAGGGTGGGGGGCCTGCAGGGAGCCACTTGCATTTATGCATGGTAGTCCAGGACACTAGCCTGGCTTCTGATACTAGCTGTGGAGCCCTAGAGGGAAGGCTTAATGAGTCTGTCTCATTTTCTTCAACTGAAAAATAGATAGCTGTCCCTCTGCTGCCAACTTTTCTGGGTATCATGTTCTGTTTGAACCAACTAGTAAGGAAAGATAGGTTCACTGGGATTTAGGGGAAACCTTCTGTCCTTGTAGAGAGAACTCAGAGCTAGCAATAGGCAGCCCTGGGTCCCAGTCCTAGATCCATTACTGACAAGACGAGTATCTCTGGGCAGAAACTTCCAACCCTTGGTCTTGGTTTCCCTTCTCCACTCATATCCTCTGATTATAAAAGCTTCCTGGAGAGCTGTTGGCCAGAGAACAAGGAAGCAGTCAGAATGGTCCCACTGGTGTCTACTGATGAAAGCCCCCCTCCCCTGTGATACTGTCTGTTGCCTTATAGAATGAACTATGCAAAGCTAGCAGAGCACGGGAGGGTGGTTCTTCCTGGCATTACCCCTGTCTTTAGAACAGCAAGTTCTAAACTATGCCTACTTGGCCCAACCAATACTGATGAGTTTCATTTTTAAGGACATTGTTTTATTAATTTGTTTTTTCTTTAACATTGCCTTTTTAGATAATGTGCATTCTTTTTACTTTACTAAATCCTTAATAATATTAACAGAAAATCTAAGTTGAAATAAGACTTTCTATTTTTTTTTTTTTTTGAGACAGGGTCTCATTATGTTGCCCTCAGTGTTGTGCTATGGCATCACAGCTCACAGCAACCTCAGACTCTTGGGCTCAAGAGATCCTCTTGGCTCAGCCTCCCGAGTAGGTGGGACTATAGGGGTCCGCCATGCCTGGCTAGTTTTAGTATTTCTATTTTTAGTAGAGATGGGGTCTAACTCTTGCCCAGGCTGGTCTTGAACTCCTAAGCTCAGGCGGTCCACCTGCCTTAGCCTTCCAGAGTGCTGGGATTATAGGCATGAGCCACTGCACCCTGCTGAAGCAAGAGTTAAATACAACTAACAAGACCCTGTGTCCTCTTCCATGTGCTTTGTTCTCAATCCCCTATTCATGAATGTGTTCTCCTTCTCCCTGCCTTTGGGTTTTGTGAAAGTCCATACTAGTGTCCAGCTGCTTAGCTCACAGATGGCAGCCTCCTTCCCTTCCTTGCTGGCTGTGCTCTGAGGCTCCTGATTTCCTCAGAGCAGAGTCGTGGCCTTACCCCATACTTTATGCTTCTATTCTTAGCATCCCTTTCCCAACTTACTCTAAATAGAAAAATAATGACCAAAACCAGTCTGTGTGTATGTTTCTTGTTTTACCTGTGATTGGTCCATTGTTTCCGAACAGTAGAATATGTTGTTTCCTTTTACATCTCAATTCTCCTCACCTTGCCTGAGGGCTAACGTAGATGACTGTAGAAAATTCCTGTCTTGGGCTGCTGAGTGTTGAGTACTGAAATAAAGAAAATCTTGTTTTTTCTAAAACCTCTGGTGGGCTTTCACCCGGGGTGCTTTAGCAGGTACACCTGAACACCGAGGACACTCTCCTGGTCTGTGACTTGAGGCATCTGTAGAATGAGACTTAGCTGACACTAACCACTGAGTGTCCAGGCTTCTGGTTTCCCTTCTTTTCAGCAGCCACTGGAAGCCTTGGCGTGCTTCCTACCAACAGAGACTGGACAGGGCTCAAGACATATTTACCCAGAGACCTTGTTTCTCTCTGCCTTGGAGGTGGGGGGTGGGTGGCTCAGAAGCTGGCTTGGTGCCCAGTAGTGGCAGTGTTGGAGGCCATGGTGGGGGTAGGGGACTGAAGAGAACTCTCAATTCCTGTTCCATTCTGACCGTGGGAGGAGATGGACTGCAGGAAGGGGCTGGAGTGCAGGTGGGAGCTGCTGTCTCTTCAACCCTACCAGGTGTTTATCTCTGTGGATGAGCTGGAGCCCCCAGGGCCCCAGGGACCTGAAGATTCCAGACCAAGGCCTGACCAGGAACTGGGAGCCGAGACCCCGGGCACGGCCGTGGTGGAGCAGCAGCAGTCAGTGGAGTTTGACTCTCCGGACTCAGGACTGCCATCTTCTCGCAATTACTCTGTGGCCTCGGGCATCCAGTCGAGCCTAGATGAGGGGCAGAGTGTGGGCTTCGAAGAGGAAGACGGCGGTAGGGAGGAAGGGTCCAGTGAGCCGGTCCCTGCAGCCCACACTTTCTCCGAGCCCCAAGATCCCAACCAGGAGAAGGCTTCTCCGGCCAGAGAGCTGGAGGCAGGAGAGGAGCTTGCAGCTGTGTGTGCTGCTGCCTACACTGTATGTGGGCGTCCCTCAGGCATTGTTCCCAGCTTGCCCCAGAGGCCTCCCTGATATTCCAAAGCTTGGGGACGGGCTGGCAGGGTGGAAGGTGGGGTTGCTCTAGCTGTCCTGTAAGGGAACACTAGCCCATCTCTCAGCAGCCCAAGAAGACTGTGTTCTCTGAATTCCCTGGGTTCCCCGTGTTTCTGCAGTTTGTCGTTTAGGTGCCTCCTGCCCCAATCTGAGGGAGGCTGGTCAGTCTCACCCCTGACGGCACTCCACTCTTCCAGATAGAATTATTGGACACTGTGGCCTTAAATCTGCACCGCATAGACAAGGATGTGCAGAGATGTGACCGCAACTACTGGTACTTCACGTCCCCCAACCTCGAGAGACTCCGAGACATCATGTGCAGGTGCCGTGTGGGGCAGGGGTTGGGTGGGAGGTAGGGACAATGTCTCACACCCTGCTGCTGGCTGTTCTGTGAAAGGTTAGGTCTGGAAGGTGCCCTGCTCCTCTGTCCTGTCCCAGAATCACACTTGGCTCCTCCTGTCTGGAACACTTTTTTCCTCAACATCCCTCACCTCACCCCTCTTCATTCTTAGAGGTCTTTGGGATCTCAGCTTTAGCCACACTTCTTTACGAAGTCTTACCTGACTTCTCTAACCGTGTCCCACATCCAAGCTGTGCTAGACTCTTGTCTTTTTTGAGTGCCTTGGGGACAGGGGTCTGGGACATTCCCTACTGTCTCCCAGGGTGGGATGCACAGTAAGTGCCTCAAGGTCATGGGAAAGCTAACTTCTGGATGGCAGGCTGCTCTGCTGACCATCTCCCTGGGGATCCCCGAGGGGAGGGAAGGATGGAGCATAGCCACAGTGACTCTGTCCCTGGCATTTCAGCTACGTGTGGGAGCACCTGGACGTGGGCTATGTGCAGGGCATGTGTGACCTGCTGGCACCTCTCCTGGTCATCCTCGACAATGGTGAGGGAATAAGGGGGGTTTCCTAAAATGATGTTGGGATTGGGCTAACATAAGCTAGAGAAAGGAAAAGATGGCTAGGTCTGGGAGGCTGAGGCAGGTGGACTGCTTGAGCTCAGGAGTTAGAGACCAGCCTGAGCAAGAGTGAGACCCCATCTCTACTAAAATAGAAAAACTAGCTAGGTATCGTGGTGAGTGCCTGTAGTTGTCTGAGCTACTCAGGAGGATCACTTAAGCTCAAGAGTTTGAGGTTGCTGTGAGCTATGATGCCACAGCACTCAAGTCCAAGTAACAGAGAGAGACATTGTCTTGAAAGAAAAAAGAAGGCAGCTAGGTTTGAAAGGTGGAAACCTGAGCCAGCCTTGCCCTCCAGGTTCTCTTGCCTAGCTGGCTTTACTCCTGTCTTCCCTCAGATCAGCTGGCCTACAGCTGCTTCAGCCACCTCATGAAGAGGATGAGCCAGAACTTCCCCAATGGGGGTGCCATGGACACCCACTTTGCCAATATGCGGTCTCTCATCCAGGTATGCTGCCACGGGTACATGATCAGGCAGAACTGGGCATGTCCTCCCTTTCCAGGGAACATTCCAAAAATGTCCTTTACATATAAGCTTAATTTCTTTCGTTTTAAAAAATATTATTTTCAGTGTCACAATTGAGTATGCGTGTGTGAATGCTTGTTCTCATGAAAGTTCTGGAGAATAGTAGGGACTGATGAAAATGGTGTAACTCAGCTGGGTATGGTGATTCGCCTGTAATCCCAGCACTCTGGGAGGCCCAGAAGGGTGTTTTGCCTGAGCTCAGGAGTTCAAGACCAGCCCGAGCAAGAGTGAGACCTCATTTCTAAAAAAGTAGCAGGCATTGTGGCAGGTGCTTGTAGTCCCAGCTACTTGGGAGGCTGAGATAAGAGAATCACTTGAGCCTAAGAGTTTGAGATTGCTGTGAGCCATGACACCATGGTACTCTACTTAGGGTGACAAAGTACGACTGTCTAAAAAGAAAGAGGTATAACTCTAAAAACAGTATACCCAGAGATGCGACCCCCCACCTTAGGAGATGTGAAGGGTAGGGAGGGTGGCTATGGGGTGGACAGGCAGGTCTGGGAACCCCACCCTCCCCTGGGCATGGAAGATGGTGGGGGTGGGGTGGAGAGAGGCAGCATCAGTTCAGGATTCAGTCTCTCTCCCTTTCCTCACCTATGTAAGATCCTGGACTCAGAGCTGTTTGAGCTGATGCATCAGAATGGAGACTACACCCACTTCTACTTCTGCTACCGCTGGTTCCTGTTGGATTTTAAGAGAGGTCAGAAGTGGGTTGGATCATGGGGCTAGGGTCAGGGATAGTGGGAGGTTCCTCTTCCCCAAAGCCAGTGGTTCTTAGTCATAAATGTGCTTGGGAACCATTTGGGGAACTTTTAAAAACTACCAGTGCCAGGCGGTGCCTATGGCTCAAGGAGGAGGGCACTGGCCCCATATGCTGAGGGTGGTGGGTTCAAACCCAGCCCTGGCCAAAAAAAAAAAAAAAAGAAAGAAACTACCAATGCCCTGGGTGCCACCAAGCTCTAGACTTACTAACCATGGCTGCCTGGGGGTATGTGTTCTTAAAGGCTCCCTAGGTGATTCCCAAGTGCAGACAGGCTTGCCAGTCAACATTCTAATAAGTCAGGGTTTTCAGAACTTTTTCCAACCCAAAGCATCCCTGAGTGCCAAGATGTTAAGTCCTGTAAAAGTAGAGTTGAGTCCAACACAGGGGCTTGTACCTATAGTCCCAGCTACTCAGAGGCTGAGGTGGGAGGGTCACTTGAGCCCAGGAGTTTGAGACCAGCCTGGCCAATATAGCAAGACCCCATCTCTAAAAAAAAAAGAAAGAAAGAAAGAAAAATTAAGCTAGCTATGGTGGTATGTGCCTATAGTTCTAGCTTCTTGGGAAGCTGAGGTGGGAGGATTGCTTGAGCCCAGAAATTTGAGGCTGCATTGAGCTATAATCATGCCACTGCAGTTCAGTCTGGGTGACAGAGGGAGACCCTATCTCTTATTTTTTGGGGGACAAGAGTCTTACTATATCGTCCTTGTGCTGTGGTGTCACTGCTCACAGCAACCTCAAACTCTTGAGATTAAGCAATTCTCTTGCCTCAGCCTCCTAAGTAGCCAGGACTATAGGTCCGCCACAACACCCAGCTGTTTTTGTGTTGTAGTTGTCATTGTTGTTTTAGCAGGCCCGGGCTGCGCTCGAACACGCCACCCCTAGTGTAAATGTCTGGTGCCCTAACCACTGAGAAACAGGCGCCTAGCCAGAGACCTTCTCTCTCTTCTTTTTTTTTTTTTTAGAGACAGTCTCATTTTTTGCCCTCAGTAGAGTGCTATGTTGTCACAGCTCACAGCAATCTCCAGCTCTTGGGCTTAGGCAAGTCTCCTGCCTCAGCCTCCAAGTAGCTGGGACTATAGGCACCTGTCAGAATGCCCGGCTATTTTTTTGTTGCAGTTTGGCCAGGGCTGGGTTCGAACCCGCCACCCTTGGTATATGGGCCTGGCGCCCTACTCACTGAGTCACAGGCACCACCCAACCCTGTGCCAAAAAAAAAGTGAGTTGTTCTGGTGAAGTACAGATACAGTCTTCAGGAACCCAGAGTGCAGAAATTACCTAAGAGTGAGGTCTAAGGTACAAAACCCCCATTCTTGAACTAGGCTATGTGTAACGGAGAATCCTATGACCTTGGCCAGATGGTGCCCTGACTCCCCACATGGCTCCACCTAGACTCCAATAACCAGCCAGCCAGGCTTAGCCTTAGCCCCGGCCATGTGGCTGGAACTCAGTGAGCACCAGCCCCTTACTGTCCCCAGAGCTGCTGTACGAGGATGTGTTTGCTGTGTGGGAGGTGATCTGGGCGGCCAAGCACATCTCGTCAGAGCACTTTGTCCTGTTCATCGCCCTTGCCCTGGTAGAGGCCTACCGAGAGATTATCCGCGACAACAACATGGACTTCACTGACATCATCAAGTTTTTCAATGGTATGAACTGGTCTAGCCGTCCTGGCTGCACCCAGCAGGCCCCACCACCACCACCTCCAGCCTCTACCTCTGTCCTATGCAGAGTTAGAGGATTCTCAGGAATTCTGGGGTCCTTTCCCCATAGGTAGGATGTCAGGAATCTAGCTGAGGTGGGAGGATTGCTTGAAGCCAAGAGTTTGAGACTAGCTTAGGTGACATAGTGAGATCCTATCTTTTTAAAAAAACAAGAATCCAGGAGGTAGAAACAACAGAGCAGCTAGCCACAGCCTCCAGCCTACTACCCTCTCTCTGGGCCTCCTTACTATTACCCGTGTTTCCCTCAGAACGGGCTGAGCGTCACGATGCCCAGGAGATCCTGCGGATTGCCCGGGACCTCGTCCACAAGGTGCAGATGCTCATAGAGAACAAGTGAGAGCTGCAGCTGTTGTGTAGAGCTTGGGCGCCAAGCCCCTGGGCTACAGGAGTGAGAGGGCCAGGGGTGTCACAGCCCTGACTGCCCTGACCTCCAGCTGACCCTGCCTATCCAACGGTGTTCCTAACAAAGTGATTGTGAGCCTAGGATTGGACTCCAGGCATTGCTTGCCTTGGAGGGCAAGTCAGGGGCCAGGATGCCCTCACACCAGGGCAGGGATAGGAGGGGTCGGCCTCAGGGAGCAGCTGCCTTGGGGAACATCTACTCTGCTCCCCTCCCAAATATCTGGGAATAGCCCCACTGCCACCTGTAGCCTCAGGCCGGACTGTTCCCCATGAGTCAACCTGGGGCCCTATAAAGTTAGCAGGGGCTATTATGGCCTGGGCCCTCCCTGGCAAGGGTTGTGTGGGGGAAGGGTTCTGCACTTGCTCTTCTGGGAGTCCCTTTGCAGTCTGGTGCACTGCGTGCACACCAGACGCGCTTGGGGCAGCCTGAGCAGCTGCCAGTTCAGCCATGTGTGCAAGAGACCTGGGTACCTTCCAGGCCCTCCCCTGAGATTCTGGGGCAGTTAGAAGATGTGGGCCCTGGGTGGGAGCAGCCCACCTCAGCAGCACTGCCACTGCCACTCCCCACTCTGTACAGTGCACCCATGTGTGTCTGTACAGTCTCACTCTTGCCACCCTGCCCTGGCTGTATGCAATAGATACTGCCCTGGAAACTATAAGGATGCTCTTGCCAGTTGGATGATCTGGAATAGGGTCGGAGCACGTGCTCTTGAGAGGAATCACAGAGCAGTTCTGTAGGAAAGCACTTCTGTCACAGTTCCTCTCAGGGACAGGCCTCAGAGCTTCAGGGCAGCCTATTGTCTGTCCCAGGCATCTGCTGAGTCCCTGGGGCTGCAGGAGGTGGGGCATGCCTGGGTCTCCCGTGACTGTCCCTGGTGGGAAGCAAGGCTGGCTCTGCCTTCCATATGCTTCTTGGGATGCCCGAGAGGCCTAGGAACTCCTTGAAGAAGCTACGTTCACACGGGTGCCAGGAAGGGCATACCTCTTGATCCCAGGCATGCTGCTTGCTCTGTCATCGCATTTTCCCTCCACCCCAACACATGCAGGTGAGGCCTTACCCTGGGACTTGGAGGCTATGCCAGGGCTGAGTCCTGTCTAGTAGTCGCCAGGGTCTGGCGGACTTCCTGCATTTGAGAAACACGAGAAAGGGCCCAGCAGCCCTTCTGCATCCAGCACAGCCTTTCCAGCCCTCACCTGCCCCTGGGCACTGCACAGCCTATTTGGGGGCCAGCCCACCCCACGTGTCCATACCTGTTGTCATGAGTCCTTGGCCTCCACCAAGCACTGGTGGCCATTTGTGTGCCTGCCTCAGTGACGCAGTGGTTTCGTGAGGAGCAGAGTGTGTATGTTTTTTGGCTCAGAAACTATACTCTTCAGTGTAACAGACTAATAAACATAGCATTTGGCAACATTCAAGGCTCTGGGGGCTGCTTGTAGGACTGGCTGGACATTGAGAGATGGTGATGGGGAATTCTAGAAGCTCCACGACTGAGCAGTGATAAGGGCAAGCTCCAGAAGTCAAGGGTGGCAAAAAGGGAACTATAGTTGCCAAGAGAGGGCTGTGGGCTGCTCAGGGAGTTGGGAGGGGGGTGGCTAAACCTCAAGTAGTCAGTGCCCTGTGGAGGACCCATCTAAGATTGACCAGGGGCTCCTTCAGCCTAGGGATAAGAGTAGGCCCTGTTCCACTCCTTCCCTGACTCCCTCCTGGCCCCTCCAGCATCTGAGGGCCCTATTCTTACTATTTGGTATAGGCTCTTGCTCTGTCACCCAGAGTGGAATGCCGTGGTGCAATCATGGTTCATTGCAGCCCCCAACTCTTAGCCTCAAGCAATCCTCCCACTTCAGCCTCCCAGTGTTAGGATTACAGGTGTGAGCCATACCTGGTAGGAGAGGGCAACAGGAGTGGGCTGTCACCCACTGGACACTGTCTCTGAAATTTTTGGATCAGACTTGGGTCTGAGGGGGAGTATCAGGAGGGATTATGAGGTTTGGAAAAGGCCTGCATATAATAACAATGGTCACTAACCTCTTTTTCTGCCTTTCCTCAACCCCAGAGTGTCACTGGCTGAGCTCACCATTCATGGCTCCAGGTAGAGGAGTACAGTCACCCAACCTGTTTTCTGGCTCTAGGAGATACTGGCTTTCTGGATGTAGGGCCTGTAGTCAGTTCACTCAAGAGGTGAAAAATCCCATCCCATGGCCCTGGCAGGTTGAGTCCAGCTTTTGGGACAGAAAGCAGATTAGTAGCCAGAGCTGACCAGGCTGCACAGACAGCTCTGAGGCCAGGCAACTTGTTAAACCCCTAGGCGAGTGGGCCTTCCCCCATTCCCACTGATTCTGTTGCCCGCCCTACTAGGTATGGCTCACACCTGTAATCCTAACGCTGGGAGGCCAAGGTGGGAGGATTGTTTGAGGCCAAGAGTTGGAGGCTACAGTGAGCCATGATTGCACCACTGCATTCCACCCTGGGTGACAGAGCAAGACCCAGTACCAAATAATAATAAGAAAATAACAGGCTCGGTGCCTGTGGCTCAAGTGGCTAAGGCGCCAGCCACATACACCTAAGGTGGCGGGTTCGAATCCAGCCCGGGCTCACCAAACAACAATGATGGCTGCAACCAAAAAAATAGCCGGGTGTTGTGGTGGGCTACTTGGTAGGCAGAGGCAGGAGACTCGCTTGAGCCCAGGAGTTGGAGGACAGCTTGAGGCTCTCTCTCAAAAAAAAAAAAGAACAAAATAACAATTCTCTCCTATGACTACCTAAAAGAGATTCACCAAAGGCCCAGGGATAAGCTAGACTGCGAGCAGCCCAGTTTCTTTGCACACTCCTATGCCTTCTCACATTTATTTCAGCTTTATATTTTATTCCAGGCAATTGCTTATGACACAGATAGTATTAATGTCTCAATACCAGACCATGAGAGGTCTGGGTAGGATTCTAGGACCAGAGGGAATCCCATAGCCAAAATCATGGGTCTGCTGTGAGCAGGGGCAGTCTTATAGGTGGGGAGAGTGAAAAGCATGGTAAGCTCCCACCCTTGGAAAGTCAAATCGTCTTTTTTTTTTTTTTT
>NW_003852540.1:3491204-3517871 GCF_000181295.1 Otolemur garnettii | reverse complement strand
CGAACCCGCCACCTTAGGTGTACGTGGCTGGCGCCTTAGCCCGTTGAGCTATAGGCGCCGAGCCAAATTCTTTGGTCTTAAGCAATTCTCTTGGCTCAGCCTCTTGAGCAGCTGGGACTACAAGTGCCTGCCACAATACCTGGCTATTTTTTTGTTTAGAGTCGTTGTTCAGCAGGCCTGGGCCAGGTTCGAACCTGCCAGCCTTGGTGTATGTGGCTGGCACCCTACTCACTGAGCTATGGGTGCCAAGCCTCATGTCATTTTCTTTGATAGAGTAGAAACTGGTGTGGAGGCAACTGTATTCATACTTTTGATTTTTTTCCCCCCATTTCTCTGACCACAAATCCTCTTATAAGCTCCAGCTGAGATGGGGGGAATTGTCTTTTGAGCACAGCTTCTGCCTATGTTTAAGATTTAACAACTGAGTCACTCCTGCCAGGGCAGGGTCTTCATCTGTCTCCAGTGCTGAGAATAGTGCTTGGCATTGAGTGAGCACTCAGGAAGGGTAACACCTAATGTAACCCCTTTCCCTAAAGTGGCAGTTGGAGGCCAGGGGAAATGACCCAGCTCTTCCCTGAACTACCAGCAGAGGGAGCCCACTTCTCACAAGTCAAAGAACTGCTGCTATGGTGGGGCAGCAGGGAGGACTGGGTCTGAACTTCCTTGAGGTGAGCCCTTCTTCTGAGAACACAACCCTAAGACATTTGTGGCCACCACTCACTTCATCAGGAGTACCCCTCCCTCCACCAACCCTAGAATGGGGTAGAGTCAGTTCCTCCTACTGAGATTGAAAGTCAGGTGCTAACAGGGAGTAGATGTAAGACCAGGCAGCCTGGTTTACAGCTCACCCAGCTAATGTATGTCCACCTCACTCCTCTTGCTTCGACTCAAGTCAGCTGCCAAAAGGCTGGTTTCATCTGGACCCTGGGGAGAGATGCAGCTACAGGACAAGGGCCTTGAAGGCCTATGCAGAGCGGAGAACACTGACATTGTGGCTTTCAGTAATCTTTGGCTTCTGATCTCCAACATCTTCCCCTTCTAGTTCCTTTCTCTGAAGGACAGCTTTATGAACTCTGTGAGTGACCTGTTGTGACTACAACCCCAGAAGTGTCTTCTTTAGGAAGCCTCTCGTCCTACGTCCAGTTGCTGGGGCAATTCTCTCTACCTTTTTTCTATTGTGGGGTTTTTGGTTTTGTCTTTCTTGAGACAAGATCTTGCTGTATTGCTAAAGCTGGTCTTGAACTCTTCAAGCAATCCTCCTGAATAGCTATAACTATAGGCACATACTGTCATGCTTGGCGGCCCTCTACCATTTTTATAATGGATCATTATTGCTAAGAGTGGCTCAGGGGAAAGGTAGCAAATGCTAAGGGAACTCTGTACTGACTTGAGAGATCTGACTGTAACTCCAGCAAGGTCCCAAGGAAGCTATGTGACAAGTCACCTGGCCACCTCAAACCTGTTTCCTTATCTGCCAAAACAGGGCTACTTCTTGGCTTATTTACTTCACTGGGCTGTTGAAAGATGAAATTAGATAATGTTTGTAAAAATGGTTTGAGGAAATACAAAGCTTTGCAAAAGCATTAAGACCAGAACTGAAATTTTTACAGCTCTTTGAGGGATCAGAATCAGAACTGGAAGGTCCTGGATCTTTTTCTAAAGTTGACCAGCTACAAGGTGTTTAAGGACAATGCCCTCCAATCGTTAAGGACAGGTGATCCCTTGCTGCTTCTGGCTGGCTATCTTCCCCTATAGGCCTCTGCCTCCTTTTGCAATAAAATGACCCAGATGCTGCTGGTCAGCAACTCCATCTCAGGTTTCAGTGCAGGTTTATTTCAGTTTATATTTTATTCCAGGCAAGTGCTTATTACATAGATAGTATTCATGTCTCAATATCTAAAGTCTTGGAACATGAACAGCCACTAGAATACAGTTCAATAGTAAAAATACAATATGTACAAAATTAGGGTTTTTGAACTTTTTTTTTTCCCACACAGCAGATGTATCCAAACACATAAAAATCTCTACAGTCTGGGGTCGCTACAGTTTATATTTCAGGAAACAGAGACACAGTGACTGAGTCCTCACTGTAAACAAGGGCCACCTCTTTGGGGGTTGGGGGTGGGACCCTGGGATGGGGGGAGAAGCTGTTCCTGGAGAGAGCAGGGAGAGCAGGGGTTAGGATGATCCCCCAATTACCCTCCAGGCGTTCCCTGCCCTTCTTTGGCTCCCCCAAGGAACCAACGACCCCCTCTCCCCGAGGTAAAGACTCCCAGCCAGTGAGTCACTCTGAACATCAAAAGGTCAAACACGCATGAGAGGTAAGAAGTGTGTGTGTGTCCCAGGCTGGAAGGGCTAGGGAGGGAAGGGGCAGGCGGTCCCACAGGGTGAGGACAGATGTAGTCCTGACAGCTCTGGGTGAGGGGTGGGGTGAGGGAGATGCCCAAAGAAGGGCTGGGTGGTGGCTGCCCACTTGGGCACACAGCATCACAGCGTTCACAAACAACAAAAACAACAGCAACACCCATCGTCACCAATCTGGACATAGTCATTCGGCACTAGATTTGGAGGCCCCACTGCTGGGGGCGGTGAGTAGATGATGAGGTATCTGTGCAGGCCCCAGGGGCGACTGGCCTCAGGATGCAGGGAGAGGTGGACAGACTGAGGGAGGGGCAAGGTTGCCAAAGCTGCTCTGACTGTCCTGGTGTGTCAGGCCTGCCCTGGACTCTCCTGCTCTTTCTATTGTTGTCAAATGGGAACAAAACTGGCTCCCAAAGAGCCAGGGTGTTAGGTGTAGGTGGCTGCAGCTGCAGGAAGGCAGCAAGCTCAAAGAGGGATGCTGTGCAGGGCTGTGGGGCTCCCTCTTCTGGCCCTCTGAGGGTAGAAACCTGGTTCCTAGCTGCCCCTTTTCCACCCCCAGTACAGACAGACAAGAATAAGAAAGTCCCCTGGTGGTCTCCAGGACCAGGTTGGAATTGAATGGGAGAATATTCAAGATCTATGCTGGCTCCTCTGTGCCTGCCAGGGCATTCCAGAGAATCCTGAACTCTCCCCTCTGGCCCCTTGCCTGTCCAGAACCCTGCCCCACTTGTCAATGCAAACTTCACACCTAGGGTCACTCCTCCCACACTGAAAGCCCACTGGTGTGTGTCCAGGTGGGGAGCCACATGTGCATGTAACTGTGTTTGACACAAGGCCACTTACAATAAACACCACATACAAAGAGAAGCCAAAGCAGCCTGCCAAGGCAGAGGCAGGGAGGGCAGCATCCCCAACACTGGATCCCTATTACTCTCCATCCCAGGCTAAGCCCAATCCTTGGCCCAACTAAGGACTTTTCTCAGAGAAAGGTAGTAGTACACAGCAGTACCTCGGGGAGGGCACTCTGAAAACTGTCCGTCCAGAGAAGGGGACATTCAGGAACAGAGATGACAGGCAGAAGAGTCTGGAGCAGGAGCAGCTCTCCTCCACAGTTACTGAAGGCCCAGCCCTAGCCCCACTTTTTATGCATGTCCCCAGGGCTTGTTTGGGGAAGGATTTAACTTCCTGAGGACTCAGCAATGTAGCTTCTAAGGCTCCTGGAACCAAGACCAGATGCTGGTCCACAGGTTCCCAAGCTGCAAGGGGCCCCCACTCCCTGGGGCAATGCACAGCACCAAGCAGAAGGAAGGAAGCAGGGGAGTGAGCAAAGCACCTCTCCTTGCTGCCTTCTTGAAATGAAGAGCCAAGCCCAAAGACAGGAACAAATGTCCAGACCCAGGCTGCAGGAGTCAGGGGCAGAACCAAGCCCCTCCTTCCCTACCCCCAGCCTGCCTTCCTGAGGTCAAGAGCGCAGGGGCTGGATGGGAGTGCTCAGGAAGCTTGGTAACAGCCTGGGTTTGGTTTATTGTTGGTAGAGAATCATTAAAAAGACTTTCTACTGTAAGGAATCACAGAGACTGCAAATGCATCAGAGAGCCCCAGGCTAGGGCACTCACCTGTCTGGGTAGGGCTCCAGACCAGCCTCTTCCTAGGATTTGTCATCTGTGCTCAGGGGAAGGCCCCCACCAGTCTTGTCCCAAGCTTTCTGGGCCAAGTGGCTTCAGTTCTGCCTATGCTATTTTCCCTCCAAAGGCCTGGAAAGAGAACACTGAAAATCCGGGGGGAGGCCTAGGACGCTTGGCTACCTCACCAGACAGCAATAGCAATAGCAGCAGCAGCAGCAGCAGCAGCAGAATGGGAAGGTGGGCAGGGAAGGGAGAATTCGGAGAACACAACATCCACATCGCGCTGATTTCAGGGGACAGGGTGGGGAAGCAGGAACAGCACTGGAGCTGGCACCAGGCCAGACAGGCAGCACGTTCAGAGTATCTCTCATCAGTCATTTTATCAAGTCCTAGTGCAGCAGGTAACCCCCAGCCCTGTGCCCAACTCCCTGGGGTGGCCCCTCCCTCCCCTGGCTCAGAGTCTCTACACCCCCTTCCCCTAGGAGGCCTGGGGGTGGGTATGGGGGGGGTGGGCCTGGGCCTGGCTGGAATGTGTGGAGCTGGTGGGTGGGACAGTGGGGTACAGGTCCCCCTCCCTGCCCCAACTGGGGGCCTCTGAGTGGCCTCATCCTCAAGCCAGCTTGAGTGTGCTGACTGGGAAGGAGGGCATGGTGACCATGGTCACAGGGTTGAGCACTGTCTGGCCTACCAGCTGGGGGTGGTGGACCACCTGAGCCCCCACAGCTGGCTTTGCCATGACAGTGGCTGGCGGCCCCAGCCCGGCTGTGCCATTTACTTGCTGGTGCGAGAGGGTATGGGCAATGTGGCTCACCGCCACAGGCTGGCTCACTGCCACAGGCTGTGGGTACAAAGGCAGCTGGGAGCCTAGGTGGGCCACATGGTTGAGGGTGGCAGGGTGCACTGTGATGTGGCCAATGGGGGGCGTGGCAGGTGCCAGCTGCACAGCAGGGCTGGGGGCCGAGGGGGCAATGTGGGCGATGTGCTTGCCACCCGGCCCCTGCAGAACGTGGTTCACAGTCTGGATGACTGAGGCATGGGTGGTGGCTGTGTGGGCAATGACTGTAGAGCCACCCCCAGCCGTAGCCACCAAATGGGCTGGAGCTGGCACTAGCGTCTGGGCAGGGGCAGCTGGTGGGGGAGGAGGAGCTGGCAAAGGGGTCTTCTGCTGTGGCGGCTGCTGCTGCACAGGGAGGTGAGCAGGAGACAGGGCCACTGGGTGTGGGTGTGGGTGTGGAGGCAGAGGCACAGGGGCGGTGCTGGGGGGTGGCAGGGTAGACTTCAGCAGCTCCGGTTGAGGACGATGGCTCAGCTTAGGTGGGCCTAGGCCTGCCCGGTCCTCCTCCATATCCTCGTCTATGTTGTCCTCACCCTCTGTTGGGGAACATGGGGCAGGGAGCAGGTCAGAAGAGCTTGGAAAACAAGTGGTTGGAGGTGCAGAAGCCCATGGGTGCCTGGGGATATGATGGGGCTAGGGTAGGGGGTGTCCTGTCTAGTAGGCAAAAGCCTAGCCAGGGAGGCTGGAATCTGAGGTACAGGGTGTAGCATTTGAGGGTGGTATGGCCAGCACAGGGGCTGGGGCTCACCAGAGGCAGTTGAGGTGGAGGCCTGGTCATCCTCAGGTTGGCCTGTCTGCCGGAGCACGCGATCAATCTCGAGGACGTCCATCCACTGGCTTAGCTCATGCTTGAGCTCTGCCAGCCGCTGCTGTGTGGCTATCTTCTCCCGAGCCAGCCGCTCCATCTCATGCTCATATTCCTTCTCCTTCCTCTTTAGGGACTGGAGGACAGAGTAAAGGACAGCAAGACACTCTGAGCAGCAGCCTCCAGGTCACCAGTACCTCAAAGCATCTCTCCATATCAACGAACATATCAACAACTGCAGGGACAAGTCTGCAGTGACCAGGGGCTCAGCCTGACAGGGCTGTTGGAGACCATGCCTGCATCCTGGTCTATGCCTCTGCCCAGTGGGCTTGGCATTCTGGGAACATGGGTCCCCCACACACACACACAAAACAACTGTTCTGAGGGGCCTTGCTGCCTTTTGCCCCAGGCTCACATCCTGCAGCCTCTGCACTTTCCTGGTCTGACCCAATGCTGCCCCACCATTCATATCCTCTTCTCAGTCACCAATGTCCCAAGCAACCTCCTTGAAATCCTTTCCCCCCAAACTCTAAATGATCCAGTACTTGCTTCTCTCTACCTCACCATTCACCAATTTTCTCATTAACTTCAACGTTCTTGGAGTATGACCCACTAGATTTTATGACCCCACTCCTCCCCACAGCTTGCCTCTATTTCTTCCCTAGAACTCGCTAGCTCTGCACCTCCTCTCAGACCCTCAGGGTGCCCACATATGCTGCCTCTCAACAATGCTCTATTTATACACTTCGCCCCATCTCTCCTCCCCACCACCCGCCCACAGCCCTTAGCAGCGCCCCAGACTACTAAACATCCCTCAAGTAGGATATATATCCCCCTTTTCTTTTCCTTTTTTTAAATACAGAGTCTCATTCTGCTGTCCAGGCTAGAGTACCCAGGCATCAGCTTAGCTCACAACAACCTCAAACTCCTGGGCTCAAGTGATCCTCCTGCCTCAACCTCCTAAGTAGCTAGGATTATAGGTGCCTACTACCACACCTGGCTAATATTTCTATTTTTAGTAGAGATAGGGTCTTGGTCTTGCTCAGGCTGGTCTCAAACTCCTGACCTCAAGGGATCCTTCCCCCCTGGCCTCCTAGAGTGCCAGGATTACTGCTCCCCCACTTTCTACAGTCATACATAACTAAACTGATGAGACATGGCTCTTGGGGTGCTCAAGAGCACCCGCTGACTCTTGCTGAGCATCCCCTGAGAGGTGTCAGACCTTCATTAAGGTTCCCAGTTGGCCTTCCTCCTACGACACTGATGCCGCACACTTCACTGCAAACATCAGGAGGGAGATCCCTTATCCCACTGCCATCTCCCTCTCAATTCTTCCAGTTGAGGCAATCTTTTGCCTCTTAAGAGTCTTCCCTTCCACACTGTGGCACTGCTCCCTTATCTAAAGGGCTCCAGTTTCCCCTTGCCAAAGGGAAAGGTCAGCATGAGTCTTATGGCTCAGCTCCCTTCTATGCCAAAAGTCTTTGCCATATCCCTAAGACCTCTTCACCTGTTGGATAGTAAAACAGATCTCCTCTCTTCCTACATGCACACATATGCATACCCCTGTTGGCTTCTCACCTGGCTCTATCCCTGAGATGCCAAGGCTGGATGTGATATAAAATGAGGCCACATCAACAACGGGCCTATGGTGAGTCAGCCTTCACTCAAAGATGGTTGCTGGAAGTGGCCATCCTAAACTCTACCCACTTTTGGGGTGGCCAGCCTTTTGGACCAGGGTGTGTCATAGGTAAAAACTTCCTCTTATCACTCAGTCCGGTCTTCTACAGGCCTAGAGGCCTCTGCAATTTCCCCAGGTTCTAACTTTAGTACACATCATTTTATTTATTTATTTGAGACAGTCTCACTATGTTGCCCTCGGTAGAATGCTGTGGCACCACAGATCACAGCAACCTCCAACTCTGGCTTAAGCCATCTCTTGCCTCCGCCTCCCAAGTAGCTGGGACTACAGGCATCCGCCACAACACCTGGCTATTTTTCTGTCGCAGTTGTCATTGTTGCTTAGCTGGCCTGGGGTGGGTTCGAACCTGCCAGCCTTGGTGTATGCGACTGGTACCATAACCACTGTGCTATGGGTGCCGAGCCGCACATTACTTCATTTAAACCCATTTCCCTTCTTTGACTATCTGGATGGATAGTTTAGTACCTGTCTACTTCTCATCCTGTCTCTGTCCACTTCACAGTGGCTTTCTTCAGATCTTTCACCACTTCCAGGCTTCTCTAGAGTCTGACTGGAGCCTACCACCTTCCCACAGGTTCCTGTTCTCAGCGTACAACCAAAGCCTTCAGTCTACCTAGTCAGTCACTCTGGCCTCTCCAGGACTTTCAACACTTATCTTGTGCCTATTATCCCTCATCTCCGCATGGCAACCAACCATCCTGACCAACTTTTTATTAAAGTGTTTGTATTTTTGAGATGAGATCTCACTATATTGTTGTCCAGGCTGTCCAACTCCTGAGCTCAAGTGTTCCTCCTGCCTCAATGTCCTAAGTAGCTGTGACTCCTTAGGTGTGCACCACCAAGCAGCTTTATCTTTTGTGTCCCAAAACGCATCCTGCTCCCTCACACTGGAGAAACTTTGGCCTGTGCTGGGTTCTCTGCTCCCTCACTTTGTCTACTTCACCCTGATTTATCCCATAGATCTCAGCTCCAATGTCCCTTCCTCAGCACTAACTTTCCTACTTCCCCAGAATATACCTGCCACACCTGTCCCTATTATGCCCACCTGGCATGGTCTTCCATATGTTTACTTGTTTATAATCTGCCACAAGAACAAACCTCCAAGGAAAAACCTACTTTTTTTCTTTGCTCTGTATTGTGTTACAGAAGCAGACACAGTGCCAAGTTAAAAGTCCCTGAACAAATAAATGAAGCTGAGAGTTTATAGGAAAACTTGAGAATTTTCTTCTGTTCCTGCTTCTACCAGCACCAGAACAAGTATCCCTTATAGATACACTCCCTTCCCACTTAACACAGGTGCAGCTCATTCTGCTGCTTCCACCAAGTTTTGGGGAATTCTTTTAAATCCATACTTTAGGCACGTTGCCCCTCCCCAAATAAATAACTCTCCGTGTCTAGAAAGAGGAACTAGCCATTCCACTCTTCCTACTTCTCAATAATCACTATTAAGACTGCTGTCTGGGTGTTGTGGAGCATGCCTGTAGTCCCCGCTACTCGGGAGGTCAAGGCAAGAGGATCGTTTGAGCCCAAGAGTTTGAGGGTGCCACAGAGGGTGACAAAAATGAGACTGTCTTAAAAGAAGAAAAAAAAGACCACAGACTGCTGTGAATTACGTACAGAAAACAATCTCAACTAACCAGTCTAACATTCCTATAGCAAAGGCATTATTTTTTCCCCCTTTAGCATCACCAAGCAGGAGCGGAAATTGATTATTCATAGGAAATGTCACAGTACGCAGAGACTTGCTAAGAGGCCGGATGACTGAAAGACCAGTAAATCATACCTAACACCAACTTCTGCAGAAACAACCCATAAATAAGCCATCTGGCCTTCCATGGCCTCCTGGGACCCTCGGAAAACCAGAGCCCCCCTGCCGCTCCCAGGTGGGACCATTCCGGTCGTCAGCGGCTCCCCGCCCCTTCCAGAACACCGGCGCACCCACGCGGACCCGGCTTTGCTGCGTCACTCCTCGCGAGCCGCAACCTGGCTCCGCACCCCGAGGAGTCACGCCCCCAGTCAAGCCCAACCAATCCGCGAGCTCAGTCCCGCCCCTCCTGGCTGCCGGGAAGCGGCCTGGAGGCGTGCCAGCCCCTCCCCCTTGCCCGGGAGGGTGCGAGGAAGGGCGCGCGCTCGCAGGAGGCAGGGAGGGAGCCGCCGGCTGGGAGCAGCCGCGAACCCGTGCCTCCACCCCCCTGCAAGTCAGGCTCCGGTTACCTCAGGGCTGTGACCCCGCAGTCGAGACCGGGGGAGGGGTGGAGCCCCGCGGCTGCCTCCGCGCCTGGCCAGACCCCTCGTTGTCCCCTCCCAGGGGAGCTGTGATGCGGCCCAGACCCCAACGCTTCACAAGTGGGTCAACAGGGAGCCCCCAAGACCCACCCAGCCCCGCCCCACGCACCAGGGAGCCCTAAGTCCCTCCCACTCCCCAACGGCTCCCCGTCTCCACGGCAGCCGAGCGTGGCTGCCCGCCCCATCCCCCACAGCCTTCTTCCCGGCCCGCGGAACCCACCGCCGGTTTCCAGGGAAACCGAAACTCAGGGCCGTCATAGCAACGGTCTTATCTGGCAGCCCCCAACCTCAGCACTGCAGAAGGAAGCCAGTACCCAAAGGGAGGGGACACACAGCCAGGAGTGGCCCTTAAAAAAGGGACCACCTTCTTTTTTAAACCGAGGCTGTTAAAAAGGTTTGGTGACCCTCCCCCAAGGTACCCACCGCATTGCCCCAACTGCCAGATTTAACCCCCAAACTCGAGGGGTGGCACCTCAATACTCGCACCAAAAGGACCTTAATCCTTCTGGGGTAAAAGTGGGGGGCGTCGCGCGCACCGCAGTCTGGATAGAGACCACGCCCAGCCTCCCAGCACAGAAGAGTGACGGGACAGAATACAGGTTCCCGCCCAGGCACTGCTGGTGGGTTGGGGCTCCGGAATCGCTCCACGTCTTTCTCACCCGCAGCTGCACAAGCACGTGCAAAGCGGGGGCCGGGCACCGGGTTTTACACCAAATGAGTCTACAGCGCGCGCCTCCCAGGCCTCAGCCTCAGGGAGAGACCCCAAAGTTGCGGGGGCCGCGCAGACAGCGGAGGCTCAGCGAAGCGGCCGGGCGGGGGAATATAGGGAGGAAAGCGCCGCCGAACTCTCCTCTGCGCACGCGCGCCCTTCCGCCCGTCCCCTCCCGGGCAGGGAGCCCCGCTGACGTCAGCCGAGCCATGTGCTCAGCGCCCGCGTGGAGGCGGGCGGGGGAGCCGGGAGAGCGGCGGGGCGGGGCGGGGCGCGCCGCAGCAAGGGAAGGAGGGCGGCCAAGTGGGGAGGAAGCTGGCGCCGCCACCGCCGGCCGCTGCTTCCCTCCCCCATACCTGGATGTACCGCAGCGCGGTCCGCAGCACGCTCAAATTCGATGTCTTCTTGTCATCCACGTTGGGGATGTTACGCTTCAGGGTCTCAAAGCATTCCTTCAGATGGGCCCTCCTGGGGAAAGGGAGCAAGGGCCGTCAGCCAGCGTCAGGGTGTTGGGACAGGGAGGGTAGGCCCAGCATGTGCGTGGGGGACCAGGGTGGGGCGTGTACCGGGGGCAGGCGGGCAGCCGAGTCACACACACACACACCTGTTCTTTTCCAGTTTGTTGTGGACTTCTCTGGTTCCGATCCTGAAACCCAGACAGACAGGAGGCTCAGGGAGGAGGGCCCCATTATGAGGCCTTCCTGACCTCTCCACTACCCCACAAATTGCCACAGGCTTTTTGTCCCCAACACTCTTACACAGCAACAGGAAGTGTTGGCCCTGTGCAGTGCCATTCACACCCTTGGGGGCAACGGGTATGCTCTTAAGCCACAACCCCTATATCCCTCCATCCCACCCAGCCAACCATGAGGGAGCCAGAGGTCCCCCGGGGCTCAGAAACCACCAGTTGACCCCAACCCCCAATATTCTGTCCAGAGGCCTGGAAATACCATAAGCCTCAGCCTTGGAGGAGTCCAAGAACATAGAAGCCTGAAAATAGCAGAGAGCGATGGCCATTCGTTCTCAGGACAGAGATGGGCACAGTGAGAGAGAATGTGTCCAAATGTAGGATGTGCTTTTGGGCAGCAGGACATGCATCTGAAGGGCTAGCATAGGAGGGTACTTCTCTTGCACACACAGCCCAGCCTGTGGACTCTCCATCCCTCCAGTCCCAACTCTGCCACACCTCACTCACCCCCCAGGCCTCTTCTTCTGTTCACTGGATTTGACTTCTTCAGCTGGTGCCAACTTCAGGGTCCCAAGCGTGGGTGGGGGTGGCTGCTGGGGGGCCAGCTGAGGCTGGACTCCAGGGTGTGGTGCTATGGTCAGGATGGGTGTGGGGAGGGGCTGCAAAGGCTTGGGGCTGCCAGTGGGTGGAATGGTGGTCTTTGAATCCGGCAGGAGGGGAGCTGGGGTGGGCACCTGTGGCCTGGTGGGCAGAGGGGCAGGCTCCTTAATGCTGAGTCCAGGGGTGCTGACCAGGGCTGGCTGCCGAGGGGCCAGGGGCAGAGGCTGGGCTGCAGGGGGCAGTGGTGGGGGTGGGGGCAGGGGTTGAGGAGAGTTGGTCACTACAGGAATAGGAATGACAGTCAGTGGGGTGGGGGTGGCAAGCGGTGGTGGGGGTGCCGGTGGGGGTCCCAGCGGGGACAGAGGCAGGGATGGTGCCTCAATGCGGGCCTCCTCCACAGGCAGGGCATGTGCCAATCTGGCCAGGCTACTGGCCTTCTTCTGCTCCTGCTCCCGCTCCCGCTCCAAGCGAAGCCGCTCCTGCTCCTCTACACAGAGAGAACACAGGGGCGTCTCAGCAAGGCTGATGGTCCTTGCCTCTGGTTTCACCTGCACTCCAAGCCTGGCCTCTGACACACCCCTGCCCTGCCTAAGACACCACAAATACCCAGCCACATCCAGCTAGGCACTGGGATAAGTGCTGGAGGCACAGCAGTAAACAGACAAGGCAGAACTGGGGAGCTCACAGCTTGGGACTGGGAGCAGAAGAACATGTATCAGACTAACAGTCCAAGCTGGGGGAGGGACCGGGGTGTGGGTGGCAGAACCTGAGCTGTCAGAGGATGCTGCAAGCCCAGCAACCTGCAGTTAAGGTGGCAGGCACACCATGAGCAAAGAAGGTGAGGAGCAACAGGGCTGAGGGCAGAGCGGTAGATAGAAGCCAGTCCCCAAGACTTCACAGGCCACTACAAATGGAGAACAGAGAATGAAGAGGCGCCAACCACCTTCTGGGTAAGGCCTTCAATAACATTTACCAAGAACCTTCTAGATGGCAGACAGTATCTCCTTTTTACAGATAAGGTAAAGTTAGCTCAGAGAGGCAAAATGTTTTGTTGAGGGTCAAACAGCAACTCTGACACCTGGCTGGATGCCCTGCCAGACACTTGCTGTGCCAACATATGCTCACTGGGTATCTTCTCATGTACATCACACCCCACATACTCCCTGGATCCTCACAAGAGGTCACGTCACAGTCAGGATAGGATAAGGACATCATCTTAATTTCACACATGAAGAAATGGCTCAGGACTTTTTTTTTTTTTGAGACAGATTCTCATTTTGTCACCTTGGGTAGAGTGCCATGGTGTCACAGCTCACAGCAACCTCAAACTCTTGGGCTTATGCGACTCTTGCCTCAGCCTCCCAAGTAGTTGCAACTACAGGCACCCTCCACAATGCCAGGCTATTTTTAGAGATGGGGGTTTCCCTGTCTTGCTCTGGCTCAGGCTGGTCTCGAACTCAGTTGAGGTCAGGTGATCTATCGGCCTTGGCCTCCCAGAATGCTAAGATTGCAGACCTGAGCCACTGCACTGGCTTGACTCAGGGCTCTTGATTCCCAATGCCTTTATTTTCCTCAGAGACCATTCAGCAAACTCACCTGGTCCCTTTCTAGTGTCCCTTCTAATGCTAGAAATTGTTTCTCCCAAATGCCCTTGGCCGCCTCACCACCATCAACAGCACAAAAAATTGGATGGTAAGAGGCAGGCAGAGAGGAAAGTTGGGCTCCCTAATAGGGGTGGAATAAGGCAATGACCCAGGGAACCCTGCACCCCAGCAGTTTAGCATTTCTGCTATAAGCCCAGAAGGAAGGTGAGGCCTGCTCAAGAGCTGATCCAGAGGCCCCTGTCCACCTCTACCCTGACCTCCCCCAGGCCCCACCATTGGGGTTCCTAGGCCTCAGGACTGGGCTGGTCCTCAGAGAGTGTGCAACCCCCAGGCCAGGGAGCTAGCTGGCTGGACAGCCCTGGATTCACCACTCTGCTGACTAACAGAGCTGACAGCACTGTCTGGTGGACACGCCTCAAACACGCCACTGCCCGGGGTGGGGCTGGGGACTGAAGTTGGCTAAATCCCCCTCTAAGGAGGAGGGCATCAGCCCCTCAAATGTCTTACTGGCTTAGAGGCCCAGAAAACCTGAGGCCTGGTTCTTTGGCCAATCAACATCCTGAGTGTAAACTAGGCCTGCTCCCAGCCCCTCCCTCCTGCAGACTGGAAGGAGGAAGCAGAGGGGGAAGTGTTCTGAGAGGGAGCACTCAGTGGTTTCCCAGCAGCCAGAGTGCAAAGGCGAGGCCAGTCAGTGGGCCTCTTCCGTATCTCCCAGCCCTTCAGGAAGAGGAGATGCCAGGTTGGTGCAGGCCTTGCTCTTCCAGGCTTAAGTTATAGCCCTGGAGAAAACCAGCTCTTTGCTCTCCAGCTTCCCACAAACCACACTGCCTAAGAAACCTGTTGAGTTCCAGCTACAGAACCCTTCTCAGGCCCAGTCTGGGACATCTCCAGACCCCTTCCCTATCCTCCCACTCCCCTCAAGACAAGGCCCTTGAACACAGGGCCCAACATAGCCCCCACATCCATTTCTTTGATCCAGGACCAAAACTTTCACTGGTCTTGGGGCCAAATGCTCCATTCTCCACAGGCAAAGGGATAGACAGGGCCAAATCCAAGGACAGGTGCCACTTAGGAACCGACAATGCAGGCAAACCAACCATTCCCCACATTTTAAAGCAACTCCAAAGCTCACCTCTCCCCTACCTTCTCTTCTCTCTTCCAGAATCAGGCAAGTTCATTTCATAGGTGCCAGAAAGGACCCAAGGTGAATGGCAAAGCTCTATCACACATGGACCAGCTTAATAAAACTTGACTGGTAGTGAAGAAGAGGGTGCCCGAGCCAGAATCAATCCACTAAAGCTAACTGCCTTTCCCCTCAGCTCTGACACATTCCCCATCCAGCAGTGACCCTCCCTGTGCTCTGGAGACAGGGAAGCAAACTGACAGTTGTAGGGTTTCTCTCAGGAGCAATCTGGGTTTAGGCTCCTTAAAAGAATGTTCTTTGTTCTAACAGAATATAAAGAAAAAAAAGTAAAATATAAAAAACAAAAAGGATGTTTTTCTGCACCCATGGTGTGATCCTTGCCTCACTCACATACATGCATGTACTCATACTCTGGTACTTTCCCTGGGCTCCACCCAGAGGCTGCCCCCAAGGAATTGGGCATGACCCTTCTGGGGTGTCCTGGGGGCTATAGTTTCAGCCCATAGTCAAGAGCATGGGCACTGTGCTCCCTTCAACCTTCTCAAGCTACTGTGGCCCAAGGGCTTAGCAGACACAGGGCTGGGGCTGGAGGAATCGGCCCTGTGTGGCCTGAACATGCACCAGGAAATCTGTCTTCTAAGAGCTAACAGTGAGCTTGGGGCTTAAGGCAGGCCCAAGGTGAGACTTGGTCAAGAGTCTCTGAATACTCACACCAGTCCTTCCAATCAAGACAGAAAGGGGTCACTTCTAAGCCACCTCCATGATCAGGCCAGGCCCTTCTACGGAGCACCAGGGAGGCTCAGCCCTTTCCTCCTGTCTTTCTCTCACATTCACATACATCTGCAGGTTCATCATGTGAGCAAACTGGCTGGTCTACGTGAGGAAACCCACCCTTGAGGTTGAAAGGGGTATTGAGAAGAGAATCCTTGCTCAGGGCTGGTCATCAGGTAAATTTCCCAGGAAAGTGGTTCTGGTCAGCAGGTTCATGTGCCATCCCCTTCTCGCCTATTCTTCATCCCAGGAGAGGTAAGAAAGTGAATTCTGGAGCTTAAACTGCTGGGACCAGGTCTGGCCATTTGTACATTTGTTTCTGGAGTAGATTTAGCTTTTTTTTTTTTTTTGGCGGTTTTTGGCCGGGGCTGGGTTTGAACCCACCACCTCTGGCATGTGGGGCCGGCGCCCTACTCCTTGAGCCACAGGCGCCACCCAGAGTAGATTTAGCTTTACAGCACCCACCATTCCCTAAGATCCCCTGACCTAGCGCCAGGAAGACGTGACTGGGCAGCTAAACTTGGCCTGCCCCCAGTTCTCACCACCTGGGGGGAGGAGTAAGGCTCTAACCTAACCTTTTAGGAAGAACCCTTCCCAGGTTCCTTCACATCACCTCCCTCCTCTGGGCTTTCTTATTTGAAAAGAGGTGGGAGAAAAAGGGGTGGGGAGCAGCGGTTCGTGAAGTGAGCATTCACTGGGGGCAAAAGCAGCCTCAGTCTGGCGAACCCTGGTACACAGTGAAGACACAATAGGTACTCTTGAACTGTATTGTGTTGATGGTGGCAGCAGGTGACTCAGTCTCTCCAAACCTGGTGCATGCCTCCACCCTCCACTGGGCACATAGGCAGGACATTCCCGGTCACCGCACCACTGTCCATTGCCTGACCCTGTTCCGGACCCCCGAAAACAAGGGGGAGGGGAGGGTGGACGGATGTCCCTGCCCATCAGTTCCGCAAAACTCAAGCATGCAGGTCTCACATATCGCGAGTGACTTGACCTTGAGAGGCCAGTCGGCGGCCCAAGTAGGCCGGCAGACCCGCAGCTTCCCCCGCCCCTTGCCCGTTGCCGCTCCCCCGTCCGCGCCCGCCGCCGCGGCGGCACACGGCGCGCGCGCACACAACACACACTACTACCTCCTGCATGACTCATCATTGAAGCAACAATAGGCAGATAGAAAGGAAAGGAGGGCGAAGCTCTCTCTTCACCACAACCAAACCTGCCAAGGGAATCTGGGGGTGCTAGGAGGAAACAGGAGTCCCCAAATACTGCACACATGCCGTTCTATGGCTGAGGCCCTCGTGGCAGTCTGGAAAAGGTCTATTCTCCCAGTCCCTATTTTTGAAGCACCCTGAAGCTACAGACTATCAAGGGCGCGTGGGGACAGAAGATAGTATCGTCATCTCTCTGTCGAGGGATCGTCCAAAGTTTACCCCTTCTCAGCCTGGCTTATTAGTGTTTGGTCCAGGATTTTGCCAGGGGGATCTGGTGAGAATGTTTTGGGGGTTGGTGGGAAGAAGTGAGCTATAAATGTCTAGTTGCCCAAAGATTCTGAGGGTTTCCCTCGCCTCAGGATCAAGCACAAGAGATCTAGGCTACAACCGACAGGTGAGCTCAGCTCCTCCTTCGCAGGGCAAAAGCTCTCGCAGCGAGATGCCCAGAGGCCGGGCCCAGGGCCCAACCCGGCCCAAGGCCCCTTGCCAGCCCCGCCCAGGCCCCGCCTCCAGCCGTGCGCGAGGCAGCGAGGAGGGGCCGGACCGCACCGTCCCCAGCGGGAGTGTCCCCGGTGCACGTGGTCGGGGGCGGAGCCGGTCCACGTCACCACCCGGTGTAACCAACAGGCTTGGAACGCAAGCACACGCAACATTCCAGGCAAGAGCGGGTTTGGAACGCGCAGACACGCCACATTCCACACCGGCTAAAGCAGGGCGCAGCAAGGGGGGCCTGGGGGCTGCCCCTAGCGACCCGTGGGCCGTTTTGCAGACACCCAGTTAGTCCGGCTCTTACCCAAACCCCTGACGCGCGCGACCCAGCCCAGTTCGGGGAGGCGGGGTCAGGCGGGGCTGGCCAGGATCATAAGACACGCGATGTCATTTCATTCTGCAAAGGCCGCCTCCGCCCCAAGCGGCGCGTAGATCTGCCAGGAGCGCCCCCTGCACCCTCCCCACGGGGCCAGGGAAGCCGGAGAGCTGCTTGGCGTAGAGTAATCCCCACCACCACTCCGTTACACACACGCCCACTCGTGTGCTATACACACGCCCGTGTACACGTCCGCTCATCCCCTCTCCCCGAGCCTCACATCACACATCTCCCGTGCACACACGCACGCACACGCGGGTCTGCCACCCCCACGCAACACTATTCCTCACCCCACCCTCCGGCTCACACATCTTCAGAGCTACCGAAGGCTCCGCTGGCCCACTCAAAAGGAGCCCCCCAAGGAAGATGCACAGGGGTGCCAGGAAGCTGGGGTGACGCCCGCAGGAGCCGCGCATCCTTGCTGCATGTTAATGAATTCATAAATTAATTTCACTGCCCACATAACTCTTCCCCGGGCGGCGGCTCTTGCTAGGAGCTGTGTACTGCCCGGCTTCGCAGGCCAACTGAGAGGGGGTCCTGCCCGTGGTTTTGCGTGGGCTCGGGTACCGGGGTCACTCGCTTCCCCTTCCCCAGTGCCCCAGGGGCCCAGCCCGGCCGCTCACCACGTGCTCTCTGTTGTTGCTGCGCTTGCCATTCCAGGAAGCGGGCCGCCTCCAGTAGCGTCTCTATGCTCATCGCGCCGAGAGCTGCCGGGGGCGCGCCGGGGCCGAGGCTGCGGCCCGCAAGTCGGGCACAGGTCAGGCTGGCGGGCAGGCAGGAGGGAGGGATCACCTCCGGGGGGCGACAGGGCTGGGCAGAGCAGCGCACTCCACAGGGAAGAACGGGGGAGCACAGGGAGAAAAATCAATGTCTCCCAAAATATTTGCAAAACATAAATTTGCAATTTAAAAAAAAATGTGATGCAAAAAAAAAAAGGCGGCACTGCCTCTCTTCTTCCCCTCCCTCTCTTCGTCCCTTCCGATGCCTCCCGCCCCGCGGCCCCCGGGAGTCCCGCCGACAAGAAAGGGCTTTGCAACAAGATGGCGAGGAGGCACCGACACACACAACAAGGGAAGGAGCCGCGCTGCCCCCGGCCGCCGCCCCCGCTACTACACCGGGGCGGCAGCCAAAGCCCGGACCGGAGCCCCCGCCCGCAGGGCCGTGGCGTCTCTTGAAGGGATGGGCGGGGCGCTACGTGAGATGCCCCGCCCACCACGGACGGCGCGCGCACACGTGGCCTGGGTGGGGGTGGGGATGGGAGAGGATCGTGCTGGGTTTGCGCGCTGTATTTCCGCTCTCCCACCTCGCCCCTCCCCGACTGCAAGCCACAAGTTGAGCAAGGGCTGCATATTTGGTCATTCACAACAAAATCTGTACGGCTGGAAGGAAGGGTGGAAAATTCAAGACTTAAGATAGCTCAAATAAGCATATTCCAGGTGACGGAAACTTTAGGATGGTAAGACAGGCCTGACCCCTGGGTGTCCGCTCTCCACCCACACGCGACCTAAATCCCGCAACCACCCAGTTGTCGCAATTCCCCCGGGATCCGCCCCTGGGCGGAGCTGACAGCGGGAGAATTGGCCAAGGAAGCGGAGTAGTGATCCGATTCCGCTTTTTGTCTCTGTTCCTCCCCCCGCAGTGCGTTCGCATCCTATTAGGCGACGTCACCGGGCCACGGGCCAATGGGCGGGCAGGACAACACGGCATGGAGCAGCTCCACATGGACACCCCGCGCCGCCAGCCTTCTGTTTAAAGGGCCAGTGTCTGCAGGATCACATTCGCGGGTGCGGATGGGGCTACTGGGTGAACACAGGGTGGGACACCGAAAGGGAAATCCCACAGTCGTGCGCTGGCCTACCCATTACTTTTCACCATTCCCTATCTAAAAACATATCTTTCTCTTTCCTTCCTCTAAACTCTTGATTTTGTCTACGCGTGTCTGATACGAATGGAGACTCCGACTGTGCCACCCCGAAGGCCACCTTTTGCTCTGGGCCCCAGGCCGGGGCGGTTAAGGCACCGCGTCCACAGCCTAGGCGAAGTGGGCGTGGCCTAGGTCCAGAACAACAACGTGGAGGGCGGAAGCCCGGCCCTCTAGGCGGCCGGGTGACCTAGGCAGCAGGCGGGGCGCGGGAACGAGCGCTGTTTCTGGTTTTAACCGCGCTGCCTCAGAAGGCGGGGACCCCCCGCTGGCGAGCCCGCGGGCTTCTTAGTGGTGCTAGTTTTTAGGGTCGTCTTCGGTACAGTTAGAAAGTTAGACTTTTGAGGTCGCCCCAGTTTACTCAGTTTACAGATAAGGAAACTGAGGCCCAGAATCGAAATAGGACTGTTATTCACCATTCCAGCTGCATCTCGCTGTGGGGAGGAGCATTTATCTCTGACCCCCAGGGACGACTTTTTGAAGCCAGTAGTAGAGTAGGGTCCCCAATTAGAAAAAAAGCAGGGGGTAATATTAAACTGCCCAGTCTGGAAGAGGGTCTTACCACTTGACACGTTGTGATTGGGATGACAAAAATCTCTTTCGCCTGAAACCCAGCGCTGCTGTTTTGTTGCTTCAATGGAGATCACACTAACCCTACTGGCACAGTTGGTAGGGTCAGCTGAAGGCGTATTGGGGGCATCCTGGAGCATGTCCAATTCTGCTGTCCCAATACTAGGTGTAGGAACCTCAGTTCTGGCCCCGGAAGCCTTTGCTAACCAGTCCAAGAGGTGTGGGGCAATCCATTGCAGTGGTTTTAGGACTCCAAAACCTGGGTTTCACCACCACACAAGGCCAAAAAGCAAACATCTATGAGGCGGCTGAGAGGGAGGCCATCCTGCCAATCTATTCCATCCACACTGCACCCTCATAGGGGGAGGTTTCTATTTGGGGGACTAACTGGAAGAGAGCTAGGAGCATAGAAAGCAAAAATGAACGCTTCCTGGTTTTGCTCTTTTCCTTTGAGGGCATCATGGTATATCCTAGTGAAAGAAAATCTGCACAATAGATCCCGGTGAATGGGAAGAAGGGAGTTGTTTGCCAACATCAGTTTTTAAGGGGCTCTGATCTTTGCACTTCTAATACCCCAGCATCTGGAGCTGAGCATGGAGAGCTCATTACACACACAAATGTCCAGGTGCCACTGACCATGCTTATGATGAACTGGTGCAAAGGGGGATTAGAACACAACAGCCAGGTTCCTCTCCATGGGATGAGTGCACTTGTCCTGGGAGGCCTACATATGTGCTGTCCCTGATAATGCTTTCAAGGTGTCTGCCACTTGCTATCAGTATGGTTGGGCCTGGCCCACTCTGTGCTGCTAGAGAAAATGAGAAATTTAAAGGCAATACATAGGTGAACAAGGGTGGAGGGATCCTAAACAGCATGGTCGGTCCTGACTTACAATGATACAAGATTTTTTTTTCAGGCTGGGCATGGTGGCTCATGCCTATAATCCCAGCACTCTAGGAGGGTGAGGTGGTGGATTGCTTGAGCTCAGGAGTTTGATACCAGCCTGAGCAAGAGTGAAACCCTGTCTCTAGCCACCTGTTATAGAGGGTGTCTATAGTCCCCAGCTACTTGGGAGGCTGAGGCAGGAGGATTGCTTGAGCCCAGGAGTTTGAGGTTGCTGTGAGCTATGATGTTGTGGCACTCTACCCAGGGCAAAAGAGTGAGACTGTCTTAAGGGGAAAAAAATTTTTTTTTCAATTTTATGTTGTTAGAAAAGCATTATGCATTCAGAAGTCTCCTCAATTTAGGATAGGGCAATGTCTGATTAAGCTCATCATAAGTCAAGGAGCATATACATAATAGTAACCTAAGATAATGCCATTAACCAAGTTCTCGTTTTGTTTGGGATCAGCAGTGTAGCATTCTGCACACCATATCCAGTCTCCATTCCTGCCTTCCTCAGGTGGGCGAGGCTCTTGTACAACCCTGGAGTCTCTGCTAGAGTCTGAAACCCAACTTTTCTTACTCTTCTTGTCAAGCCCCAGTTCTATCTCATTAAGTAGGCACCTCTCTGAAAAGCAGTATTGTGAAGACAACTTTTCCTTCAGCTGGGGAAGCAGGAGATAAAAGTGGGGTGAACACAGATTTGAATGTTGGCCTCTCCCTTGCCCCCAATACCCCATCTGCTCCAGAGCTTAGTGGAGATGCTTGCTATTTAAAACAAACAGCCTTACTGGCTTCACATGATCATCTGTTTATTTGGGTCATGTGGGGACAGCAGCCAGGGGATGTTAGGCAAAAGCAAGGGTTTAGAAAGGAACCTGCTTCTGGGCCTCTTGTTGCCTACAAAAGCCTGAAAATGGCCCAGAAGAATTTCTCATCAACAAAGGTTTCCCCAGTTAGGGAATAGACAGTGGGAGGAGTTACCTGCAAATAAAGGGGAATGAGTGGGAGGGCTGTTTAACATTTTAGCTCCAGCTTCCTGTTCCAAGGGGTGGTACTGGGATGGAGGAGAAGCTGGCAATTGTATTCACTCAGGGAAAGAGAAAATAAGTCTTTTTGGCGTTAGCAGGTTAGCAGATTTGGGGAAAGATCCAAAGGCCAGCAGGTCTCCCATCTCCAAAAAGTTGTCCTAAAATTGCCCCCCTACCTGTGGGGCAGGGGAAACCTGGGTCATCCATCATTTTTCCTGTTCTCATGAACAGGTTTCTGTTTTCAGTTTTCTTCCTTGTCTTGTGTACCCAATGCCCAGTTCAAATTCCACAGTATTCCCCAGTTTTTTAATATGCTGAGACAGAGACATGCCTTTAGTGAGACTGCCCATCACCCAACCACTTACTCTAGTACTAGACATACAAGTCCAAGAGCTTGAAAATCAGTTCCATAGTCCAAGAGCTATGAAAATCAGTTCCTAACCCCTATAAAGCCTAAGTAATGAAATAGGGGAAAGAGGGTAAAGCCAGAAGTACAGATATTCACACTAGATCCTAGAAAATGTCCCAACCCTTCAGGTCTTGACTTATCTTTTACAAGTGGCATTAGAAGCTTTTCAACTATCATACTTCAAACAAGAGCACAGGGAGAGGCTCAGCACCCATAGCTCAGTGGTTAGGGTGCTGGCCACATATACCAAGGCTGGAGGGTTCAAACCTGGCCAGAGCCTGCTAAACAACAACTGCAACAACAAAAAATAGCTGGGTGTTGTGGCAGGTGCTTGCAGTCCCAGCTACTGGGGAGGCTGAGGCAAGAGAATCACTTAAGCCCAAGAGTTGGAGGTTGCTGTGAGCTGTGATGCCACAGCACTCTACTGAGGGCGACACAGTGAGACTCTTTCTCAAAAAAAAGAAAATCACTGGGAGAAAGTCAGCTGTGGGGGTGAAAAGGTAGAGACAAAAGACCAGTATATGCAGGGACATACCAGACAACACTCATTCACAAATATATCCTTATAGCCAAGGCCAAGTGACCTTTGGTAAGCCAGAGTGGGGTAAAAGGTCACAGAGCAGAACTCAACACCACAGTTATACTTGGAAAAGGTTAGTTTTGCTCTCTACCATCATGCTGGATGCAGCATAAGTGATAATATGACCATGTAAAGACCCAGAAGACACTAATTTACTCATTTCAGAAGGTATAGTCAGCCCTCTATATCAATGGGTTCAACATCTTCAAACTCAACCAACCAAGGATCAAAAATATTTAGGAAAAAAGGCCAGGTGCAGATGGCTCATGCTTGTAATCCTAGCACTCTGGGAGGTGGAGGCAGGTGGATTGTTTGAGCTCAGGAGTTCGAGACCAGTCGAAGAGAGAACAAGACCCCATCTCTACTAAAAAAAGTAGAAAAACTGGCCAGGCATAGTGGCAGGCACCTGCAGTCTCAGCTACTTGGGAAGCTGAAGAAAGATTGCTTAGCCCAAGAGTTTGAGGTTGCTGTGAGGTATGAGGACACCAACACCATGGCACTCAACCCCAGGGTGACAGAGTAGACTCTGCCCTAAAAGGAAGAAAAAATAAAAATAAAAAAATTAGCTTGTATGGTGGCATACACCTATAGTCCCAGCTACTTGGGAGAGTGAGGCAGCAGGATATCTTGAGCCCATGAATTTGAGGTTACAGTGAGTTATGATAATGCCACTGTATTCTAGCCTGGGCGACACAGTGAGACTATTTAAAAATAATAATACAATTAAAAAACAAAAAAACAGTACAGCACAACTATTTACATAAAATTCATATTGTATTAATCATGATAGAGATGATTTAAAGTACATAGGAGTGTGTACAAACTATCCCTTTCTATATTCATTCGGGACTCAAACAACCTCAGATTTTGGTATTCTAAGGGTATTGGAATAAATTCCCCCTGGGTAATGAAGAATAACTGTAATCTTATCTTTCTGTGTTCTGTAAGAAGTCAAGTGTGGGGAGGTGCCTGTGGCTTCAAGGAGTAGGGTGCTTGCCCCATATACTGGGGGTGGAGGGTTTGAACCCGGCCCTGGCCCAAAAACTGCCAAAAAAAAAAAAAAAAAGTCAAGAGTGGCTCAGTGCCTGTAGGTCAGTGGCTAGGGTGCCAGCCACATACACCAGAGCTTGCAGGTTTGCATCCAGCCTGGGCCTGTCAAACAATAATGACAACTACAACCAAAAATAGCTGGGCATTGTGCATTGTGGTGGGTACCCATAGTCCCAGCTACTTGGGAGGCTGAGGAAAGAGAATCGCTTAAGCCCAAGAGTGAGAGGTTGCTGTGAGCTATGACACTATAGCACTCTACCGAGGGTGACATAGTGAGACTCTGTCTCAAAAAAAGAAAAAAGAAGTCAAGTGGATTTAAGGTTAGGTAAGTCAGCTGAACCTAATTCTTTTTTTTTTTCCTCACTATGTTGCCCTTGGTAGAGTGCTGTCGCGTCACAGCTCACAGCAACCTCCAACTCTTGGGCTTAAGTGATTCTCTTGCCTCTGCCTCCTAAGTAGCTGGGACTATAGGTGCCTGCCACAATGCCCAGCTATTTTTTGGTTGTAGCTGTCATTGTTGTTTGGCAGGCTGGGGCAGGGTTCGAACCCGCCAGCTCCAGTGGCAACCTAACTGCTGACCTACAGGCACCAAGCCTGAACCTGATTCTTGACAAGCCCAGAGTGACAAGGAGCAGGATTCTGAATGACTGACAGAGGTGTCACAGAACTTTTCACCTCCAGGTTTTGTCAGAGGACCTCTCCTAAACCCACAAATCAGGTACAATCAAGTTCCACCTTCTCATTCCTGAACTTCCTCCTCTTCATTGCCTCATATGATGCCATGGCCAGAAGTGGTGATTGATCACCTAGTCCCAAGAAAAGGTGTCTAATCCAAAGCTGCAAACCTGTCAAGTGTCAGCTGGGTTGAGAAGTGGCCTGGTCCTCTTCTTTGAATGGTCCAGCCTAGCCTAGGGAAGTGCTATCGATGTGGGTCCAGAGTCCTCTTCACTCATGGAAATGAGTGAAGATAGGGAGAGAGCTCGTGCCCTCCTAAAGACAGGAATAAACATTCACTTTGCTTAGTGGTGTCCAATGAACTAGTTGGAGTGAAAAAGCAAGGAAAAGAGAATTATACTTGAGATCAAGAAACTCAGATGATCTCTGGGACACTGTTCTGCCTCAGGCCACTGTGATGAATTGAGAGCTGCTGGGTAGGCAACCATTCCTTACTGGTGCCTATGTCTGGCCTGAAAAGGTGACTGGGGGAAAGGGGCAGATTTCTAACCAGGCAATCACTATGGGTGTGGACACTGAGTAATAAGGAAAGAAATGCAGTTCAGAAGCAAAAAGGGAGGAGCCATGTCCTCTGAGGCAGCCAACTCAAGTAGCTGGAGGGGGAGCTGTGGATGACAGTGGGTCAGAGCCTGGGCAGGAGAAAGCTTATTGAGTACAAAGGCACAAGGGGAAGGATGAGAACCTCAGTTATGCCTATGAAGAAAAAAAAGAGGTAGCTTTACAACAATAAATTAATGCAGGTCAGAGGAGTGAGACAGGGCAGAAGTTATGAGTCAGGAGAGGTGGAGTCCAGCAGTGAGTGTCAAGAGCCAGCTGGGTCATACAGGCTGATAGGGAAGGCCCCTCCCAGGGCAGAGGGGCTGGAATGCAATCAGCACTCCAGGAAAGGACTAAGGTCTACTACCCCAGCAAGCCAAGTGCACACTTCAAAGCACGGCTGTAGGGTCAAGTCTCTTTAGACCCAGCAGATCAGCTGCCTACACCAGTAACTGATGCTCTCTCAGAAGATCAGGCAAGGCCCTCAGCAGTGGTCTGCCACTAGCTGGACTGCCCAGAGTAGAGGCCATCTATCCAGTTGGCTGTTTTGCATGCACCACCAGTAAGATCACTTACTAAGGACCCAGGGCCCCATAGAAGAGTCTACATCAGTTGGTGCTGAGAGCTGTGATAGGACATAATCCATCTCTCAGCCAGTTCTAGTCCCTGTCCCTATGAGAGACAGACACCTCAAAGAGAAGTGCTAGACAGCTTACCAGCCATCTCTTTAAAGAGTTACTCCGTGATAACTCCGTACCATCTGTTAAACACATTTACTGCCATGTGGGTTGTATTTAACTTACACTAGTTTTGAGTCCAGGGCTTCGTGAAGCATATGCAACTCACACATCTCTTGAGCTGTCTTGACCTAATAAAACACCATGGCCCCAAAGGAAAGAAAGTTTTTCTAGTGTGGCAGTCAATGTGGTAAATGCAGGTCCGTAAAGTTAAAACCATATACCAACATAAATTCAAGCGCAAATGTAAAAACAAAATCAAAATAGTCATAATAAAATAGTCATCATCATAGTCATAATAGTCATAAATAATAGTCAAAATCAAAATAGTCATGCTCACAGGTGAGCATTTTTATGCTCTAGAGATGGTGAAACAGTTTTTGACCCATAAAGGCAAATAAAGAAATATACTGGCACAGTATGATAGATTTGATTACCACTAAAAGTTTGTTCCTAACTGTAAAGTAAAATCATCACATAAAAAAAGGAAAAGGAAAATGACAAAATGGAAGTCTTAGCAAGATGTGCCCTTGCAGTTCAGTAAGAGAAGGAACACTTGGATAGAAAAAGGAACAGAACAGAAATTTTAAAGTTTATAAAACAATAAATATATGAAATAATATATACAACACATGTATGTCTAAGTACATGAAAACCTTTGAGCTTGCCAACCAAAATAAAATCCAAACAATGAAATAATTTCTTGCCTACCAATTAATTGATAAAGTTTTTAGAAAAGTAGCTTCCTAATGCTATCAAAGGTGTGGTAAAACCAGGCACACATGGAAATGTAAACTAGCACAGCCTCTTTAGTGAGCAAATTGGCAATATATTCTAAGAGCAAAGGCTTTACAAGAACCGTATCTTTTGCCTCAGCAATTATTATTGGAGATCTAGTCTTATTATGTCACCCTCGGTACAGTGCCGTGCCATCACAGCTCAGAGCAACCTCCAACTCTTGGGCTTACGTGATTCTCTTGCCTCAGCCTCCCAAGTAGCTGGGACTACAGGC
>NW_003852540.1:3482153-3490727 GCF_000181295.1 Otolemur garnettii | reverse complement strand
GGGACCACAGGCGCCCGCCACAACGCCCGGCTATTTTTTGGTTGCAGCCGTCATTGTTGTTTGGCGGGTCCGGGCTGGGGATTCGAACCCGCCACCTCAGGTGTACGTGGCTGGCGCCTTAGCCGGTTGAGCCACAGGCACCGAGCCGGTAATTTTTATTTTCACAAATTTTCTGACCCATATATTGGTTTTATAATCAGAAAAATGTTACCACACTATATTACTAAATGAAAATGATTATACAATAATGTACAATGATTTCGCATTTGCTATGTAAGAAAATATGTGCATATAAAAATACTAAGAAATATTTCATTTGAGTAATGGAATTAGTTTTATTCATTATTTTCTAAACTTTTTATAATGAAAAGAACTGCTTTTATAAAATTAAGCTGTCAAAAAAGGGAAAAAGTTGGCCTATGTCTTATCAGAAATGGCCTCCCATTCTTTGGGATCTTATGTCTCTAGAAATTGGCTAACTCACCTTTGGCTATGGGTCTACTTCCCATCCTAGTCTTTCTTCTGAAAGCTCCTGGGGTAGCCACCATAGCAGGTGTCTTCAGCTTGTTTTTCCCCTAGCATATCTAATCTGCTCATCCTGCTGCTTTACTCTGAAGACCCCAAGATCATTAAGGCTACTCTTACAGTCTAGGAGAGCCATGAGGAACCACATTAAGGCAGCAGCACCACGGAGGTGGAGAGGTTGAGCTGGGCTGGGGAGAGATTTCTAAGGTGCCATTGGTAGGATTTAGTGGAAGACTTTAGTGCTGGGTGGAAAAGGAGAAGGAAGAACAGAGTTCTAGCATCTGGAAAGCTAGGTGGATGGTGATTAAGACACAGGAGAAGCAGGTCAAGACAAGTAGGTGCTGCATCTAGGTGCAAGTAGGAGACATCTAGTAGGTGGTTAGGTCAGTAGGTGCTGCAAATTAAGGAGAGCTCTGGATTTGGGCATGATGAATGTATGGGTGAATTGCAGCTGGGTGGACAAAATCAGCCCAAGTGGGAGAAAAAGAGCAAGCAGGCCCATGGACAGAATCCTTGGGATTCTCCCTTTAAGAGGTGGGAAGAAACCTGAAAAGGAGGCGAGGCAGCAAGCATACAGGCAGCATGATCACCCCACGGGAGAAGAGGTCACGAAGTAATGGTTTACTGTGGTTTTACCATGGAGTAAGCAGCAGCATAAGCAGACTTGTCAGGATTCACAATTAAGTAAATTTCTCTAAATCTGGATTTATGGCTTTCCTCAAAAAAATCAGAAGATCCAACAACCCTAGCCATTGCTTATAGTATGGCAATGCCAGCAGGAGTTGAATGAAACCTATTCCCCGTTAGTTTGGGCATGAATTCTTTCACTTCTTGCTCTGCCCCTGGTGGAGCAGATGAGGAACTGTTTTTGTATCTGTACTGGTCCAGAGCTCACTGACATATTGGCCAAAGTTTGGCCCAAACAGCTCCCAAATAGATCCACATTTGGCCCTGAAGGCAGAAATCCTAGGACAAATGTGTCTGAAATAAGGATCCTACGTTAGACCAGATCAGGACTCCCCTTTTCCCAGCAGGAGACACAATGTTTCCAAATGGCAGGTCTCCAGGAGCAGGTCCCTGCTCGGCAGTGCTCTCTGGGTAGCTGCCTCTTTCTGGACTGCAGTAGCACATGGTACTATTTCCCTGGGGTATGACTGGTTGCCAGAGCCAGCCAAACCCCCAGCTGGGAATTTCTTGGCTCTGGTTTCTAGATCTCTGGGGCTACAGTCCCTGAATGGGTCTACCAGATGGCAGGGAGCCTTTGCTTTTCTCCACATTTCCATGTTCACACAGCCTACCTGGGGAAGAGGACTGCTGTTTTTTGACAATTGCTGCCTTCTCCAGCAAGCTCAGAAAGCACATTAGTTTTGTGTTGTTCTGTAAGTGAAATATTTGGAGCTGCCTTATTAAAAAAAGAATTAAACCTCTTCCATTATTACACAATTAGGTATTGTTAAAGAGTCATTACTAATTATCAGTTATTTCACATTGATTCTGGTCCAACATGTGCTTTCACTAACTACTTAATTATGTACACTACTGCCAAATACAAAACTCTGTGAAGAATTGGTAGTATGAATTAAGAACTAATTATAAATAATTTCACTTACTAAATCTTATTGATCAAAGGCTAGAAAATATTACCATAAAGTACTAAATTGTGAGTTGGGCAGAGAGGCTTTTTCTCTTACCCAGCTGAATCTCCTCTCTAGAGGTGGGTCAAATGAGTCTGGAAGTATATTTCCATCCTAAGTCTGGCACTTGTCATAGAATTCTGACATTTGGCATAAGATCCCAGCCTGAGCTTCTTAGACCTGGGTTCAAATCCCATTTCTTTTTTTTTGAGACAGAGCCTCAAGCTATCCCCCTGGGTAGAGTGCTGTGGCATAACAGGTCACAGCAACCTCCAACTCCTGGGCTCAAGTGAGTCTCCTGCCTCCGCCTCCCAAGTAGCTGGGACCACAGGCGCCCGCCACAACGCCCGGCTATTTTTTGGTTGCAGCCGTCATTGTTGTTTGGTGGGCCCAGGCTGGATTCGAACCCGTCACCTTAGATGTATGTGGCTGGCACCTTAGCCACTTGAGCCACAGACGCTGAGCCTCAAATCCCATTTCTATGGCTTGGATTTGCAGATGACCTTAGGGCAAGTCACATAAGTTTTCTGAGCTTCCATTTCCTTTAGCTATCCCAAAGGGACACCACACCACCTGACAGGGTTAGTGAATGAGACACTCTGTGTAGAAGATAAAGAATCTCATATCAGTTCTCTGTTCCTCCCTTCATAACATGTTAGTATGGATTTTGCTCCTGGTCGAAAGGTGGTACTCTACACCTCCATTTATATGCCTGAAGTCTGGGCCTTTTCATCTGAGTCCAATGGCAGATTTTCTGACCAAAAATCAAAAACTAAAGAGATGAGCAAGCAGAAAAGCCTGCTCTTTGTTTATGCCCTTGCCTGGGTATTTCAAGCCTTCTGTCACCCAAGTACTGCTACACCCTGTGAAGCAAGAATCCCTCATCTTTTTTATATGAGGAAGCCAAGGCGTAGTAAAACAGACTTACCCTCTATGAGGAATGGAACTGCTCTTTTCTTTCACTCCCCTAGAGTGGCTGGAAAAGTGTCCTGGATTTATACATCCTTTGCTCTTCAGAGATCATACACAAGCCAATTCTGCCGCATCTAATTGAGCTTTCTGCTGCACCCCTTCTCCTATCAGTTCTCTGGCTCATAGTAAGCACCCATGATCCCTCTACTTCCCTGAAAAAAGCCTAGAATCCCTTATCTTTCTGCTTAGATTGAGAGAGGTAGGTAAGCTACACCTAACAGGGCATACAGAGGTGCAAGGGCTTCACTCAGTCACTATACAGTTCCCTAGACTAAAAAGCACAACCTCCAACAGGCAGCATTAGCTGTTCCAAAATGGAGTATTAGCTGTTCTAACCAGCAATTAAAAAAATAAACCGCTGTTTTAGTCATTTGGGTGAGTCACAGCAGGGAATCTGAATGTCTTCATTGAGCAGAGCAGAGTGGTGTATGTGTGACACTCCATTGTTAGTGGGGTGAGCCCTGTGCAGGGCTCTCTAGTACTGTACTGGCACTGCCCAAGAGGTGTACACTTGGGATGATTAGGAAGGTACAAGACCATCAACACCCTGCTCCATGAAGCAGAAGCCAACTTCAATTAAGCTTCTTCTTACTTTTTACTGAGGCTAATGTCCATCAGCAAAAACCAAATCTCCTGAGCACCAACTTCCCTAAAAATAATATGTCAAGTCCCTTTTCTCGGGGAACCCCCGGATGGTTATAAAACTGCCACACCTTTTGAGACTTTCCATCTTCTAGAGGGCTCCTGACTTAGTTTTCCAGACTGAACCTTCTTCCTCCTGATATGCAAAACTGTTGGGTGGCCACCCACAATATCAGATCCTGTGGGTAGAGGGAACTTCATGAGCCCACACAGACCCCTGGGTTTGTAGTACACATATTCTACACAGAAACCCCTCTTGTGAGGTACAAGACCTAGATTACCTATATAACATCCACCACACGGAAGCCTCACCAACTTCTGATGTTACATGCCTGTTAGTCAGCTAACTAGATAAACCAAACTAGAATCAACAAAAGAACATTAAAAACTGTTTCTTTCTTGGCGATCTCTATGTTACTCTTCTTGGAAGAAAAGGCTTTTGAAAAGTTAACTGTTCTAAGATAACTAAACTTTGCTCTTCCAAGTATCCCCTTTAACTAGATAACAATGAAAAGTTGATCCAAAGGACTGGCCCAACCTAGATATATTCTAGAGTAGAAGGGCAGATGAAAAGAAAAAAAAAAAAAACAGTCAACTGGGAACATACACCTACAGAACATTAAAAGGTTGAAAGGAATTATGCCAGATTAAAAAAAGACCATGGATGTATTTTTTCCTTCTTTCTATTTTTATTTTTCAAATTTCATTTATGTGAAAAATGTAAGCGTTTACATAAAAATACAAATCTGGGTAGCAACTGGCTGTTTCAAGAAAATACTATAGACATGATTCCACTCCCACAATGACGTTAAGGTGTTTGATATAAGGTCCAAAGATGCCCCCGTGTGGTTACAGAGGGAAATGGCTTAAGGAAGATGGAAGGGTTCTGGCAGCTAGTCAGGAACTCAACAACTCACTTCTTTTAAAAGGCCTTGGATTTTCCAGCTCTTGCATCTTTTCCACACTTTGCAGCTTTACCATTCCTATCAGGTTCTAGTATGCACATGGTAAGCTTTGACTTCCATCAAGAGAAAAAAACATTTTATATTTTAAAAAATGTATACTAATCTGTGTGAAGCCCTGAGATCAGCTGACATGCCACCACCACAGAGCTGCCAGCCCAAGTAGGACAAGCATCAAAGCTCTGGTGTGGCAACTGTTGGGCAAGGATGTGGGGGGAAGGAACCAAATGGATGAAGCAAAGCAGATTCCAAGGAACAAAAGCAGCTTTAATGCACCTCAGAACACAAGCCCAGCTTCTGTTCCCATTTTAGTTATCAAGAGATCACAAGCCAATTTTAGGGACCAGAATAGAATTTAAGATAATTCCACAAGGATTTATTTTCATGCCAATCCACCAACAATGAACTTGACCTGTCGACACTCACAGAGAGTATCACTCAACATAGAAAAAAGATTCTATCTGCCCATACCATATACGTGGGAGAGAGCACTATCACACATCACATGTTTTCAAGCATATGCATGACCACAACAATTTGTAGATGACTTTTTAAAGTGTTTTCAATGTTCTCCCATTAGATAGCCTAAGAAACAGGCTATTCTTCTCAGAAGAGGAAATGATGACATCCAAATGCAAGGAAGGCACACATAGCTCTAGTATTCCTAACACTCTGGAAGCTTCCCATGTCACATAATTTTTAAATTCTTTTTTGGGGGGGGTTGCAGTTTGGCTGGAGCTGGGTTTGAACCTGCCACTCTCAGTATATGGGGCCGGCGTCCCACTTACTGAGCCACAGGTGCCACCCATAACTTTTACATTCTAAAATCATTAGCTTAGCAGCTATAAAACTTCCTCCATGGCACCAAGCCTTAAGTCTAGGGATTAAAATACATACAGAAACAGACATACATTTTGTGCTTCTAGCTACACAGTGTATTCTCTGGGAATCCCTAAAACTAAGGCCAATACTATGCCAGAAAGATGTATGGAAAAGGCAGGAAGGCTGGGTGCGGTGGCTCATGCCTGTAGTACCAGCACTCTGGGAGACTGAGGCGAGGGGACTGCCTGAGCTCAGAGCAATCCTGAGCTGGAAGTAGCTAGAGCGAGACCCCATCTCTACCAAAAAAAGCCAGGCGTTGTGGTGGGCGCCTATAGTCCCAGCTACTTGGGAGGCTAAGGGCAAGAGAATCGCTAAAGGAAGAAAAGAAAAAAAAAATTAAAAAACAAAACTTAAAACTAAGATGAGTGAAAGCCAATTAAAAGCAAAATTCAAAAAAAAAAAAAAGAAAGAAAAAGAAGAGGCAGAAGTATAAAGAAATACACCACTTCAGAACATGGAAGACTCTAAGATGTTAAATGAAACAAGCATAATATGAAGCTGAATATATAAAGTTAAAAACACACACTCACAAACCCCATCTGCAGGAAAAACACAAATACCAATAGTGGTTATGTGAGAAAAGAACTGAAACTGGGGGTGAATTTGTTGTAGTTTTTGACTTTTCATTTTTCTAAATCTTCTTTAATGAACATGTGCTACTCTTTCATAATGAAACAAACAATAAATACTGACTACTTACTGCGTGAATACTTGCCACTTAAGTCAATTATCCTAAAAGTGTATCAGGAAAACTAGGTTTAGGTCCAGCATATGATGCCAATGTGATTTTTTTTTTTTTTTGAGACAGAGTCTTACTATGTCATCCTCAGTAATGTGTCATGGCATCACAGCTCATAGCAACCTCCAACTCTTGGGCTTAAGTAATTCTTTTGCCTCAGCCTCCCAAGCCAATGTGGTATTAATCAGAGGTAAGTACACCAGGATGGTACAGGGCAGTAGAACAGAAAATTATTCTGCTCTATGGAGGAGTCCAAGGCCTTGGATTGAATCTTGGCTCTGTGTGACCCTGGGTTAAAAGTTTCCTCATACTGTCAAATGAATAGTTGGACTAAAATAGTGGTTCTCGGGCGGCACCTGTGGCTCAGTGAGTAGGGCGCCAGCCCCATATACCGAGGGTGGTGGGTTCAAACCCCGCCCCAGCCAAACTGCAACAAAAAAATAGCTGGGTGTTATAGCGGGAGGCTGAGGCAAGAGAATCGCCTAAGCCCAGGAGTTGGAGGTTGCTGTGAGTTGTGACGCTACAGCACTCTACTGAGGGTTAATAAGTGAAACTCTGTCTCAAAAAGAAAAACAACAACAACAACAACGAACTAGTAGTTCTTAATCCTTAGTGGATTACTGATCTATGTTATGTACCCAAGAGGACCAAATATATATGCTCACAGGCCTTTTAGAAATAATTCCAGGAAGCTTCGAGATTCTCTGGAGTTCAACGGACCAGTTTAAGAACAATGGTTAATATGGTCTCTTCTCTAGCTTTAGCACCATTGCCAGAGGGAGGCATACTAGTTCCATTTCTTCTATCTCTGCTGAGGGCCTGATCTAGCTGCTGCCAATACATGGTAAGGTTATCTATCAGCTTTCTGCCCTAACCAGCAGCCACCTCTCAAAAGGTGGCCTAATGATCCACCCCCAGTCATCTTTGCAGATGGCAAGGAGCTCTGGCACCATATTAAAAGGTTTTAGTCTAGGGAGGCGCCTGTGGCTCAGTGGGTAGTGCACCGGCCCCATATACTGAGGGTGGCAGGTTCGAATCTAGCCCCAGATAAACTGCCAACAAAAAAATAGCCAGGAGTTGTGGCAGGCACCTATAGACCCAGCTACTCCAGAGGCTGAGGCAAGAGAATCGCGTAAGCCCAGGAGTTGGAGGATGCTATGAGCTGTGACGCCATGGCACTCTACCGAGGGGGATAAAGTGAAACTCTGTCTCAAAAAAAAAAACAGATTTTAGTCTAAACAGAATCCTACACTTCTGATGTAAAATCAACCTATGAAAGTCAAACACAGCAGAGGGTTATGAAGAGACCAACAGAACAAAAAGAGACTCCAGTGGTATTTCTGCTGAACCTTGTCATTCTGATTAGCAGCATGTTTTAAGGACATAGATGGTGACTCTGCCTCAGAATTCTTCATGGTGAATAGGTAAGCACAGAGAGGATTACAAGAAAAGCCACAAAATGCAGAATTTGATCAGCAACACATTATCTGCCAATCATTTCTATCATCAATCACCCACTCAGAGCCAAGCTAATATCTTCCCTAACTCCAGGATTCAAACAGGAATGATAGTTTTCAATTTTGAATATTCTTATGTTGAAAACAAAGTAAGTTTCATTTCTAATATTGATACAAAAGTTATGTAGCAGTAAAAGTACTATAAAATGATGCTTTCAACAGGCCAGAGCAGGGTATGGGTGTATTTCTTGTGTTTCAGTCACATCTAGGAGTTTTGCTTACCTAATTCTGCTTCTGAAATAAACAACATCAAAATAGGAATGCACCATTCCCCAGATCAGCCCTTGGTCCTGGCATTACTAAGCTTTCCTTCCAACTCTCCCACTGGGTCAGTTATTTTCTCAGGACTAATGCAAGGTCAATCATTCTTATGAACCCATAGTGAGTAGAATCAGTCTTGAAGGTGACCTAGAAGAGAGAATCGGGGCCTGTCTTCCCCGGTATACACTGCCAATTGTAGGCCAAGAGAGCCACCCCTCCTCAAGAAGCACTCTCTGGTGAGAAAAAACAGTGCTGTCCAGGCCAGACTCCATGAACAATCCTTTTGGCCTCAGAGCAGCAGAAAGATGAAGGGACCAGCTTAAGTCAGCTTTAAACCCCTCATGAGTTTACTGACGGCTTTTTGTTGTTACTGATAGAATTTTTCCTCCTGAACTACCATATTACAACTCCCTGTAACCTTAAAAAAAGCGGGGAAGAGA
>NW_003852540.1:3473959-3482125 GCF_000181295.1 Otolemur garnettii | reverse complement strand
TTTTTTTTTTTTAACACCACATAATGTTTCTAATGGGCCAGTGATAGAATTCCTCTTGCCACCCTAGAGGACACTCCAAAGGAAGTTGCTTTATAGACACTGTTCAGCTGTGCCAGGAGTCGGCATTAACTAGCCACAAGTCTAAAAATTTGGTTACGTATGTAGGTGCAAAGCTGGTTCATCAAATCCCTGTTCTGGCCCTCCACCCAATGCATTTCAACTAAGGTATCATCCACCTCCTTCTTAACATTTATCAAACACTTAAACAGGTACTGTCCAGCCACTCCTTGGAGATCTTTTCCTCTTTCAGCTGCTGAGTTGCTGAACTGCTCAGAAACCTCTTGGTCCTGGGCTCCATTGCTAGAGCCTTTACAACCTTCCAAAACCTCCATCCCTCCCTTTTCCTCACTCCTTTCATCCTCCATGGGTTCTGCGTTTTCCTCCTGGCAGAACGACTCCTGATGTGGGCAATGGCCCTCAACAGTGGCAGGCTCGCCTTCCCCAGGTGCAGGCCCACACAGGATGCTTTCCTGGGAATCCTTGACTAATTCTTGGCTATTGCCAGACTCTTTAGGGGTGGACTTTTTCTCTTCCAAGGCTTGGATGACATCCTCAGGAGCTCTAGGAACTTCTCTCAATTGTCTCACTCGCTCTCTTCTCTTTCTCCTTAAATGAATCCAAGAGTTTTCTATGGCTGTTAGGAAAAGGCTAAGTTCCTCTTTTCCACAGGGAACTCGTTTATGCTGGACCTATTTGGAGAAAAACAGAATTTTATAGGAAACCACTTTCCCCTGCTCTTCAAACTTCCTTTAAAAAGAAGAAAGAATGGCTCAGCACCTGTAGCTCAAGGGGCTAGGGCGCCAGCCACATGCACCAGAGCTGGCGAGTTTGAATCTAGCCTAGGCCTACTAAACAACACAACCAAAAAATAGCTGGGCATTGTGGCGGGCGCCTATAGTCTCAGCTACTTGGGAGCCTGAGGCAAGAGAATCACTGAAGTCCAAGAGTTTGAGGTTGCTGTGAGCTGTGATCACAGCAATCTACCCATGGCGACAGCTTGAGACTCTGTCTCAAAAAAAAAAAAAAAAAAAAGGAAAGAAAAGAAAAAAGAAAGAATGCTGGGTGTGGTAGCTCACACCTGTAAGCCCAGCACTCTGGGAGGCCGAAGTGGGTAGATTACTTGAGGTCAGGAGTTTTTTTTTGTTTTTGAGACAGAGCCTCAAGCTGTCCCTGGGTAGAGTGCTATGGCTTCACTGCTCACAGCAACCTCCCAATTCCTGGGCTCAAGCGAGTCTCCTGTCTCAGCCTCCCAAGTAGCTGGGACTACAGGCACCTGCCACAATGCCCCGGCTATTTCTTGGTTGCAGCCATTATTGTTGTTTGGTGGGCCCGGGCTGGATTCGAACCCGCCACCTTGGGTGTATATGGCTGGTGCCTTAGCTGCTTGAGCCACAGGCGCCGAGCCGAGGTCAGGAGTTTGAGATCAGCCTAAGCAAGAGCAAGACTTCATCTCTACTAAAAAAATATATATAGAAAAACTAGCTGGGCATTGTGGCAGCCTGTAGACTCAGCTACATGGGAGGCCGAGGCAAGATGATCACTTAAGCCCAAGAGTTTGAGGTTGCTGTGAGGTATGATGACACGGCACTCTACCCAGGATGAGAGAGACCCTATATCAAAAAATAAATAAATAAGTAAAATAAAATATATAAATAAAAAATAGGCTTGGCATCCATAGCTCAGTGGTTATGGCACCAGCCACATGCACAGAGGCTGAAGGGTTTGTACCCAGCCCGGGCCAGCTGAACAACAATGACAACTACAAAAAACAAAATAGCTGGGCTTTGTGGTGGGTGCCTGTAGTCCTAGCTGGGAGACTGAGACAACAGATTGCTTAAACCCAAGAGTTTGAGGTTGCTATGAGGTTGATGCCACGGCACTCTACCAAGGGTGACATAGTGACACTCTGTCTCGAAAACAAAATAAAACAAAACAAAAAACCTTAACTAACGAAATAAAAAATAAATAGAAGAAAAAAGAAAGATTATTATGAGTACTTCAATATGATTATCAGATACCTTCAGATCGGTGAGAATTTTTTCGATCCATGTTGTGACGACTACAATGCCTTCTACTGTTTCAGAACCCAAAGATGAAGCTTTGAGGGATAATTCTTTCATCACAGATGCCAACACGACAAATGTAATGGGTTTCCTTGGCTTCTCTAATTTTCTTCGCTTACTTGGTGGTGACTGAAAGAAAAAGAAGACACCGAGAAGAGAAGAAAGTTATCCAGATAATTAAATACCATGCATCACTAATAGACTCAGCTGGAGAAATTTCCATAACTTCTGCTACCAATCATAGAATTAAAAAAAAAAAAAAAACCAGCAAAGGCCTTTGTGTGTGTTATTTCCCATACTTAATACTACTCTGCAAGATAGTTTTATCATTTCCCTACTTTACAAAAGAGAAATACAGGAAGGCTGGCTATGTAATTATGCTCAAAGTCACACAGCTAGTAACTGAAATTAGGATTTGAACACCAAACCCAAGTTTTTTCCCAAACTTATCATGCTGCTGCTCTTTTGGCTATCAGTATATAACTTCTCCAGTTGCCAACTTTTTTTTTTTTTAGGCAGAGTCTCATTCTGTCACCCTGGGTAGAATGCCATGGTGTCAAAGCTTATAGCAACCTCAAACTCCTGGGTTCAAGCAATTTTCCTGCCTCAGCCTCCTGAGTAGCTGAGACTACAGTTAGTTGCCTGCAACAACACTCTGCTTGTTTTTTTTCTATTTTTAGTAGAGATGGGCTCAGACTGGTCTTGAACTCCTAAGTTCAAGATCCACCCGCCATGGCCTCCCAGAGTGCTAGGATTACAGGCATGAGCCACCATGCCTGGCCCCAACTTTCACTTTCAATGTATACTCGCTGAGGCTTGAAATAAAGCCATTGATGAACTACATCTTGTGAGATAACATGCAAGAAATGACCAGAGCCACTAAGACGACGCGAGCAGAGGAAGAGGACTGCTGAAGCTTGGCTGATGTTAGAACAAAGCCAGTGGCTACCTGAGCATTGCCAGGCAGCTAGTGAGGGGTACCAGTACCTACAAGATAAATACATTTGTAAGCTGTTCCCATGAAAATCAAGACTTCTATCTTCCTTTCTATCTCAAGCTTGGAAGGTGAATTATGTCTTACCCACTAGAGGGACTCAAGTTCCATTTTAAAAACCAAATGATACCACTATATTTAAAATGTATTCCTTTAAAGGAAAAACTTGTTTCTTCCCCAAAACTTTCTAAATAGTTATTTTTTTAAAAAATGAGTCTTGGCTAAGACCATATATATTACAGACACTATTTAAGAGACAGATTTATCCTTGCTGACAAAACATATCAAAACCTTAAAAACTGGCTGGACACAGTGGCTCAAACCCCTGTAATCCTAGCACTCTGGGAGGCTGAGGTGGGTGAACTGCTTGAGCTCACGAGTTCGAGACAAGCCTGAGTAAAAGCAAGACCCCGTCTCTACTAAAAATGGAAAAACTGAGGCAAGAGGATCACTGGAGCCCAAGAGTTGGAGGTTGCTGTGAGCTATGACGCCACAGCATTCTACCCAGGGCAACAGCGTAAAACTCTGTCTCAAAAATAAAAACAAAAACAAACCTTAAGAACTTAAGACAATTCTAAAGTCAGAGGCAAAATAAGCAAGTGAGTATAGTCAGGCAAAATGACTCAGAAAAAATACCTTGTCAGGTTTGAAGATTTTTTCCTGCAAAAAGGAACCTGGTAACTGTGCTACTGATAATTCCAGTTCTCCCTGGCAAGGCTGACAGAGTAAGTGGGCAATGAGGCCTTCCAAGAGCTAACCAGCAGCCCCAGCCATGTACATACACAACACAATAGCCAGTAGAGCCAGTTTAGTCTATGTTAGAAAACAAAGAAATATCAGAAATATTTCTAAAAAATAATCTATATTTTCTCTTTATACCAAAAATTAACTAATAAAAACAAGAACTTAAAAAAATGCTAGAAAATCAGCTCGGTGCCTGTGGCTCAAGCAGCTAAGGCGCCAGCCACATACACCTAAGGTGGCGGGTTGGAATCCCCAGCCCGGGCCCGCCAAACAACAATGATGGCTGCCAATAAAAAATTGCTGGGCGTTGTGGCGGGTGCCTGTAGTCCCAGCTACTTGGGAGGCTGAGGCAGGAGAATTGCTTGAGCCCAGGAGTTGAAGGTTGCTGTGAGCTGTGATATCAGAGCACTCTACTCAGAGCGACAGCTTGAGGCTCTTTCTCAAAAAAAAAAAAAAAAGCTAGAAAACAAGCCTAGAAAAAAGAAAAGGACCAAAAACAAAGGATGTGTGTGTGTGTAAAAGAACCTGCTCTTCAGAAATGCAGGGGACTCTAAGACCTGTCTGAACCTGAACTTAATTATGTTTTAGACAAGATGAGACAAATTCATACTGACATTGAGACAGTTACTACTCAATCACCCAGCATAAGAAACATAATTTCTACAGTCTACTGAGAGTCTAATACTTTATATATTCTTTCTCCAAAATTAAGAATAGACTGTTCATCATTTATGAGAAATTAACAGAGAAAAACACATCCTCACTAAACCTGACAAGAGCTCAACCAGGGATTTACTTTCAAAGTTTGGAGCAAGTCAAAAACAACAAAACAGATAATTACCCTGCTAGCTCAGGACCAAAACAAAAATTTCTCCATCTCAGGCATGGTTCCTTCACCTCGCACCTTGGCCCCAGTTTTCTATAGACAATGGTCAATCAAATGAATTATTTTAATACACACATACACAATTGTGGGTTTTTTTGAGACTGAGTCTCACTATATTGCTCTTGGTAGAGTGCTGTAGTGTCATAGCTCACAGCAATCTCAAATTCCTGGGGTCAAGTGATTCTCTGGACTCAGCCTCACGAGTAGCTGGGACTATAGGTGCCCACCCCAATGCCCAGCTATTTTTAGAGACAGGGTCTTGGTCTTGCTCAGGCTGCTCTCAAACCTGTGAGCTCAGGCAATCTGCCCATCTCGGTCTCCCAAAGTGCTGGGATTACAGGCGTGACCACTGTGCCTGGTCTTCAAGGTTTTTTTTTTTTTTGAAACAGAGTTTCCCTATTATACCTGGGTATAATACCGTGGCATCACAGCTCACAGTAACCTCAAATTCTTGGCCTTAAGTCTCAGCCTCTGAAGTAGCTGGGACTACAGGTGCCGGTCACAATGCTCAGCTAGTTTTTTTGTTGTTGTTGCAGTTGTTTAGCTGGCCTGGGCCAGGTTCGAACCTGCCACCCTTGGTGTATGTGGCTGGTGCTGTAACCACTGTGCAATAGGCACTGAGCCCAGGATTGTTTTGAATATAGTTTTACTTTACTATAGAAATTAGTCACTCAAGAGACAGACAATTTACACTATAGAAATGCTCAAGCCAGAGTTTTAAATTATTAAAGATTAACTTAAGCATATAGCAATTATTCCAGTATCCCTCTTGTCTATAAAGAAAAATTCTTACTGGGCAGGGCCACAGAAAAATGCAAGATCAGGTCTTTTTTTTTTTTTTTTGAGACAGAGCCTCAAGCTGTTCCCCTGGGTAGAGTGCTGTGGCATCACAGCTCACAGCAACCTCCAACTCCTGGGCTCAAGCGAGTCTCCTGCCTCCACCTCCCAAGTAGCTGGGACTACAGGCGCCTGCCACAATGCCCAGCTATTTTTTGGTTGCAGCCTTGTCATTGCTGTTTGGCGGGCCCGGGCTGGATTCGAACCTGCCAACTCAGGTGTATGTGGCTGGTGCCTTAGCCTTTTGAGCCACAGGCACCAGCCACATACACCAGAGCTGGTAGGTTTGAACTCAGCCCAGGCCTGCCAAACAACAAAGACAAGTACAACCAAAAAATAGCTGGGTGTTGTGGTGGGTGCCTACAGTCCCAGCTAGTTGGGAGGCTGAGGCAAGAATGGCTTAAGAATGGCTTAAGCGGCTCAGCGCCTGTGGCTCAAGGGGCTAAGGCGCCAGCCACATACACCTAAGGTGGCGGGTTCGAATCCCCAGCCTGGGCCTGCCAAACAACAATGACGGCTGCAACCAAAAAAAAATAGCCGAGCGTTGTGGCGGGCGCCTGTGGTCCCAGCTACTTGGGAGGCGGAGGGAGGAGACTCGCTTGAGCCCAGGAGTTGGAGGCTGTTGTGAGCTGAGATGCCACGGTACTCTACCCAGGGGGACAGCTTGAGGCTCCTGTCTCAAAAAAAAAAAGAATGGCTTAAGCCTGAGAGTTGGGGTTGCTGTGAGCTGTGATGCTATAGCACTCTAACGAGGGTGACATAGTGAGACTCTGTCTCAAAAAAAAAGAAAAGAAATTAGTAGTTAAATTCATCAACCCAACAGGTTCTTGGTATCAGGTAATTTTACACCCTGCCACAAACACTAGTAAATAGAAGCTGTCTGTTTTCTCCCAATTGAAATGATCTTATTTTGATAATCGCAAACCACCACAAATATTTTAAATAGAGTGCTACACACAAACTGTCATAATCTTGTTTACCAGGCAAGGTATACATAAATAATCCATCATTTTAAAGTCTACTGAAAGAAAAAAAAAAAACCCTCAATCATTACATTTACAATGTCAAAAAAGTCTGTTGACGACTTGCAGGTCTCACAGGGAATACAGGTCTTATATCTTTTCAATTACAAGTATTTCATAAATGATAATAAGGGAGGAGCTTTAAGTGTTATTTTGTAGCATTATTTAAAACACGTCAGAAGGAAGCTATAAATCAGGCAAAAAACCTAGTTCTTAGACAGGCGTGTTAACTCAGGCCTGTAGTTCCAGCACTCTGGGAGGCCAAGGCAGGTGGACTACCTAAGCTCAGGAGTTCAAGACCAGCCTGAGCAAGAGCGAGACCCCATCTTTACTAAAAATAGCAAAAATAAAAAGAAAACAAAAGAGAAAATACCATTGTGGTGGGCACCTGTAGTCCCAGCTACTCAAGAGGCTGAGGCAAGAGTATCTCTTGAGCCCAAGAGTTTGAGGTTACTGTGAGTTACAATTCCTTAGCACTCTACCTAGGGTGACTGGAAGAGGATCTGTCTCAAAAAAAAAAAAAAAAAGTTCTTAAATTTTAAAAGATGCATTACCTAGCAGAGGTATTTACAAACTTAAATCCTCACTTTAATTTCTAGATCTGAAGTGGTACAGTCAAGAAACTACTTCCAATGACGCCACAGTTTCCATGAAATCCTAAGTTCTCCTTAGTATCTATCCCCCAGAAGAGAACAAGAAAGTCATTTGCCTGAAATCTACACAACTTGAAGCCACACCCAGCTCCTGTAGAAGACCAGCTTATAGAATGCCCACGAGGGGAAAAGGATGCTCTTGGCCACTGCACTTGGGGTCTGCCTCCATTGCTCTGCTACCCTTTGAATGGCTATTGCTCTAGGTCCCCTAGAAGTATGTGGAATGCCTGTGGGCTGTTATTCAGCACAGGCCACCACTATTGGGAGAAACAGAGTCTAGGGGCCAACAATGACACCTGGCAGACAGGACAGTCAGACTATCTCACCAAGACTGCCTCATTCAAACGTGTATCCACTCTTGCCATGAAGTAAACGGAATATATTGTTGCCTAAGAGTACATATTCCTTATTAACCAATCAATTTGGACATTCTCTTTTTTTGTTGACACAGAGTCTCATTTTGTCATCCCTGGTAGACCGCCATGATGTCATAGCTCACAGTAACCTCTAACTCTCAGGCTCAAGCATCCTCTGGTCTCAGTCTCTCGAGTAGCTGGGACTACAGGCACCTGCCACAACAACTGGCTTAAGTGATCCTCTTGCCTCAGTTTTTTTACTTTTAGTAGACATCATGAAATACTCACTCTTGCTCAGGTTTGTCTCCAACTCATGAGATCAAACAATCCATCTGCCTTGGCCTCCTAAAGAGCTAGGATTACAGGCATGAGCCACCATGCCCAGCCTGTTTTTATTTTTGAGACAGTCTCATTCTCTTGCCCTGGGTGGAGTGCCAAGGCAGCATATCTCACAGAAATCTCAAAGTCTTGGGCTCAAGTGATTCTCTTGCCTCAGCCTCCTGCGTAGCTGGGACTATAGACGCCTGCCACAAAGCCTGGCTATTTTTTTT
>NW_003852540.1:3467849-3470876 GCF_000181295.1 Otolemur garnettii | reverse complement strand
GGTCCGGGCTGGGGATTCGAACCCACCACCTTAGGTGTACGTGGCTGGCGCCTTAGCCGGTTGAGCTATAGGCGCCGAGCCAAATTTGAAATTTGAAATTATCCACACAGAAGTTTTCCTTAAAAGTTCCTTGAGGCTGGCTTGGTGCCTGCGGCTAAAGCGCCAGCCACATACACCTGAGCTGGTGGGTTCGAATCCAGCTGGGGCCTGACAATGGCTGCAACCAAAAAACAGCCAGGCGTTATGGCAGGTGCTTGTAATCCCAGCTACTTGGGAGACAGAGGCAGGAGAATCACTTGAGCCCAGGAGTTTAAGATTGCCATGAATTGTGAAACAATGGCACTCTACCCAGGGCGACAGCTTGAGGCTTTGTCTCAACAACAACAAAAAAGTTCCTTGAGGCTAAATGCAGTGGCTCATGTCTATAACCTCAGTGCTTTGGGAGGCCAAAGAGGAAGGGCTGTTGGAGGCCAAAAGTTTGAGACAGCCTGGGCATCGAAGCCAGATACCCATCTCCATAAAAAAGTTATTTTTTTAAGACAGAGTCTCATTTTGTTGCACTAGGTAGAGTACTGTGACATGATAGCTCACAGCAACTTCAAACTCTTCAGCTCAAGTGATTCTCTTGCCTCAGCCTCCCAAGTAGCTAGACAATAGGTGCCCGCCACAATACCCGGCTAGGTTTTCTATTTGTAGGGATGGGGTCTTGCTCTTGCTCAGGCTGGTCTCAAACTTCTGAGCTTAAGCAATCCACCTGCCCCACACCATCCCCCACCCAGAGTGCTAAGATTACAGGTATGAACCACTGCTGCTGATGTCTACAAAAAAAGTTTTTAAAAATTTAATCAGGGCTCAGCACCTGTGGCTCAAGTGGGTAAGGTGCCACCACATACACCTAAGCTGGCAGGTTGAGATTGAGCCTGGGCCCACCAAACAACAATGATGGCTGCAACCAAAAAAAATAGCCAGGCATTGTAGCAGGTGCCTGTAGTCCCAACTACTTGGGTTGCAGAGGCAGGAGAACAGCTTGAGGCCAGGAGTTAGAGGTTGCTGTGAGCTGTGGATGCTACAGCACTCTACCCAGGGCAACAGCTTGAGGCTCTGTCTCAAAAAAAAAAAAATTTAGCCAGAAGAGATGTGAGCTGTCTTTGGACACAGCTGGAGGCCAGAAGGGAGCCTAGTGGAAAAAAGACAGGGTCATGGCCAAGAACACTTTCTGTGATGATGAAAATATTTTCTATTGAGTATATGAAATATAGGTAGTAAGACTAAGAAAATGAATTTCACCTTTTATTTCACTTTTTTTTTTTTTTTTAGAGACAGAGTCTTACTTTGTTGCCCTCAGTAGAGTGCTATGGTGTCACAGCTCACAGCAACCTCCAGCTCTTGGGCTAAGGCGATTCTCTTGCCTCAGCCTCCTGAGTAGCTGGGACTACAGGCGCCCGCCATAACGGCCAGGCTATTTTTTGTTGCAGTTTGGCTGGGGCTGGGTTTGAACTCACCACACTCTGTATATGGGGCTGGTGCCCTACCCACTGAGCCACAGGCACCACCCCTTTATTTCATTTTAAAGAGTTCCATGTGGCTAGTGGCTACCATACTGGACAGCACAGATCAAGAAGCTATGAAGGCCATCGGAAATAGAATCCACTACAATGTTTTCTCTAGGAAGAGGGACAGGATGAAGAGGTAGAGACAAGATTGGTACTTTGTACAGGCTAGTCTTGAACCTCTGCCCTCAAGCAACCTTTCCACCAAAGTACAGGATTACAGGTGCAAGCCATAGCCTGCAGACTCAAGACTGTCTTTTATTTATTTATTTTTTTAGAGACAGAGTCTCACTTTTTTGCCCTTGGTAGAGTGCTGTAGTATCACAGCTCACAACAACCTTCAGCTTGTGGGCTTAGGCGATTCTCTTGCTTTAGCCTCCTGAGTTCGCTGGGACCACAGGCGCCTGCCAAAACACAGGGCTATTTTTTGTTGCAGTTTGGCTGGGGCTGGGTTCTAACCAGCTACCCTCAGTCTATGGGGCTGGCGCCCTACTCACTGAGCCACAGGTGCTGCCCAAGATTGTCTTTTAATAAACCAGTATATTCACGCTCAAGGGAAGGTGGTCTCCTTAACACAGTCACTTTGGAAGATTACTCAGTATAATTTTTTAAGAAGCTTTGTAATAGTTATAATGACTTCTAGAAAAAAATAAGAAATCAAACCCACTTTCAAAGCGCAAAGATATTCCACCTCAAATAACACTTCAAATAACCTCTGTGCGCTCTGAAAGCAATTTTAACAAAATTCCATGCTCTAAAGGAGAGTTCCTTTACAAATTAAAAAAATTAGAAACAAAAACTAAAATAAAATGCACTATCGTATTTAATCCTGTAATATGCATTTTGGGGAATAGAAAGGGTAAAACTAAATAAAAAAATATATAAATATTAAATTAACCTTTTTTTTTTTTTTTTTTGAGACAGAGCCTCAAGCTATCGCCCTGGGTAGAACGCAGTGGCATCACAGCTCATAGCAACCTCCAACTCCTGGGCTCAAGCGATTCTCCTGCCTCGGCCTCCCAAATAGCTGGGACTACAGGCGCCCACCATAACGCCCGGCTATATTTTGGTTGTAGCTGTCATTGTTTGGTGGGCCTGGGCTGGATTTGAACCCGCCTTAGCTGCTTGAGCCACAGGTGCCAAGCCAATAAACCTATTTTTTATAGTTTATAGAAACATGCTTTTTGTCATATTCTATAAAAATAACAATGAAGGCCAGGCATGGTGGCTCATGCCTGTAATGCTAGCACTCTGGGAGGCTGAAGCAAGAGGATAGCTCAAGCTCAGGAGTTCAAGACCAGCCTGAGCATGATTCGAGACTCATCTCTACTGAAAATAGAAAAATTAGCTGGGCGTGGTGGTGGTTGTCCCAGCTATTTGAGAGGCTGGGAGGGTGAGGCAAGAGGATTGCTCAAGCCCAAGAGTCTGAGATTGCTGTGAGCTAGGGCAACAGAGTGAAACTCTGTCTCAAAAAAAA
>NW_003852540.1:3462080-3466710 GCF_000181295.1 Otolemur garnettii | reverse complement strand
GTTGCAGCCATCATTGTTGTTTGGCAGGCCCGGGCTGGATTCGAACCCACCACCTTAGGTGTATGTGGCTGGCGCCTTAGCCACTTGAGCCACAGGCGCCGAGCCACCTGACTACTTCCAACAGCTTCTCATTTGGCTTATTAGTCTTCCAGGATCCAGCTTGACTTTCCCTTCCATCCTAATCACTCCCTATTTTCCTGACTATACCGTACAACCTATTTTCCTAATCAGGCACTGTGTTATTAATAACTACATTCAATCCTCAAAACAACCTCATGTGACAGGTTCTATTATTATCCTCCCTTTTACAAATGAGGAAACTAAAACTTAGAGAAGTTAAATAACCTGTTTAACATAAAGACAGAAAGGGGCCAGCTTACAAAGGAGTTTCTCACATGCTGTGCAATGTATTTTGATGTTAATATACTGTGTCAGAGCCAAACAAAATACTAATACAAAGTATGGCACACAGAAGTTTACATGGAGTACAGGTGACTGAAAAAGGTTAAGTACAAATCTAGAGGAAGGGAGAGATTTCTGTGGGCTGAATGGTTACGAAAGCTTTATACAGAGCTTGGAATCAGGCTAGGTTACAGGGGAGGGAAGTCGGAGGGAAGTCAGAGGGAAGGATCAGACAGAGAATGGGCTGTAAGCAAAGGTTATACAAAATCAGCTCTGACTTTGGTACCAGTGGAAGACTGTGGAGGCCAGTATGGTAGAAGACAGTACAGTCAGGAAAATAGGGAGTGATTAGAATGGGAGGGAAAGTTAAGGCTCGATCCAGGAGGCCCAATGAGCCAAGTGAGAAGCTGTTGGCAGGGCCACTCAGAGGAGTTTAGGATGAATCTGAGTGACTTATAGATGAGGCTGCTGGGATGGTCCATAAGCAGGATGATCAGGGCCTGCAAAAGGGGCAGTATCTCAGGGAACAGAGTATCAGAGTGATGACAAGCACTCAGGCTGTGAGACTGGACTGATCTGAGTTCCAGCCTGATTTTCTAGAGCCTTCAATTCCCTTGATATAAAACAGGGACAAAATCATCTACTTCACTTGCTTGCTATTGGGTGGAAATAAGTCAAATAACAACAAAGATTATATCTAGTAAACTTACTGATATACTGCTCATAATGTTTTTCTTTTTGAGACAGTTTCACTTTGTCGCCCTCGGTAGAGTGCATGGTGTCACAGCTCACAGCAACCTCAAACTCTTGGGCTTAAGTGCTTCTCTTGTCTCAGCATCCCAAGTAGCTGGGACTACAGGTGCCCACTACAACGCCCAGCTATTTTTTGTTGTATTTGTCATGGTTGTTTGGCAGGCCCAGTCTGGGTTCAAACCTGCCAGCCTCAGTGTATAGGGCTAGTGCCCTAACCACTGAGCTATGGGTGCCAAGCCCTTGCTCACAATGTTGCTCCCCAGTACAAGTCCATCATTCCTTTAAATATTCACAAATATTTACAGAGCAACAATTACTTACAAGTCATACACCGACAATTCCTCCTCTATAACATTGTCTCTTCCTAGCCCAGCATGAGCCATTCCCTTTCTGAACTTGTGACCATCTGTCTCCATTATTCATCTCAGCACTTACTCATATATGATTTTGTTGTTTTATTCCAAGCCTCTTCTATCATCTAACATATATGACCTTGCATCAATTATTTCATGTGTGATTTTCTTTCCCATAAAACTAATCATTGTGAGGGACAGAGAACAACGTCTTATTTCTTTGTTACTATCACAAGGCAGATCATACTTAATAAATTAACTAAGAAGAGGGTCCCTAGCTTTGGTTTTACTCAAGAACTCAGCTCCCTAATCATCCCATCTGTTTTCTAGCATAATGCACAGCCTGATACAGTACTGGTTTGCAAAACACTTCTTAACCCTTTCAACAAATAAAACCAATACATAAAATTAATAAAAGCTGATCAGCTCTGGTTAAATTGAGCATGAAGCCTGAAGGACCTCCCTGATATCTGCTCCCAGCTGTCAAACCTTGCGGCACCTACACTGAAGCCCTCAGCTACCGGGAACCAGCCTGCAAACCTATGGAGTGGGAAGCAGAGCATTGTCAGGAGACCCCCAGTTCCCACACTAAGTCACCTAATTAATCTGACCCTTCCCCTTCATTTGCTCTCCAAAAAGCCCTCTCACCATTACTCCCTGGAGAGGAAAGTCCCAGGCTTGAAGCACATGTCTTGAGCACAGGGGATACTTTTTGAAACCAGAGATCCCAAGCAATGCTCATACCAAGCACGGACTATTTACTAAAGCCATCTTTTTTCCCTTTTTTTCCTAACAAATGTCAAACTTCCTTAAAGCAAAGCAAAGCGAAGCAAAAATAACTGCGTAGAGTAATTAGAGCAAAAGTGGAACAAAGAGGCTTTCGAAGTGGCTGGTTAGAATTCTATAAGGAACAGTCCTCACAATACACTTCCCCAACATTCATCAGCAGTCAGAAATGATGGTACAGAAATTCTATCAACACTAGGACCCATCTTTTTGTTGCTAAAATAAATCCAGACAACAGCAATGGGCCTCGAGTAGGCACTTGAATCACCAGTGAATTAGAATTTTTCAGCATTCAGCACCAACAGAAACTAGTCAGGCCTGAGATAAGTGAAAACAGAAGTTGCCATAGTAACTTGCACGGTTACCCTAAAATGGCAGGAGTGGGGGTGGGGAACTAGGTCAGTATTGCTGCTTAACTAGCTCTATTCCTTGTCTAAAACAGCATCACCCTCCTACCTCAGCGCCAACAGAAATAAGAAGCCAGGTGAGCTTTTTGAAAAGGCGGTGGGGGGTGGGGTGCAGGGAGACGCCTAGGTGGAGGGAGAGAGAATCAGGAGGACAGCCAAATAAAGCAGCTCATGAATCTCAGAGCTCCCTGGGACTACCCCCAGGGAAAGCAGTTGCTCATCAAGGGCACCAGTGCTATGAAACTGTTGCTGGGTTACTACAAATCAGAAATTGCCACTTTTCCTGTAGCAGTTTAAGTACATCTAATGGAACACTTGGGAATGCATTATTAATGGCTGGGGCTAGGGGGTAGTGGCAGGCAGGGAGAAATGGGAGAAATCTGAGGCCCCAGTAAGAGGCATTCTTTAGTGGTTGAAAACTATGAACAGGGCTGAAGGATGCTCTAAAAGAGGGAGAGCGGGTGACTTGGGGATTCCTTTCTAAAATAAGAGATTTTGTTAATACAGAACCACAGTGCCCTTTGATACTCAGACCTGAAATGGCTACTAATCCAAGAGGGCCAGAGCAACTCTGGTCTCTAAGCTGGCATAGGGAGTGCCAGGGCTCATTATCAGCTCTTCCACCTGCAGCGCCAACAAATGTGGGAAGCAGGTTAAGCAGAAAGCATTTGGAAGCAGGTGCTGCTCTACTTCCCTGCAGCTGTTGATGTCTGCAAGGGGGTAACTAATGACTTTAACCACTTGGTGTGAAAGCCCTGGTATCTAGAAGATGACAGAAAGAATAATCTTTTAGGGTGGGGGTGTGTCAAAAAAGCAGGCGCATCTTTTTAATCAGTGACTGTTTCAAACACAGACCTCTAACTACGGTACTACACTATCCAAGAGCCTAGGCTTCCATGGGAAAGACCCTGGGGAGGGTATTTTAACCCAGCTGCAGAGTGGAGGAAGGACAGGCTCAGTCTCAAGTTTGAGCTCACGCTTTCAGACACAAAGTATTATCAGCAAATTATCCCCTTGTGCTTGTACATGTCTCTATTCTTCTGCCCTACAAGAGCACGGAGAGAGACTCAGAGACACAGCAATATCCATGATGACCTTAGAGACCAACAGCAGCTCAGACACTGGGAGAGAAGCATCCAGAACAAGTCTGCAGTCTGGACTGAGGAGAAAGACCTGGAGTAGCAGGCAGGAGGCCTCCACAAACACTGTGGCAATAAAGAACACATGCTGTGCAGAAACTGCAGGGGGGCTCCAGAGAAGTCAACCCCTCTTGGGAGGAAACCGTGAGAACAAACCTCTCTCCACAGAGCCCAGAAAACCATTCAGTCTGGCCAGCTCAGAATTATTTTTCTTTTACATATAGCACCACAGAGAGCAAAGAGACATTTGTGAAAAATCATTTTAAAAAACTTCATTCCTGAAAATGTTCACATATGCACAGAGCAGAGAGAATGAGATAATGACCTATCACTCAGTTTCAAAAATGGTTAATATTCTAGGGCTAATCTTAAGGCCTAGACAGAACCCTTCACTAGAATGATTTCTAAGTGTTACACAGCAAAAACCTGCAACCCAAAAGGGCAACTTCTAAATTCACCAGGAACCCCAGGAGGTGGAGATTTTAGGAAAGTAGCAGTGGTAAAGGAAAAGAAACAGATTTCAATTTCAACTCTTGAGTAATGTCCATCACAGTAATTGAACCTGCAATGTGTTTCTACAGGTTATATCAGCTGACTTTGTAATTCCTAAAAGAAGCATTTCTGGCTCAGCACCTGTGGCTCAAGTGGCTAAGGGGCCAGCCACATACACCTAAGGTGGTGGGTTCGAATCCAGCCCAGTCCTGCCAAACAACAATGATGGCTGCAACCAAAAAATAGCCAGGTGTTGTGGCAGGCGCCTGTGGTCCCAGCTACTTGGGAGGCTGAGGCA
>NW_003852540.1:3450510-3461947 GCF_000181295.1 Otolemur garnettii | reverse complement strand
AGACTCACTTGAGCCCAGGAGTTTGAGGTTGCTGTGAGCTATGATGCCACAGCACTCTACCCAGGGGGACAGCTTGAGGCTCTGTCTCAAAAAAAAAGAAGCATTTCTGTCTCTTGAGCAAGAATCACTGTGTTGCAAAAACCCTAAGGGAAGGCTCCATGGACATCCCGGTCAGCTGTCCAGGACTCTTCTTGCTTCTAAACACTTTCTATTTCGACATAAGCATTTACAGCAAACTTGAGCAAAACAAAACAATACAGATTTAGCTAATTTCTGACCTACTAAAATCTACCATGTGCTGGAATTTGGAGAAGCTGATGCAAAGACTCTACTTACTGGGACTGTGACATCATCATAAAAACTCCAAGCTAAGGCCCATCTCATTGTTCGACCTTGACAGAATTCAGTGTAGGTGACTTTAGGAACCTGAAACCGAGTAACATGGCATCTCATCAAAGTGACATTCTACCAACGTTTCTGCCTTCTGCCTCATGTTAAATATCTATTGCTCTTTCTTTTTAATCAGTTAACAGTGTTAGTTAACTGATAGTGTTAATTAACAAAAATCAGTTTATACACAGCTGCTAATAATGAAGGAATATATTATCTCTCAACAAAGTTGTATTTTTTCCCTTTCCATAAAACATTAGAATTTACAGATCTAGCTTGAAGATTCAAATATTTGAAACACCTAAAATACAGCTCTTCAGAGAATCATTTGTAAAATGATTCAATTCAAGTGGCTTTTGTTTTCTTTTTTAAGAAAGGGAGCCAACCAAATCCTGACTAGACACTACTATGAAATCTCCCCTCTACCTATCAGATTTTAGGAAAGAAAAAGGAACTACTTGGCAGCTTTTACAATTTACCAAAGAAATAGTGTTGTGGGGAAAACAGGACAGGTAGAATGTCAGAGAGAAACCAGAGACCAGAAGGTTGGTTTCACTACTGACCAGTATCTAACTCCTTTTGCTGAAAAGTCATTTTACTCTTGTCTACTAATGCCAGAGAGCATAAACTGGGAGAGAAGAGGTGGAAAGTAATTGTGACTTTTCCTTTCAGAATAGGAGCAGGAAGCTACACTCATGTAGATGGTCAGCCTAATGAGAAGCACAACGGCCTGACACTGTGTTCTGGTTCTAACTGTTCTTCCATAACTGTGTGGCTTGGAATAGGCCTCTTACCCTATCCAGCCTTCAGTTTAGCCTCTAGATAGGAGGTTGGTGGTAGATAACAGGTTTTCTGATTTCTGTTTTTTCTCTGACATCTTACTCATCCTGTTTTTCTGCAGCTCTTTTTTTTGCTTTAATAATCTATACAAAGTCCCCTTTGCCCTAAAATTACAGAATTTAAAAAACAAGAGAAAGAGCAGTGTCTATGGTTCAGTGGGTAAGGTGCTGGCCCCATATACTAAGGGTTCCAACCCGGCCCCAGACAAACCGCAACAAAAAAATAGCCGGGCATTGTGGCGGGCACCTGTAGTCTCAGCTACTCGGGAGGCTGAGGCAAGAGAATCGCCTAAGCCCAGGAGTTGAAGGTTGCTGTGAGCTGTGTGATGCCACGGCACTCTACCAAGGGCAAAAAATGAGACTGTCTCTACAAAAAAGGGGTGGTGGTGGTGCCTGTGGCTCAAAGGAGTAGGGCGGCAGCCCCATATACCAGAGGTGGCAGGTTCAAACCCAGCCCCAGCCAAAAACTTCAAAAAAAAATAGAGAAAACAAAAAGATCACATTTAAAGTTTCAGGTTACAGAGGAAAATTCTATACTAAACCTACCATCAAAAGTAGATACCCCAGAACAGTAATGACAAAGCCTCACCCCTTGTATGCGAAGCTCTTCCTTCAGAGGTGCCAGGCTGCATTTCTTTCCTAGCATACAGCTATACCACCTACAAAACAAAATCAGACAAACACTCCTTATGTGGCTGTATTTTTAAATTCAACGTACTCAAGTGAACAAATTGAGAATAGCAGCAAATAAACATTAAGGTACAAGTGACAATAACAACAACTGCATATAATGTATTTAGACAAAGACTAAATCTAGTGATGAAAAACAAGGCCAAAGCAACTTAAAAAAAAAAAAATAAACCCAAAATCCACTTAGCTTCTCCAACGCTTCAGGGGCTATAAGTATTTGGAAAAAGAGAGAAAGAGAAAGGTCTCATCTGTCACCCTCAGAACGAAGGTCATTTAGCTCTAGGACAGAAATTAGTCAATAACAGCAATACAAATGTTATTACAACATACTAAGAAAACTTATAAAATCCAGCATGAATCTGTGTTGTGAGATGTCCCCACCTGTGAGTAATTTAAGGATAGCTAATGCAGAAGATCACAGTGACAATTTGTTCTGCAGTAAATACAAATATGTAAGAGGGAGTTGTTAGAGAAGTTGGGAGTGAACTGGTTAAAAGGTAAAGTGATATACTTTATTTCTTCTCATTATTCTAAAAAGTTGGCAAAATACAAAATTTATACAGGACTTCTCCCTCAGTCCATGAAAGATTAACTACTAGGGGAATTGCCCCTCCACCACAAACAACCAGATAAACAACTGGATAAAATATGTGAAATAGCTATTTTTCAGACATTAAACAACTGGCAGTGTGGACCTACAATCTCAGAGAGAGTAACAAACAAGGTGAGCTATACAAATGCCAAAGCTTACTGCTTGTAGGAAATTTCTAGGCTGCAGTGCAGGGAAGAGAAATTCAAACATAGCCTAACAGTCTTGGTAAGTTGATGAGACAGAAATCCAAGTTCAGAGAGGCTGAGGCAATTAAGATTTGCAAAGCAGGTTGGTTGCAGTAGTTCACGCCTATAATCCTAGCATTCTGGGAGGGCAAGGCTGGTGGATTGCCTGAGCTTAGGAATACAGTTAAGGGCTTCATAACATTTTAGTCAATGACAGACTGCATATATGACAGTGGCCTCTTAAGATTATAATGAAACTAAAAAATTCCTACTGCCTCATGATGCTATAGTGTAGGCACTGTAATGTCATACAATTACTTCTATTTTTTTTTTTTTTGAGACAGAGTCTCACTTTGTTGCCCCCAGTAGAGTGCTGTAGCATCGCAGCTCACAGCAACCTCAGACCCCTGGGCTCAAGTTATTCTTTTTTTTTTGAGATAGAATCTCAAGCTGTTGCCCTGGGTAGGGTGCCATGGCGTCACAGCTCACAGCAACCTCAAACTCTTGGGCTTAAGTGATTCTCTTGCCTCAGCCTCCCAAGTAGCTGGGACTACAGGCACTCAGCATAATGTGCCCAGCTATTTTTTGATTGTAGTTGTCACTGTTGTTTGGTGGGCTGGGCTGGATTCAAACCTGCCAACTTTGGTGTATGTGGCTGGCATCTAGCCACTTGAGCTATAGGAGCCGAGCCTCAAGTGATTCTCTCTGACTTGCCTTCCAAGTAGCTGAGACTACAGGCACCCACCACGATGCCTGGCTATTTTTAGAGGCAGGGTCTCGCTCTAGCTCAGGCAATCCACAAGCCTCAGCCTCCCAAAGTGCTGGGATTATAGGTGTGAGCCACCATACTCAGTCAATTACTTCTATTTTTTATATATTTAATGTAGCTTATATATACAGTGTTTATAAAGTCTGCAGTATTGGACACAAATGTCGTAGGCCTTCATGTTCACCCACCAGTGTTATAAAGCTCTGTTCATGGCAAGTGCCCTACCACAAGTATACCATTTAAAAATATTTTTATATTAAAAAAAATATTTTATACCATATTTTTAGTTTGCCTTTTCTATGTTTAGATACATAAATGCACACCATTTATGGTAAAATTGCCTACAGTATTCAGTATAGTAACATGCTGTACAGGTTTGTGGCCTAGGAATAACAGATTATACCATATAGCCTAAGTGTGCAGCAGGCTATACCATCTAGGTTTGTGTAAGTACACTCTATGGTGTTCATACAATGAAAAAATTGCCTAATGAGGCTCGGCGCCTGTGGCTCAAGTGGCTAAGGCGCCAGCCACGTACACCTAAGGTGACAGGTTCGAATCCAGCCCTGGCCCACCAAACAATGACGGCTGCAACCTAAAAAAAATAGCCAGGCCTTGTGGTGGGCGCCTATAGTCCCAGCTACTTGGGAGGCTGAAGCAAGAGAATCACCTAAGCCCAGGAGTTGGAGGTTGCTGTGAACTGTGATGCCATGGCACTCTACCCAGGATAGCTTGAGGCTCTGTCTCAAAAAAAAAAAAAAAAAAAATTGCCTAATGACAAATAGCTCAGAAGGTATCCTCATTGTTAAGTGACAAATGACTACATGTTAAAACATCACATTGTATCTCATAAATATATACAATTATTGCCAATTAAAAATAAAATATTTTTTAAAAAAGGTAAAAAGTCCTTAATAAAATACTAGCAAAAGTAATCCACCAATATGTAAAAAGAATAATATATTACGACCAAGTAGAGTTTACCAAGAATATAAGGCTGGTTCAATATTCAAAAATCAACATATTGGGGCAGTGTCTGTGGCTCAAAGGAGTAGGGTGCTGGCCCCATATACTGGAGGTGGTGGGTTCAAACCCAGCCCCGGCCAAAAACTGGAAAAAAAAAAAAAATCAAGATATTGGGCAGCACCTATGGTTCAGTGGATAGGGCACCGGCCTCATACACGGAGGGTGGCAGGTTCAAACATGGCCTCAGCCAAACTGCAACAAAAAAATAGCCAGGCGTTGTGGTGGGAACCTGCAGTCCCAGCTACTCGGGAGGCAGAGACAAGAGAATCATTTGAGTCCAAGAGTTTCAGGTTACTGTGAGCTAAGATGCCACAGCACTCTAACTGGGGATACAAAGTATGACTCTGTCTCAAAAAAAAAAAAAAAAAAGGGACAAACTGATATAAACTAAGAATGGATATACTACATGAAAGAAGTCAGACAAAATTTACATTTTGTGTGATTCCATTTAAATACGTCTGAAACAGGCAAAATGATTATGATGAAAGCACATTAGTGGCAACTACGCACCTATAGGAGTGGGTGGGGACAGAATGCCAAGGGGTATTAGGCAGCTTTTTAGTGAGATGGAAAGTTCTATTTCTTTCTTTCTTTTTTTTTTGGGGGGGGGGAAGGAAACGAGAGTCTCACATTGTTGTGTTTGGTAGAGTGCTGTGAAATCATAGCTCAAAGCAACCTCAAACTCTTGGGTTTAAGTGATTCTCTTGCCTCAGCCTCCCAAGTAGCTGGGACTACAGGCGCCCACCACAATGCTTGGCTATTTTTTTTGTTGCAGTTGTCATTATTGTTTAGTTGGTTGGGGCCAGGTTCGAACCTGCCAGCCCTGGTGTATGTGGCTGGCACCTTAACTACTGAGCAATGGTGCCGAGCCAAGTATAAGGGAATTTTAAAATGACCAAAATTCTAAGAGAACTGAAGAGTCTCTAAAATCACACATTAGCTTAAAACTTTGTAACACTGCTATTATAGGCTGAAAACTGGTGAAGACTGGCAATCTTCAACCCTATTATTTATGTCAAATAATATAAATGTATAATAAAACTATCATATTGCTTTAGAAACAGCAGGTATCAATAAGTATTTTTTCTTCATTGTTTGCGTGGTCATCAATAGGTAATTGCACCTATTTCTGTTTAGCAATCCTTTTTCCCTATGAAAATACAAAGAAGTAGTAGTACCTAAACTACTTTACAAAGAAAACCCCAGGCAAATTTATTTTAAACATAATTAATTTCATTTGGTAGATTTAAAATGTTGTAAGAAAAAAAATATGCTCCCTTTAAGAAGAGGGTATATAAATGGAGAACTCATTAACCAGGAATTAAAAGCCTTGTGTTGTTAGGAACAAGATGAAGAAGAGAAATTAGGAGCAATTAGTGCTCACTTAGTATAAAATAGGCTGATTAACACTTTTTCTTTAAAACTAGCACTCCTGAACAGATTAGTCAATGTCTCTAGAAGCCAAGAAAGGGCCTGGAAGAGGGGGAAAAAAGATACTTTAAGATTTTTCGAGAGATGAAGGAAACCAAATATTTAGATAGGTAAGTAAACATGTCATTGATATTTAACATAAACTTGACAGAATTCTTTTTCCATTTTTTATTTTCTGAGACAGTGTCTTGATGGGTTGTTCAGGCCAGAGTGCAGTAGCATCATCATAGCTCACTGCAACCTCAAACTCATGAACTCAAGTGATCCTCCTCCCTTAGCCTCTCAAGGAGCTCGAATTATAGGTATATAACACCACGCCTCACTATTTTTTCTAATTTTTGTAAGGGAGAGAGTGTCTTACTATGTTGCCCAGGCTGGTCTTAAACTCCTAGCCTCAAGCAATCATCCCGCTCGGCCTCCCAAAGTGCTAGGATTACAGGTTTGAGACACCCCACACACCTGGCTTCATATTCTTTTAACCTTTGCATTAAGCTGTATATCACCTGATGGATCTTTTAATATTTAATCTCAACATGTTTATGTTTTCAGCAATAGTTATTATTTCTTACAGAAAAAGTACAAGTCAATTAGTGTCAAAAATCCTATTTTAGCTGCATATTTTTAAAAAACCAGGGGGCGCCTATGGCTCAGTGAGTAGGGCACTGGCCCCATATACCGAGGGTGGTAGGCTCAAACCTGGCCCTGGCCAAACTGCAACAACAACAACAAAAAAAGGAAATTGTGAGAGCTATCCATGCAATAAAAATGCCTACCCACTAGATCCTAGCTACTCTGAACAGGCATCTTGTGACAACTAATCAAAATGCAAGTGGAAAAAAAATTAACAAAAGGAAGATCTAGTTACTCAAGAGACTTTGAACCCATTATACCATTTTAATGATGAAAGTGGCACTAGATTCATTACAACATTTAGGAATTCCTCTGAGATGGAAGGTTTCAAGAAAAATTATTTTGAAATAATTTCAAACTTTCAGAAGAATTGCAAGATCAGTACAAATGACTCCAGTATCTCCTTCACCCAGATTCACCAATTAACATCTTCCATTTGCTTGTTCTCTACGTATGTTTTTTCTAAACTGAGAATTGGTTGCAGACATCATCATGCCCTGTCAGCCCTCATAGTTTGGCATATACATTTTAAAAACAAGGGCATTCTCTTTTGTAACCACAGAACAATTATCAAACTGGTAAAAATTTAACACTCATTTAATACTATCATCTGGAATATAGTCCATATTCAAATTTCACCAATTGGCTCAATTTTCTCCCCTGATACAAAGCCAATCTAAGATTGTGCACTTCGTTTATCAACCTCAAACTCTTGGGCTTAAGCAATTAATTCTCTTGCTTCAGCCTCCCAAGTAGCTAGGACTATAGGCGCCCATCACAACACCCAGATATTTTGTTGTTGTTACAGCAGTCATTGTTTAGCAGGCCTAGCCTGAGTTTGAACCCGCCAGCCGAATTTTAGCTGCATATTTTTGATATATGTGGCTGAAGCCCTAACCACTGTGCTATGGGCACCAAGCCACACACTTCATCTATATATCACATCCTTTTAGTATCCTTCAATCTGTAATAGTTCCTCTGTCCTTTCTTACATTCATGACCTTAATATTTTTACAGAACTATTTTACAAAATCCCTCAGTTTGGTTTGTCTGAAGTTTCCACAACATTAGACTTGAATAGCACGTGTCTGATGTAACATAGAAGCAGTGCTGTGCCCTTCCAGGTACATTGAATCAGAGATGATCACCTATCAAGATGGTGCCCTCTTGTTTTCTCCACACTGAAGTCCCCACATGTCTCTCTATATGAAGAATAACACAGAAAAACAGATAAAAGCAGAGGTTTAGAGTATAACTGTGATCCTAGTCTAAAAATTTCTTTTTAGTGAAAGCCAACACCTTACAACCTACGATAAATAAATTACCAGGATCAATGACCCTAGATATTCATGAGAACAGCTCTAGTGACTGCCTGATCTCAAAACTTACTAATAAACTATCATAAATTTCAAACCTTTATGTCTAAATATAAATTTTTATACTACGCTCTTATAAACTATACATGATTTTACTTATTCCCATTTTTATATGAATAAGAAACACTACCTTGTAACAAGTTAGTGGAACGAAGGTTTTTCATTTCTTTTTAGACTGTTTGATGGACTGAACATACATGACTGTTGATTTTAAGAACTCTCTTCTATGACCATCTAAAGCAAAATCAACCACAGACTACATCTGTAGAGTAAAATGCCATAAAAGTTGATAAAGCTAGGCTGGGTACAGTGGTTCAAGCCACTATTTATTGTTTATCCCAGCAATTTGGGAAATCAAGATGGGAGGATCTCTTGAAGCCATGAGTTCAAGAATACACTGAGCCACACAGTAAGATCCTGTCTCTATAAATAATACAAAAATTAGCCTGGCTTGGTGGCATGTGCCTATAGTTCCAGCTACTTTGGAGGCAGAGCCAGAAGGTTTGCTTGAATTGAGGAGTTTGAGGCTGTAGTGAGCTACAATGAAGCCACTGCACTAGACAAGGCAACAGAAAAGATTCTGTCTCAAAAACAAAAAAGAAAAAAAGATGAAACCAGAAGTCAAAGGTAGCCATTCATAACAGTCTCGAAAGATGGCAGTTCAGTAAGAAACATGAAATAATGAAAATAAGAAGAAATCTAAATGTCCAATTATACAGAAACCACTTAATTATGGACTCTTGTTAAGCTATTTAAAATCACTGCTATGCATTAAGAATCACATTCAAAAGTCCAGATTTATTAAACATATTGTGGATTATACCCAAATCCAAGAAGTACCCATTATCTGCAAGGGGATAAGGATAAAAGGAAAAGGTTATATACCATGGAATACTACTCAGCCATAAAAAGGAGGCTTTACATCCTTTGTATTTACCTGAATGGAGCTAGAGAACATTCTCCTTAGTTAAGTATCTCAAGAATGGATAGACTGGCTCAACTCCTGTAGCACAGTGGTTACGGCGCCAGCCACATATACTGAGGCTGGTGGTTCGAACCCAACCCCAGCCAGCTAAACAACAGTGACAACTGCAACAAAAGAGAGCCAGGTGTTGTGGCGGGCGCCTATAGTCTCAGCTACCTGGGAGACTGAGGCAAGAGAATCGCTTAAGCCCAAAAGTGGGAGGTTGCTGTGGCTGTGACACCACAGCACTCTACCAAGGGGAACATAATGAAACTGTCTCAAAAAAAAAAAAAAAAAAGACAGATTAGGCCCAGTGGCTCAGACCTGTAATCCTAGCACTCTGGGAGGCAGAGGAGGGTAGCTCAGGAGGTCTAGACTAGCCTGATCAAGAGTGAGAGCCCCGTCTCTGCTAAAAATAGAAAAATTAGCAGGATGCTTTGGCAGGTGCTTATAGTCCCAGCTACTCGGGAGGCTGAGGCAAGAGGATTCCTTCAGCCCAAGAGTTTGAAGTTGCTGTTAGCTATAAAGACGCATGGCACTCTATTAAAAAAAAAAAGAAAGAAAGAAAGAGAAGAACAAAAGAATGAATGGATAAGCAAGCATCCCATGTATCTCATGTACTCAACACTAATTCGATACTAGTAGATGAACAACCACAGGCCCACATGAGAAAAACTAACACAAATGGCTTGGCACCCAAAGCACAGTGGTTACGGTGCCGGCCACATACACCGAGGCTGGTGGGTTTGAACCCAGCCCAGGCCAGCTAAACAATGACCACTGCAACAAAAAATAGCCAGGCGTTGAGGCTAGAAAATCGCTTCAGCCCAAGAGTTTGAGGTTGCTATGAGCTATGACACCTTGGCATTCTACCAAAGGCAACACAGTGAGACTGTCTCAGAAAAAGAAGAAAAGAAAAAAAAACTAACACAATTAAATTTGAGAAGGAGGAACAGGGGAGGGAGTTCAATAAGCTCCCACCTAGTATGTACAATGTAGGGGTAGTGAAGGACTCAAGTATAACCTGGACTTTACCTTACAAATGCAAAACAGCATAACCTAATTGTGTGCTATTGTGGGTTAATCCAAAATAAAATAATAATAAAAGGAGACGGCAAAAAGAGAGAGAATGGGAGAAAACAGTATCAAGTTGGTGCTTTATAAAACACAGATCTTTGGTGCCTAGAAAAATCATAAAATTACTGCTATAAAGACATCAGCTACAGAATTAATAACCAATGATGAGTGTGGAATTCAGGCTGTAAGAGTTTGATAAAGAAAATTTTATCTAGAAGGTTATATGGGTGAATCTCCCCCATCAAATGTTAGTAAGTCAACTAAAGTCATAGGCACAGAAAGCCAAAGTAAAGGTGACAAGCACTTGCAAATCTTCATCAATGCTAGAAGGGCTGTTGGCTTAGAAATCCATCTGTGCCTTAGAGCTGTAGCAACCGCAAAGGGTGGTGAAAAGATCACTGGACTGGAATCAGGAGATAGGGGTTTGAGGTTTCTAATCTATAAAACTAAGAAATTGGATAAATTTATCTCGCAAGATCCTTCCATTTGCAAAATTCCTTACAATGCAAAACGAAATGTAGTAGCTGCTGAGCATGACTCCGTAAAGGGGAGGTGCAGCACCATGAATGCCCTCTCGAGATCAGTCCGACAAATTTAACTTACTTCACCCCATAATGCCGCAAGTTCTACTTGCTTTCTGTGCTTCTTTGGGGACAAGAAGAAAAACATTTCAGGGGGGATAAGAAACAGATGGTAGGGTTGAGGTACTTGTTTTTAATCTCTTGTTTTCTTAGAGCTCCAAATAGCAATTTTCCTAGCACTTTAAAATACGAGTCCCCTATCAGTCATATTTTGTACAATGTCAACTATAAAAACATACATGAGGACATAAACTGGCAATATCTACAAAAATAAGTAGTTATAGTAGAATGTGAAATCGAAAACAATATTCTTGCACATTACTTTCACAAAACATTGCTCTATTCTCTTTGTGACAAATATCATTTTATGTATTCCCTTCTTTTATCTTCTCTCTCAATCTACCCGAGTCCTAACAGAGCAGGTGAACACAGTTATCTATGTATCTATTTTGATATATACACGATGACTAACGTTTTCAGATAAATCATAACTGGGTAATGTTTCCCACATATGACGTCAAGCTCAAAATGGTCAACTCTCCAGAGATATGATGCTCTCTTACAATTTATCTTTCCTAGCAAACTTATACCTTTGGTGGTCACTACAGAGCCAGGTACAGGCTGACATAAAATGAATCAGTTTCTATCCCTTAGAACGGTGTTCCTTTAAAAACATGTTATTGTAATTTCAATGGGACTTTGGAAATAATAGAATTTTATTTATTTATTTATTTTTTTGAGACAGAGCCTCAAGCTGTCCCCCAGGGTAGAGTGCTGTGGCATCACAGCTCACAGCAACCTCCAACTCCTGGGCTCAAGCAAGCCTCCTGCCTCAGCCTCTCAAGTAGCTGGGACCACAGGCACCTGCCACACACCCGGCTATTTTT
>NW_003852540.1:3434034-3450190 GCF_000181295.1 Otolemur garnettii | reverse complement strand
CCTGGGCTGGATTCAAACCTGCCACCTTAGGTGTATGTGGCTGGTGCCTTAGCCACTTGAGCCACAGGCGCCGAGCCAAATTTTATTTATTTTTGAGACAGAGTCTCACTATGTCTTCCTTGGTAGAGTGCCATGGCATCACAGCTCATAGGAACCTCAAACTCTTGGGCTTAAGTGATTCTCTTGCCTCAGTCTCCCAAGTAGCCAGGACTACAGGTGCCTACCACCAATACCCGGCTATTTTTGTTGTCATTGTTGTTTTAGCAGGGCCAGGCAGGGTTTGAACATGCCAGCCCCGGTGTATGTGGCTGGCACTCTAACCACTGAGCTACAGGTGCCAAGACAGAATTTTACTTTTTAAACGCCTCCTAAAAACAACTTCAAGAATACTATAGCCCTAGAAGAGCCGACTATAGTTCCCACAACAGCCAGTATATAATGAAATGGTCTCATGGCTGGTTACCACTTTTTTCTTCCTCCAGAGTCTCACTTTGTCGCCCTCAGTAGAGTGTCATGGCATCACAACTCACAGCAACCTCAAACTCTTGTGCTTAAGTGGTCCTCTTGCCTCAGCCTCACCAGTAGCTGGGACTACAGGCATCCGCCACAATACCTAGCTATTTTTAGAGACGGGGTCTTGCTCTCGCTCAGGCTGGACTTGAATTCCTGAACTCAAGCAATCCACCTGCCTTAGCCTCTCAGAGTGCTAGGATCATAGGTGTTAGCCACAGTACCTTGCCCTTTGCTTTTCTTGAGTTTCAGTGCTGTTACAAGAAAGTTTATTTTACTTATCAGACTCTTCTCAAAGCTCAGTATAATTTTAGTCTCTTTCTTCTTCAAGACATTCTGTGTCATTGAAAAAATCAATTTAGGGCCAGGTGCGGTGGCTCATGCCTGTAATCCTAGCTCTCAGGGAGGCTCAGGTGGGTGGATGTTTGAGCTCAGGAGTTTGAGACCAGCCTGAGTGAGACCTCGTCTCCAATAACTGCCAGGCATTGTGGCGGGCACCTGTAGTCCCAGTTACTTGTGAGGATGAGGCAAGAGAATCACTTGAGCCTAAGAGTCTGAGGTTGCTGTGAGCTGTGACGCCACCACACTCTATTGAGGGTGACAAAATGAGGCTCTGTCTCAATAAAAAAAAAATCAATTTAAAGCAAAATACATTAACCTTTGGCTTTACCAATGTGTAACTTTTCTGAGAGGCAGAACATCAATAATTAAGCTGCTTTCCACTAAATACACTAACATTTAACAAACAAGGATACTTGATTTTGGAATTAGCCTTTTACTAAAACAAGTAGCTACAAACACCTATAAATCTAAAAGAGAAGGGAAGACAATGTTCCCTGTCCAGGAATTCCACCAAAAGACCTAACAGCAGGGTCTTGAAGAGATATTTATACATCCACATTCATACAGCATTCTTCACAATAACCAAAGCCTAGAAGCAACCGAGGTGTCCATCAATGGGTGAACAGATGAACACAATGTGGTTATTAGTATTATTCAGCTTTAAAAAGGAAGGAAATTCTGATACATGGTACAACACGGATGAAACTTGAAAACCTTATGCTAAGTGAAATAAGCCACTCACAAAAGGACAAGTACCGTATGAAATCAGTTATACGAAGTACCCAGACTACTTACATTTATAGAGACAGAAAGCAGAATGGTGGCTGCCACAGACTAGGGGAAAGGGGAAAGGGGGAGTTGTTTAATGGAATAAAGTTAAAGTTTTACAAAATGAAGAGTTCTGGAGACTGGGGATATGACAATGTGAATGTACTTAACACTATTTACTGAACTGTACACTTAAAAAACTCAGGTAAATTTTGTGTTTTGTGTATTTGCTGCAATAAAAAAAAAAAAATCTTCCGTATGTCCCAAAGCTAAATCCTAGGGTTGAAAGCTCCTTTAGTTTTAAACTACCACATTATCCATCACTTCAACAACATGTGGCAGGGTTAAGAGTCAAGCGAGACAAATAGCTGTTTTTGAGTACCTTATGCTGCTTAATGACAGGTGTGTTGTCCAAAATAATTAGCTTTTAAAAGGAATGGCCAACCCTTCCTCTACAACTGGTTAGTGATCTGTTTTCCTTCATTAAGTTCTTGACAGCTCAATGTCTTCACATCTGTCATTGTTTGGCAGACTGATTTCAAGAACATAAATCGCTCTAAGGAGTAGGCAACAAATTTATTATGGTTCATGAGACATATCTGAACCCATCTGTTTTCTAATCAAAAGCCATATTTGAATCAGTTTTGTTCCATCACAAGACCATACTAATGGGAGCAATATAATCATAAGTTATTTTCCTCTTTTCTATCTGTGTAGTAGAGATGGTCACAGGAAACACAAATCAATTAAAGGCATGAGAGCATCCTCAGAAATAGGATCTTTGCAGATTGTAAGATCTACCACCTTTGCCATCTTTGTCTGTCTGTTCTTCAAACTACTGTATGATACGTTTCCTCTGAGAGACACGGTTTCTTTTAGAATTACAAAGGGGGTAGATATTTCTATGTTGTAATAACCAACTTACCTTAATCTTTTTTTAAGTTGTAAACTATCATGAATAATCCTTTTAACAAACTCTAATTCACCTCCTTCTGCCATGATCTCTGTGATACCTCCTGTATTTACAGAACTAGGTGGAGGTCTTCGAGGATTTCGAGAATTTACTCCCTGAAAAACAACAAAAATCTGGTGAAAAATCTTTATACCTTAAGAATCAAATCTTTGAATATACTCTTTAAAAAGGTGTATGGAGATAGCTAAAAAAACTAAAAGTAGACCTAGTATGTGATCTAGCAATCCCAGTATTGGGTATCTACCCAAAGAAAAAAACACCATTTTGCCAAAGAGACATGTGCACTCAAATGTTTATTGCAGCACAATTCACGATTGTAAAGATACAGAACCAACCCAAGTGCCCATCGATATATGAGTGGATTAATAAAATGTGGAAAATGTATACCATGGAGTACTACTCAGTCACCAAAAAAAAGTGAACTAATACCTTCTGTTAACAATCTACATGGTACTGGAGACCATTTTTTTTTTTTTTTTTTTTTTTTTTGAGACAGAGCCTCAAGTGATTCCCTGGGTAGAGGGCTGGGGCATCACAGCTCACAGCAACCTCCAACTCCTGGGCTTAAGTAAGTCTCCTGCCTCCACCTCTCAAGTAGCTGGGACCACAGGTGCCCGCCACAAAGTCTGGTCATTTTTTGGTTGCAGCCGTCATTGTTGTTTGGTGGGCCTGGGCTGGATTCGAACCCGCCACCTTAGGTATATGTGGCTGGCATCGTAGTCACTTGAGCCACAGGCGCTGAGCCATGTAGACCATTTTTTAAGTGAAGTTTCGCGAAAATGGAAAACCAACACCATACATACTTACTATTAAATTGGAACTAACAGATCAACACCAATTTTGATTAACAGAAAACAAGCAGGTGTGAGAGGGTAGGAGGGGAGAGAGTTTAATCACCCAATGGATACAATGCACTCTATCCAGGTAAGTGGCAAACACAGCTTTGACTCAAACTGCACAAAAGCAATTCATGTAACCAAAACATTTGTACCCCCATAATATTTTGAAATTTTTAAAAAAGATCACAGCTGGGCATGGTGGCTCATGCCTATAATCCCAGCACTTGAGAGGCCAAGGCAGGTGGATTGCTGGAGCTCCCAAGTTTAAGACCAGCCTGAGTCAGAGCAAGCCCCTGTCTCTGAAAATGGCCAGGTGTTGTGGCAGGCACCTGTAGTCCCAGCTACTTGGGAGGCTGAGGCAAGAGAATCACTTGAGCCCAAAAGTTTGAGGTTGCTATGAGCTAAGACACATGGCACTCTACTGAGAGTAACCAAGTGAGCCTCTGTCTCAAAAAAGAAAGAAAAAAGAAACAACAACCCAAAAAACTCTATTAACTCTTAGGAGAAAGAATGCTTACATTTAATTTTACTTTCCAAATATTATACCAAATTTAGGATTTAAAAACCACATAGCTACTACAATATATTTTAAACAATTGGTCAGACCAATATTCCTTCCTAAGTCTTTTCCTTTTCATCTTTGTCATTAAACCAAAAATTTTATCTTTTTATATAGGTAAAATTTGTTCCTTTTTCTTTATACTTTATGCTTTGGTTTTATGAAGCATAGAAAATCTACCTACAGTGGCGCCTGTAGCTCAGTGGGTAGGGTGCTGTCCATATACACCGAGGCTGGTGGGTTCAAACCCGGCTTAGCCTGCTAAAACAACAATGACAACTGCAACAACAACAACAAAAATAGCCAGGCGTTGTGGTAGGAGCTTGTAGTCCCAGCTGCTTGGGAGGCTGAGGCAAAAAAATAGCTTAAGCCCAAGAGTTTGGGGTTGCTGTGAGCAGTGACGCCACAGCACTCTACCAAGAGCAACATAGTAAGAATCTGTCTCAAAAAAAAAGAAAAAAAGTGAAGAGACAATCCACAGAATTGTAGAAAATGTTTGCAAAACATATCTATTAAGGGACTTGTACCCAGGATATATAAAGCATTGTTACAACTTAATTATAAAAAAAGTAACCCACTTAAAAAATGGTCAAAGGTTTAAGCCCAAGAATTTGAGGCTGCTGTGAGCTGTGACGCCAGGCTACTACTCTACTGAGGGTGACACAGTGAGACTCTGTCTCAAAAAAAAAAAAAAAAAAAAAAAGAAAAGAAAAAAAGTCAAAGGATCTAAATAGGCATGTCTTTAAGACATACAGACGATCAGTAAGCACAAGAAAAGATGCTCAACATCATCCACCGTTAGGGAAATACTAACATAAAATATAAAAATAATAACACAAAACTACAAAGAGGTTCTACCTCACACCCACTAGATGGCTATAATCAAAAAGAATGATAAGTGTTGAAGAAGATGCAGAAAATTGGAACTCTCATAAACTGCTGCTGGGGCGAATGTAAAATGGCACAGTCACTTTGGAAAACAGTCTGGCAGTTCCTCAAACAATTAAACATTTAAACAATTAAACCATATTACCCAGCAGAAATGTATATCTACCCAGGAGAAAAGAAAACCTACATCCACAGAAATACTTGTAAAGAAATGCTCACAGCAGCATTTGTTCATAAGAGCCCCAAAGTAGAAACTACCCGACGTCTATCAATGGGTGAATAAGTAAAATGTGACATATCCATACAATAGAACGTTATTTGACAGGAGAAAGAAATGAAGTGCGGACACGTGCTACAACTTGGATGGATCTTAAAAATATATAGTTCTTAGTAAAAGATTGTCAGTCACATTAAAAAGCATTACAAAATTCCATTTATATGAAATGTGTAAAACAGGCCAATCTGGAGAAACAAAGTAGACTGGCAGTTGCCTAGGCCTAAGGATGCTGAGGAGAAACTGAGTGATTGCAGACAGCTAGGAGTTTTCCTTACGGGGTAATAAAAATATCCTAAAATTGGCTGTGATCAGGGCTACACAACATTGTGAACTTAGTTCTGATGCTAGTAGTTTTCTATTTCTTCCTTTGGACACTGGCTCCACAGGAGTGTTCACTTTAGAAAATCCAGTCTAAATTTGTGACCTGTGTGCTTTTTTTTTTTTTTTTTTTTGAGACAGAGCCTCAAGCTATCCCCCTGGGCAAAGTGCCATGGCATCACGCTCACAGCAACCTCCAACTCCTGGGCTCAAGCGAGTCTCCTGCCTCTGCCTCCCAAGTAGCTGGGACCACAGGCGCCCGCCACAACGCCCGGCTATTTTTTGGTTGCAGCCATCATTGTTGTTTGGCGGGTCCGGGCTGGGGATTCGAACCCGCCACCTTAGGTGTACGTGGCTGGCGCCTTAGCCGGTTGAGCTATAGGCGCCGAGCCGACCTGTGTGCTTTTATGTATGTATGTTGTATCTCAATATTAAAAGAACAATTGCACTCCAGGGTGTGGTTATTTTTAGTTCATACAAGTTGTCTGTATTGAAGCCTAAAATTTAGACTTCTTAAACCTTGCTTCACTTTATGTTCCAATCCAGAAAGTTGGTATTGTTAATAACTTTTTTTTTTTTGAGACAGAGTCTCAAGCTGTCACACTAGGTAGAGTGCCATGGAGTCATAGCTCACAGCAACCTCCAGCTCAGGCTCAAGTGATCCTCTTGCCTCAGTTATTCTATTTTTAATAGAGATGGGGTCTCACTTTTCCTCAGGCTGGTCTTGAACCCGTGAGCTCAAGCAATTCACCCACCTGAGCCTCCCAGAGTGCTAGGATTACAGGCATGAGCCCCAGCACCTGGCCTGTTAACAACTTTTTTGTGTAAACCACCCTGTTCCACCAAAACATTTAACCCATCTAAATTTTGTTATGAGGCATGTAAATGGTACTTTTAGGGATACTAAAGATAATACATTCCCTGAAAAGTTTTAAGCATATTTATACCCTTATTTCCTTATGATTAATATTACTCATTTATTACTATTAATAAATGGTTCACTAGCTGAAGGAAATGTTAGGTTAAGTCAGTAACATTATACAGCACTGAGTTTTGTTTTGTTTTTTTTTGAGACAGAGCCTCAAGCTGTTGTCCTGGGTAGAGTGCCACAGCATCACAGGTCACAGCAACCTCCAACTCCTAGACTCAAGCGATTCTCCTGCCTTCGCCTCCCAAGTAGCTGGGACTACAGTGCCTGCCACAACACCTGGCTATTTTTTGGGGGGGGGTTGCAGCCGTCATTGCTGTTTGGTGGGCCCAGGCTGGATTTAAACCCGCCAGCTCAGGCTTATGTGGCTGGCACCTTAGCCACTTGAGCCATAGGCACCGAGCCAGCACTGAGATTTTTAATAGGTTCTTTTTACCCAATGCATCTCTATTCATATTCATGAACAAAATATTTTTCATTTGAAGTTGGAAAGACTAAATCAGACATTTATTTACTATCAAATGACAGCAGGCAGTAAAAACTGATTTCCTTCCTAAGCCAGCAATTGTAGCCCAGGAGTGAACTATGACTTAAATTGGTCTGATCAGGAGAAAACCAAATATTCAATGATTTGAGAAAGAGCGCTCTCCTCCTAAACATTATTATGCCGCAAATAAAACAGCCTTAGAACAAAAACAACCAAGGACCAGGTCAGAGCCAGGAGAAAATGGAGGGTTTTTAATACTGTGAACACCCTGATCAAATCATTCCTGAAGTCCAAATTCTAGATTTCTCAGATATGTAAGCCAAAAGGTTTTTTTTGTTGTTGTTAAGTAAATGTGAATTGGAGGGTTCCCCCCCCCCCATAGCCTTCGCAGCATTTTCTTAGTTATTGTGTTAAGGCATTTATATTCTACACCTAGTAAATTGCACATGTACCCTTGTAAGATGCACGATAGATGGGTCCCACACCTCCACCCATCTCCTTCCCCCTCCCTTCTCTCACCCCTTTCTTGGGCTTTAATTGGGTTATAGCTTTCATAAGAAAGCTATAAATTGGTTTTATAGTAAGACTGGGTACATTGGGTACTTTTTTTTCCATTCTTGAGATACTGTGCTAAGAAGAATATGTTCCAGCTCCATCCTTGTAAACATGTAAGAGGTCATGTCTTCGCCTTTCTTTAAGGCTGCATAATATTCCATGGTGTACATATACCACAATTTATTGATCCATTCGTGAGTTGATGGGCACTTGGGCTTCTTCCATGACTTAGCAATTATGAATTGGACTGCAGTAAACATTCTGGTACATATATCTTTGTTATAATGTGATTTTTGATCTTCTGGATATATACCTAGTAGAGGAATTGTAGGATTGAATGGCAGGTCTATTTTTAGATCTCTAAATGTTCTCCAAATATCTTTCCAAAAGGAACGTATTAATTTGCACTCCCACCAGCAATGGAGAAGTGTTCTCTTTTCTATACATCCATGCCAACATCTCTGGTTTTGGGATTTGTGATGTGGGCTAATCTTACTGCAGTTAGATGATATCTCAAAGTAGTTTTGATTTGCACTTCTCTGATGATTAAGGATGATGAGCATTTTTTCATGGTGTCTGTAGGCTGTGTGCCTATCCTCTTCAGAGAAGTTTCTCTTCAAGTCCCTTGTCCACCCTGAGATGGGATCACTTGTTCTTTTCTTTTTTTTTTGAGACAGAGCCTCAAGCTATCCCCCTGGGTAGAGTGCTGTGGCATTACAGCTCACAGCAACCTCCAACTCCTGGTCATGTTTGGCGGGTCCGGGCTGGGGATTCGAACCCGCCACCTTAGGTGTACGTGGCTGGCGCCTTAGCCGGTTGAGCCATAGGTGCCGAGCCACTTGTTCTTTTCTTGCTAAAATGTTTGAGTTCTCTGTGGGTTCTGGTTATTAAACCTTTGTCGGAGACATAACCTGCAAATATCTTCTCCCATTCTGAGGGCTGTCTGCTTCCTTTACTTACTGTGTTCTTGGTCGTGCAGAAGCTTTTTAGTTTGATCAGGTCCCAGTAGTGTATTTTTGATACTGCTTCAATTGCCCAGGGGGGTCCTCCTCACAAAATATTCGCCCAGGCCGATTTCTTCAAGAGTTTTCCCTACACTGTCTTCTAGTATTTTTATAGTTTCATGTCTTGTGAATTGGAGTTTCTATCAGTAGTGTCAAATTTTGCAAAATTATGCACGGGCTGTTTTTTTGCTCAACAGCTTTCATTAGTGTGTTTGTGTGTTTAATATGTGCCCAACGACAACTCTTCATCTTCCAAAGTAAGGCACAGAAGAAAAAAGGGTGGACAATCCCAAAACCTACCCGCATCCTCCTATATACTTAAATCATGTCTAGATTATTTCTAATACCTAATACAATGTAAATGTTATGCAAATAGCTGTGACATTGTATTGCTTTTTTTTTCACTATATTGCTTTTTATGTTTTTTTTTTTTTTTTGAGACAGTCTTACTGTCACTCTCTGTAGTTTTTTTTTTTTTTGAGATGGTTTTACTATGTTGCTCTCTGTAGAGTGCTGTAACATCACAACTCACAGCAACCTCAAACTCTTGGGCTTAAGCAATTCTCTTGCCTCAGCCTCCCAAGTAGCTGGGTCCACAGGCACCCAACACAATGTCTGGCTTTTTTTTTTTGTTGTAGTTGTCATTGTTTAGCTGGCCCAGGCTGGGTTCGAACCTGCCAGCCTTAGTGCATGTGGCTGGCGCCGTAACCACCGTGCTACAACCGCTGAGCCTTTATTGGTATTTTTTATTGTCGTGCTATTTTTTATTATTTTCTTCCTTCCCCAAATATTTTTGATCTGTGGTTGGTGGAATCCACGGGCAGAACCTGCAGATATAAAATCCACAGATACAAAGTGCCAAATGTACCTCAAACCAAAATATCCTGACTGATAGAACTTCCAAAGCCAGGTACAGTAGCCTGCACTGTAGTCCCAGCTACCTGGGAAGCTGAGGTGTGATAAATGCTTGAGGCCCAGCTGGGCAACAAAGCAAGACCCTATCTCAAGAAAATAAAAGTTGCTCTTTCCTCTTATTTCTACAAACAAGAAAAACTTAGGTAAGTGTTCAATTACTTTAAAGCAGAAGACATTTTACCTTAGCTTCCAACTGATTGGCAAAAAAGGGAGGATTACACATACAAAAGTCATAGATTATCTCAGATTCTTCTTTGAGAGCATCCATCAGGAGTGTCTTCTGTGGCACTTTTACCACTAGGAGAAAAAACAGAACTGTTAGCTACTATTAATGTTGTGGTGGTATTAAAACATAGTCATGTTCTGCATCATGATGTTTTAGTCAACAATGGACCAGAACACTGGGTGCAGTGGCTCCTGCCTGTAATCCAGTAACTTGGGAAGCAGAGTTGGGATCATCACTTGAGGCCAGGAGTTTGAGACAAGCCTAGGAAACACAGCAAGTCCCCCTCTCTAAAAAACTTTTTTTCTAATTAGATGGGTGTGGTGGCTCATGTCTGTAGTCCCAGTTATTCAGGAGGCTGAGGTGAGATTTGATACTCCTAGGTCATAGCAGTGTAGGAATTTGAGGCTGCAGTGAGCTGTGATCATACCACTGCACTCTAGTCTGGGCAACAAAGTGAGATCTCATCTCAAAAGAAAGAAAAAAAACAAAGAAAATGGATGAGATATATGACAGTGGTCCCATAAAATATCATAGTTTGACTATACCTTTTCTATGTTTAGATACACAAATATTAACAACTGTGTTAAAATTGTTTACAGTATCGTATACAATATTCAGTATAACAAGATGCTATGCAGGTTTCTAGCCTAGAAGCAATAAGCTACATCAGGCAACATAGGTGTTTGGCAGGTGATACCATCTAGGTTTATGTATGTACACTCTACAATGTTCCCACGGTGACAAATCGCCTAATGACATTTCTCAGAATTTATCCCTGTCATTAAGTAATGCATGACTGTGTGTCTACTACTTCCTTCAAAAGGTGGAGTTTACTTTCCTCTCCTTGAGTGTAGGCTGCACTTAATGACTCAACTTTGTAGAAGAGAAAATAATGTAAGTGACAGGGTGGCACTTCCAAAGTCAAGTCATAAGAAGCAATATGGCTATCTCTTCACCCTTTCTCCTGAATTACTCACTCTAGGAGAGGCAAGGTCAACTGACATGCTTTAAGGACACACAAGTAGCTCACAAGTAGACACACATCCACATGGCAACGAACTAGGATTTCCTTCCAGTAACCATGTAAGTGAGCCACCTTGGACACAAATCTCTATTACCAGTCAATCCTTCAGATGACTTCAGCTCTAATCAACAACTTGACTACAAATTTTATTTATTTATTTTTTTGCTGTTGAGACCAAGTCTCAGGGCATCAAAGCTCATAGCAATCTCAAACTCTTAGGCTCAAGTGATCCTCTTGTCTCAGCCTCCCAAATAGCTGGGACTACAGGCGCCTGCCACAACATCCAGTTAAGTTTTTATAGACGGGTTCTCACTCTGGCTCAGGCTGGTCTCCAACTCAGCAAACTCAAGCAATCCACACCCCTCAGCCTCCCAGAGAGCTAGGATTACAGGCATGAGACACCGCACCAGGTCCTTTACTACAAACTGTTAAAAAATTCTAACAGAACCATCTAACTAATCCACACCCAAATTTCTGACCCATAGAAATCATGAGATAACAACTGTTTACTGTTAAAGCTGCTATACTTTGGAGACATCTGTTACACAAAAATGGAGATATAAAACAAATGTATTGGTATCTCCCTTTACATCGGTTTCATACTAAAAAAAAAAGCCTTATTTCTTTCATAAAAAGACAAAAAAATTCAATGAAAAAAATTAATAGTACTTCAGATGTACTACATAAAATGGACACAAAAGTAAAAAGTAACTAATCATAAGGGTATTTGACTATTTCTAACAGAAGTTCCATATACTAAAATGTAAAAACATGGTTAATCAACAGTAGGGTTTCCCTTCTTCCTTTTTTTAAAAACAATGTCTCGCTCTGACGCCCAGGCTGGAGTAAGGCAATCCTCCCCCTTCAGCCTCCTGAGTAGCTGGGACTACAGGCATATACCACCACACTGTGCTAACTTTTTTTTTTTGTAGAGACAGAGTCTCACTATGTCGCCCTTGGTACAGTGCCATGGTGTCACAGCTCACAGCAACCTCCAAATCCTGGGTTTAAGCAATTCTCTTGCCTCAGCCTCCCAAGTAGCTAGGACTACAGGTGCCTGCCACAATGTCCAGCTATTTTTTTGGTTGCAGTTTGGCGGCAGCCAGGTTTGAACCCGCCACCCTCTGTATATGGGGTCGGTGCCCTACTCACTGAGCTACATACAGGCGCTGCCCCACTCTGCTAACTTTTAAAAAATTTTTAGTACAAACCAGTCTTGCTATGTTACCAAGGCTGGTCTTAAATTCCTGGGCTCCAATGATATTCCCACTTTGGCCTTCCAAAGTGCTGGAACTACAGGCAGGCATGAGCTACTACATCTGGCTCCTTTATTTTAAAATCTTGGTGACTAGGTTACTTCATGTGATGAGATGCACAACCTTCTGTGTGTGTTTCTATTTAAAGACATAGGGTTTCTCTGCTTGTTTGCTTTTTGCAACAAAGTCTCACTCTGTTGCCCAGGCCAGAGTGCCCTGGCCTCAGCCTTGCTCACAGCAACCTCAAACTCCTGGGTTCAAGTGATCCTCCTGTCTCAGCCTCCTGAGTAGTCGGGACTACTGATGCCTGAGCGATGCCTGGCTAACTTTTTCAATTTTTAGTAGAAATGGGGTCTCACTCTTGCTCAGACTGGCCTCAAACTCCTAAGCTCAAGCAATCCTCCTGCCTTGGGCCTCTCAGAGTGCTAGGATTACGGGAATGAGCCACTGCACCCCACTAAGACGTCTTATTTAATACACATCGCTCATTCATTAACATTGGTGACCAACAGCACTATAATCCATGTCTTAATGAAGTTTATCTAACACATGTATTTTCTCTATAAGGCACTGATCACAGCCTCATTGCACTTAGGAATACTAGGTACCACTTTACACTGTGTTTAGGGACCATTTTAAACAGCAAAATCATCAATAAAAAATGCAAAAATGCAAAAAACACAGCACAAAAACCAGAAAAAGGATGCTGACTGATTCACAGTGTAAGAACTAAAATAAAAAGGCCAGGCATGGTGGCTCACACCTATAATCCTAGCACTCTTGGAGATCATGAAAACTCCTAGAAGAAGAATGAGGGAGGCTCGCTTGAGCACAAGAGCTCGAGACTAGCCTGAGCAAGATTGAGATGCTGTCTCTACTAAAATACAAAAGTTAGCTGGGTATTGTGGATGACTACAGTCTCAACTACTCAGGAGGCCGAGGCAGGAGGATCACTTGAAACCAGGAGTTTGAGGTGGCAGTTGCTGTGAGGTAGGCTATTGTGGGCAACAGGAGACTATCTCATTAAAAAAAAAAAAAAGGAGCAAGAGAAGGCAGAGTATCACCTTGTTCAACCATAGCTGGGAATAAGCACATTGGGTGACTCAAATTATTTGCCACTCTGCAGATGTCTGTGAATGATCATAAAAGCACCATGAATATTGATTTTGGGGTTAAAAATAAATTTTAACTATTGACAAACTGATAGTAAAGTTTATATGTAGAGGGTCATGTGCAGTGGCTCTCAGCGTAATCCTAGCACTCTTGGAGACTATGGCAAGAGGATCACTTGAGGTCACAAGTCTGAGGAGATGATGCCACTGACCTCTATCTTAGGCAACAGAGCAAGACCCTATCTCTTGGGCAATGCCTGTGGCTCAGTGAGTAGGGCACTGGCTCCATATACTGAGGGTGGTGGGTTCAAACCCAGCCCCGGCCAAAAAAAAAACAGAAGCCAGTCTGAAAAGGGTATATACTATATGATTCCAACTACATGACACCCTGGAAAATGCAAAACTATAGAAAGAGTAAAAGGATCAGACGCTGCCAGGGGTTGAGGGAAGTAAAGAGTGAACAGCTGGAGCATAGAGGATTTTCAGGACAGCGAAACCATTCTATAACTATTTGTGTATAATGGTAAACACATGTCATTTTCATTTGCCCAAAGCCACAGAATGTACAAAACCAAGAGAAAACCCTAATGTAAGCTATGGACCTTGCGGGGTGATAATGTGTTAATGTATGTTCATCAATTGTAACCAATGTCCCAATTTGGTGGGAGACACTGACAGTGGGGGAGGCTATGAATTTGTGCAAGCAGGGGTATATATAAGAAATTGGTGAGCCTTCCCCTCAACTTTGCTGTGAACCTAAAACTGCCCTAAAAAATAGTCTACTAAAATATACAAATATACAAAAACAACTACTTAAAGTCTCTGGAAATGGTCCTAAGGGCATAGCAAATGAACATTTATTCAAGAAAATCTACTAAGATCAATGAACAATAAAGAAATGTCAGCAAGTGGGCAAATTCACCAACACAGAATCCTCAAATAATGTGGATCAATTCTAATTATTAATATTATTATTATTATTTTTTTTTGTAGAGACAGAGTCTTACTTTGTCGCCTTTGATAGAGTGCCATGGCATCACAGCTCACAGCAACCTCTAACTCCTGGGCTTAAGCGATTCTCTTGCCTCAGCCTCCCGAGTAGCTGGGACTACAGGCGCCCGCCACTGTTTTTTTTGTTGCAGTCTGGCTGGGGCCGGGTTTGAACCCGCCACCCTCGGTATATGGGGCCGGCGCCCTACTCACTGAGCCAAAGGCACTGCCCTATTATTTTCTTTCTGAGTTAATTCTGGTATCAAAACAGCAAACCTCATTTCAGTGTGCCGCCTTTGGTACAGTGCCATGGTGTCACAGCTCACAGCAACCTCCAACTCCTGGGCTCAAGCGAGTCTCCTGCCTCTGCCTCCCAAGTAGCTGGGACCACAGGCGCCCGCCACAACGCCCGGCTATTTTTTGGTTGCAGCCGTCATTGTTGTTTGGCGGGTCTGGGCTGGGGATTCGAACCTGCCACCTTAGGTGTACGTGGCTGGCGCCTTAGCCGGTTGAGCTATAGGCGCCGAGCCCCGGATTCTTAAAAATTCCCAAAGTCGGGTGGCGCCTGTGGCTCAGTGAGTAGGGTGCAGGCTACATACTGAGGGTGGTGGGTTCGAACCCAGCCCAAGTCAAACTCCAACAAAAAAATAGCCGGGCATTATGGCAGGGGCCTGTAGTCCCAGCTACTTGGGAGGCTGAGGCAAGAGAATAACCTAAGCCCAAGAGCTGGAGGTTGCTGTGAACTATGATGCCATGGCACTCTACCAAGGGCAACAAAGTGAGACTCTGCCTCTTAAAAAAGAAAAAAAACAAGAAACCCAAAGTCTGCATTATTAAAGACAAGATAATAAGATGTGTTAAATTAGAAAGACAGGTTAATAAACAAAGCTTGAAGAAGAAATTTATTCTGTGGAGCTAACCTTTGATGAGATCAGATAAGTTATTCTGCTCCACGTTTTTCTTTGCATAGTTGAAACACATGTCATCCACTTCTGTTGCAAGGAAATACCAGCCGTTTAAGGTTGCTCCAAGTAAGGGATAGATGCAGGATGCCCCCGTACCTAGAAAACAAAAATTCAAAACATATGCTACACACCAGACGGAAATGGGAGAATAATAAATGCAAATATCATTCTTCTCAGAATTCTTAGAACATTAACAGTTTAAATCACAAGCTGGTACCTAATTTCATAATAACATGGTGACTGGGTTCTCTAGTCATTTCATATGTTACTTTTGCCTCATAATTAGACTCAAACTTCCTAGAGGATGGAAACCTTGCTGTCCTCTTCTTTTGTATGATTCATGTAGAATGAAGTGCACATATTTGGGGGTTAAGGCATATATGACTAACTTGAAATGGTCAAAACTCGATTTTTACTTTATAAAAGTCTTCGTGTTAAACCTCCTACATAATCCAGTTTGTGTAACAGAAGTCAATACCATCTGTTAAAACACCATAGTAATAAGTTCAAACAGATCGATGTACATCCCATTCTCTAAAAGCAGAAAAGAGTATATAGAGCATAAAATTTTTATGGTATTTAACTGCCCAATTCCCTACATTTCTGTAAGCTATCAACTGAATGAAACCAGAAGTAAAAAAAAAAATAAAAAATCTGAGGAGTCCTTGTTTCCTAGATGTAGAAACATGGAAAGATATTTGATTTGGAGCCAGAACATTAGAGTCATTGGCTAGCCCCACCATACTGTCAGAGAGGATACTCAGAGGCAAACACTCCAGGTAAAAAATCGCTCTCTGACAAGAGTTTGGTCCTAAACTTGTATCCAGAACCCCTAGCCCTGGACTGGACTATATACTAACCACAAATACTGCGTTTACAATGGTGGCTACTCTTGCTCAATTACATTCTAAAAGTATAGTTAAGAAGGAAAGCTGGTGCTTTTCCCAAAGGCCTATAGTAGTCAGCCTATACCAGCCATTCTAAGCCTGCATTCCCCTGACCATATTTCCCAGCTTCACGCAAGTCTTCTAAGGATTTGTCAGGAAGATATAGAGGCTGGAGATACTCCTAACCCCAAGGAAATCCAGGCTCATCATACCGCTTCCTCATTAGGTATTCTGAATAGGCCCATAAGAGATAGGACCATGGGCTCGGCTCCTATAGCTCAACTGGCTAAGGCGCCAGCCACGTACACCTAAGGTGGCGGGTTCGAATCCCCA
>NW_003852540.1:3422345-3433795 GCF_000181295.1 Otolemur garnettii | reverse complement strand
AAAAAAAAAAAAAAAGAGATAGGACCATGATTGATGGCTGGAAGAGTTAAGCCTATTCTGACGGTCAGTGACTGTGCACCATCTACCATGAGTATCCAGATGGTTCTATGTACTTCCTTGGGAATTTGTGTAGTGGTGAGGGAAGGGGTAGTAAAGCGTAGTGAAGCTCCTCTCATAGGCTATAATTATTTAGCTCCTGCTAGCCATTCTGGTGATCCAGGGTCACTGGGAAAGAGAAAATTTTAGTTGTATTTTCAGTTATGCAAGGATAAAAAATCCCGACCAGATACCAGGCCCTTGACTTTCATATAACTGTTTCTCTCTTCATACTTCAATTTCATTTAAAAGAAAAAAAAAAGGAAAGGACACTTACCTCCAGGGTAATAAATGCAGGTATAAAACCTGGCCTCTGCCAAAAAAAGTTTCTTAATTCTCAAGCCCCAAAGACTTGCCTTCTAATAGCATGCAGCAAGATTCTTTACTAATCCTTTATAGGACAGAATAGAATCCCCTCAGAAAGCCTAATGACATCTTTAATGGGTAATAATCTTTATAATAATAAATAAAAATGGAAAGTATGTAATCATAGAATTAGAGCAAACTGATGGAGTCTGGGGGAAGAATTTATTAAAAACTCTAATTAGAGGAATGTGATTTCAGTAAGCAGTGCCCCTTGTGAAGAGCTAAAATCCATTAACCTTCTACTTTTAGAGGGGCCAGGGCATAATTAAAATCAAATTAGTATCAAATAGACTGTCAAGCTTTTTTTCCTCCCCCACTTTGGAGACAGGGTCTCACTCTGGTGCCCAGGCTAGAGTACAGTGGCATCATCAGAAAAAAACTGCAACCTCAAACTTTTGGGCTCAAGTAATCCTATAGCTGGAACTATAGGAGCATAGTGCCATGCCTCGCTAATTTTTCTATTTTTTTCTAGAGACGAGGTATTACTATGTTGCTCAAGCTAGTTTCAAACTCCTCCAATCAAGCACTCCTCCCACCTCAGCCTCCCAAAGTACTAGGATTACAGGTGCGAGCCACCACACCTGGCTGACTGTTAAGCTTCTTAAGCAGATTACCTGAGGATTTATAATATAAACAGCGTGAGAGACAGTGGTGACTTGGACTGAACAGTAGCAGTGGAGATGGAAAGAAGCAGATGATTCAAGAAAGCTTAAAGAGAGAAAAGGCAAGTCTCAATTCTCAAGACCAAAAGACTTGCCTTTTAGAAAATCAATAGAAAACAGTGACAGAAATTCTCAGCGAGAATACAGAGAAGCGTCAAGGATGATAGGGTGGAGGTTGTAGATTCACTGAAATGAGAAATAAAGGAAGGAGGGGAGAGAAAAGAGGCGGCAGAGGGATTGGTGAGTTATCACGTAAAGAACACAACGTAGGGGTATAGGGCATACTTCCTGGGTAAGGGCTCAACTACAAAGTGGACTTTACCTAACAAACACAAACAATGTGACCTCGTCATTTGTACCCTTCTATCAATCTGGGTTAAAAAAAAAAAAGTAACTAAGGAAGAGAACCAATATTAGGAAGAAAGAATATGACAGGGCCACGTGCAGGCTCATACCTGTAATCTTAGTATTCTGGGAGATAGAGAGGGGAAAACTGCCTGAGCTCAAGAGTCTAAGACCAAAAAAAGAAAAGAAAAGAAAAAAGAGTTCAACACCAGCCTGAGCAAGAGCAAGAGCATGAGCATGAGCCCACCTCTACTAAAAACAGAAAAATCAGACAGGCATTGTGGCAGGTGCCTATAGTCCCAGCTACTCTGGAGGCTGAGGAAGGTGACTTGCTTGAGTCTAGGACTATGAGGTTGCTGGGAGGTGAGCTAGGCTGACACCACAGCACTCTAGCCTGGGGCAACAGAATGAAACTCTGTCTCAAAAAAAAAAAAAGCCTGAGCGCCTGTAGCTCAGTGGTTAGAGAGCAGGGCACATACACCAGGGCTGGTGGATTCGAACCCAGCCCGGGCCTGCTAAACAACGACGGCTACAACAAAAAAATCACAATCACAATTTCTAGATAATAATAAATGTTTAACTTTGACTTGCATGCATTTTCAGAAGTGACTGAAATTTCCTAGGGTAGAGTGCTGAATAAGAAGTGGCTGAAGACTGAACCTATGGATAAAGAATATCCATTATCTAATGGTCAGAGACAGAAGTAAGCCTGAAAAGAGAATAGTGTAGAGAAATCAAAATAGGAAAAGAGAATTCACAAAAGAGAAAAGTGGGGGTCAATAAATGCTGCTAAAAGATCCTATAAGATGAAAACTGAAAAAGTTCATGGAAAATGTATGCAAATTTCAAAGTTAAATATTTATTACTATCTAGAAATTGTGATTGCTATTAACTATATTATATTTAGAAACAGAGTCACAAAGCTATTACTTCAATCTTTTCTATAAGATGAGTACAAGTGGCTCGGTGCCTGTGGCTCAAGCAGCTAAGGCGCCAGCCCATACACCTGAGCTGGTGGGTTCGAATCCAGCCCAGGCCCACCAAACAACAATGATGGCTGCAACCAAAAAATAGCTGGGCGTTGTGGCAGGCGCCTGTAGTCCCAGCTACTTGGGAGGCGGAGGCAGGAGAATCGCTTGAGCCCAGGAGTTGGAGGTTGCTGTGAGGTATGATGTCACAGCACTCTATCCAAGGTGACAGCTTGAGGCTCTGTCTCAAAAAAAAAAAAAAAAAGACCAGTAAAAACCAAAATCCTAAAAAAAGTTTTAAAAAGTTTGTTTTGGGGGGTGGTGCCTGTGGTTCAATAAGTAGGGCACCAGCCCCATATACCGAGGGTGACGGGTTCGAACCTGACCCCAAACTGCAACAACAACAACAAAAATAGCTGGATGTTGCAGCGGGCACCTGTAGTCCCAACTACTTGGGAGGCTAAGGCAAGAGAATTGCTTAAACTCAAGAGCTGGAGGTTGCTGTGAGCTGTGATGCCACAGTACTCTACGAAGGGTGACAAAGTGAGACTATCTCTAAAAAAAAATAATAAAAAAAAGTAAAGTTTGTTTTTTTGTTTAGACAGAGTACTCTGTAGCCTGGGCTGGAGTGCCATGGCCTCAGCCTAGCTCACAGCAAACTCAAACTGCGTAAGCAATCCTCCTGCCTCAGCCTTCCGAATAGCTGGGACTACAGATATGAGAATGCCTGGCTAATTTTTGTATTTTTAGTAGAGAAAGGGTCTCTCTCTTGCTCAGGCTTATCTCCAACTCCTGAGCTCAAGTGATCCTCCTGCCTCCACTTCACAGAGTGCTAGGATAACAGGTGCGAGCCACCACATCCAGCCTTAAAAAACGTTTAAGGCTTGGCACCCATAGCACAGTGATTACAGCATCAGCCACATATACCAAAGTAGCAGGTTCAAACCTGGTCGGGCCAGCTAAACAACAATGACAACTGCCTCAAAAAATAGCTGGGCGCTATGGCGGGCGCCTACAGTCCCAGCTACTTGGGAGGCTGAGGCAAGAGAATCTCTTGAGCCCAAGAATTTAAGGTTGCTGTGAGCTGTGATGCCACTGCACTCTACTGAGGGCATCATAGTGAGACTCTGCCTCAAACAAACAAACAAAAAAGTTTTAAACTCTATTAAATTAAAATTGCCTATAATAAACATACATTTATAATTTAAACATATTCCTGGCTTCATCCCTGTCTGTATTTCTATTTAACCAAATAAACCAAACTGGACAGGCTCTCCTACTGCAAAAGTTTAAAATTAAGAGAACATCTTACTTTAACTCAAAGACTTTTCCCTGCCTTTAATGTTGTATCAACCCTCTACAAATAATCATCTAAGAGAGTCCCAAAAGTATACAGGCCCACATGATCTGTTATCAAATGGCCATCTACCTCAAAATCCCAATGAGAGGTCACACCTGTAATTCTAGCTCTTTGGGAGGCAGAGGCAGAAAAACTGCTTGATGTCAGGAGTTTGAGACCAGCCTGATCAAGAGCAATATCCTGTCTCTACAAAAAAGTAGAAAAATTAGTCGGGTATGATGGTACACACAGGTAGTCTCAGCTACTAGCAAGGCTGAGGAAAAGGATCATTTAAGCAAAGGAGTTTGAGATTGCAGTGAGCTATGATGATGCCACTATACTCTTGCCGAGGTAACAGAGCAAGACACTGTCTGAAGAAAAAAAGAAATCCTTATAAGACGAATACTATACTAACATCAAATTGAGAATAAAAATAATGCCCAACAGACACAGACATCAAAGTGTCTGAACAGCTAAGTAAACAAGAGCCTCACCTTCATTTCATTTTTTTTACCCTCTTGCTCCCTATTTGACCTGACAACCCTTTCTCAAGAGAATACAATGGCAGAAAATCCCTGGCATAGCAAATAAGAATGGTAATACAAGTTGAGGATCTCTTACCCAAAATGCTTACCTGGGATCAGAAGTGTTTGGGATTTTGTATTTTTTTGCATTATACTTTTCCACACCCCTAATCTGAAAAAAAAATTTTTTTTGAGACAAAGTCTTACTTTGTCACCCTCAGTAGAGTGCCGTGGCATCACAGCTCACAGCAACCATAAACTCTTGGGCTCAAGCGATTCTCTTGCCTCAGCCTCCCAAGTAGTTGGGACTACAGGCGCCTGCCACTACACCCAGCTATTTTGTTGTTGTTGTTGCAGGTGTCATTATTGTTTTAGCTGGCCTGGGCCAAGTTTGAACCCGCCAGCCTCAGTGTATGTGGCTGTTGCCATAACTAGTGTGCTATGGGTGCTAAGCCTAACCTAAAATTTTGAAATCCAAAAAATTCCACTGAACCTACAGATTTTGCAGCATTTTGGATTTCAGATTTTCAGATTAAGGATCCTCAACCTGCATCTGTACCCAACTTCTTTCACACAATAACATGCACCCAGCAGAAAAGTTTATAAAGAATTTGACCTTGCAAAACTCACAACATTTATGTTTAACCAAAAAAGAATTTAAAACTATATACCTATGTCAATTCCTCTTCGCACAGTACTTTTGTCAGAGTCCTGGTGACCAATCAGATCTTCCACCCAGTGAATATAGTTGAGTCTCAAGGGAACTGTGGGAATTAGTCTCTCCAATGGAATATCAATAGAAAGTCCAAAATCTTCCCTCAGGAGAGTACAAGTCAGAGCTCTGACTGCTTCAGGGTCTTTAAAATTAAGACTAGGGGATGAGAAAAAGTAAAACTGATTAATAAGATTCGGTCTGCTACATAAACTCTGTGGCAACCAGGCAATACCAAACGCCCTTTTGAATTTCCTAGAAAGATCACACATAGTTTATGCAGAGCACTCAGCATACGTGGCATAAACGTAGGTATTTAACAAACACAGTCACAGCATATGAAAGGCAAAACGATTCTCTACCCAAAACACTACATAGCCAGACATGGAACATATAGAATAACAGACCTCTGTTCAAATTCCTGATCTGTCCCCTTAGCTGTAACACCTTGCACAAGTTATTTACCTCTATGACACTGTTTCCTGGCCGTAAAATGAGCGAACAACACTGCTGTAGATAACGTGTGAAAACTACTTAGCATATGTGTGGTTGTATAAATGCTGGAAAAATGGAACTATTTTATAAATGCTGGCCATTTTTTACTGTGCTTTTTTTTTTTGAGACAGAACCTCAAGCTATCCCCCTGGGTAGAGTACCATGGCATCACGCTCACAGCAACCTCCAACTCCTGGGCTCAAGCGAGTCTCCTGCCCCAGCCTCCCAAGTAGCTGGGACCACAGGTGCCCGCCACAACGCCTGGCCATTTTTTGGTTGCAGCCATCATTGTTGTTTGGTGGGCCAGGGCTGGGGATTCAAACCCGCCACCTTAGGTGTATGTGGCTGGCGCCTTAGCCGCTTGAGCCACAGGCGCCAAGCCATTTTTTACTGTTCTTAATGATGTCATTTGACATTGGCATTCTTTGAAAATCATATTTAAAAGTGGATAGTAAAATGTTTAATAATGAAAATAGGATAAAATACTCAAATATAACAAATATTACAGACATGAAGTTTATAAAATGTAACTTTTTAAGTTTTATGAAGTATAATTTACATATTATAAAATCTACTTGGTAAGTATAAAATAGTTTTTAGTATATTAACAGAGTTGTGCAACCATCACCACAACTCAATTTTAGAACATTCTCATTACCCTCAAAAAGAGACCACATGCCCAGCTGCAAGTCATTCCTCATTTCCAACCGTAGCCTTAGCTTTCTGTCTGTATTGATTTGCATTTTTGTGGACATTTCATATAACTGAAATCAGTAGTCTTGTGTGTCTGGATTCTTTCACTTAGCACGTTTGTGAAGTTCACACCTGTTGTAACATATACCAGTACTTCATTCCTTCCAATCACTGAGTCTATCATACAGATAACTACATTTTGTTCATCCATTCACCACTGAACATTTGGACTGCTTCTACTTTTTGGCTATCTTAAACAATGCTGCTATGAATATTTCATATACAAGTCTTTGGACATATGTTTTCACTTCTCTTTGGTAGACACCTAGGAATCGATCATACGACATATATTTATGTTTAACATTTTAAGAAACTTGGGCCAATATAGCTATTTTGATGTTAAAACTCTGCTAAACTGATATTAAAAAAAAGAAAAGCAACAAACTTCACTTATAAACAGGGCATTTTGAAGGGAGAGCAGAAAGCCAATAGATGAGATTATAAGGCAGAAACAGCTTTGAAACCATCTGCTTGGAAATCTGGCCTTAAGTTGTATTTTCAGACAACTGTCATCCACACCGTCTTCTTTTCTGTTCCCTGCATGGTACATCAGATGACCAATCATTTGAAAACCTCAATGCTCATCTGAATGCTTGAGTGTCAAGATAGAAGGAAAACTACTGGTAGCCTTCTAGCAGGTACCAACAACCCAAGCTCACTTCATCACCCACAGCAAAAATGTTCTAGCATAGAAGTCAGGAGACCTGGGCTCGAATCTTGGCTCTGCAATCAATTAGCCGTGGACATAGGTAAGTCACTTGAACTCTTAGATATATTTCTCTATCTACAAAATTAAGGAACTGAATATGACAATCTAAGGGTCCTTTTAGCTGTAATTTTATGATTCTATGAGGAATACTATAAATTAGTACAATGATAGTCAAATATATATAAAGCAAATTACAAACACGCAAGCAGTTGAAATAGTTGCCAAAAACAGATAGAATAAGCAAAACACCAGTAAACATTTCTATCGTCCTCTAGTCTGACCTGATAACAAATTCTTCTTCTTCTGTTACACATATTATGCCAGGCACAGAGTAACATAATTGAACCTATATTAAACAGACAATCAGTAGTTGGTAGATGACATGACTTACTCTTTAAAAAAACTGTTTATGCCTGTAAGCCTAGCACTCTGGGAGGTCCAGGCAGGTAGACTGCTTTAGCTCACAAGTTCAAGACCAGCCTGAACAATAGCAAGACCCCATCTCTTCTAAAAATAGAAAAACTAAGGCAAGAAGATTGCTTGAGCCAAGAGTTGGAGGTTACTGTGAGCTATGACGCCACAGCACGCTATCCAAGGTGACAGCTTGAGACTCTGTCTCAAAAAAAACAAAAAAACAAAATAAAAAAACTGTTTAGGCCAGGTGAGGTGGCTCATGCCTATAATCTTAGCACTATAGGAGGTGGGAGAATCCCTTGAGTTCAGGAGTTCAAGACCAAACTGAGTAAGAGTAAGATGCTGTCTCTACTAAAAATATAAAAAATTAGCTAAGCATCATAGCAGTTGCCTATAGTCCCATGCCTATAATCCCAGCTACTTGGGAGGCTGAGGTAGGATGATTGCCTGAACCCAGGAGTTTGAGGTTGCTATGAGGTAGGCTGACACCATGGCACTCTAGACTGGGGCAATACACTCTGTCTCAAAAAAAAAAAAAAAAAAAAAAGTTTTGAAAAACACAATTTTCAGGCCATACACAGCAGCTCATGCCTAATCTCAAGAGTTCAAGATCAGCCTGAGTAAAAACAAGACTCTGGGCCTGGCGTGGTGGCTCACACTTGTCCCAACAATGTGGGAGGCTGAGGCGGGTGGATTGCCTGAGCTCAGCTGAGTTTGAGACCAGCAGAAAACCAGCATGAGCTGGAGTGAGCCAGAGTGAGACCCATCTCTACAAAAAAAAAAAAAAAAAGTCAATGTTGTGGCAAGCGCCTGTAATCCCAGCTACATGGGACGCAAAGGGTAAGAGAATCACTAAAGGAAGAAAGAAAGAAAAAATATATATTTATATAAAAACAAAACTTCAAACTAAGATAAAGTGAAAGCCAGATGGAATTGAAAGCAAAAATAAAAAACATGATCCCATCTCTACTAAAAATAGAAAAACTAGTCAGCCATGGTGGTGGGTCCCTGCAGTCCCAGCTACTTGGGAGGCTGAGGCAAGAGAATCACTTGAGCCCAAGACTTTGAGGTTGTTGTGAGCTATGATGCCACAGCACTCTATCTAGGGCACAGAGTGAGATTCTGTCTAAAAAAAAAAAGAAGAAGAAAAAAAATTTTTCTTTTTTTTTTTTTTGAGACAAGAGCCTCAAGCTATCCCCCCGAATAGAGTGCTGTGGCATTATACCTTACAGCAACCTCCAACTCCTGGACTCCAGCAAGTCTCCTGCCTCTGCCTCCCAAGCAACTGGGACCACAGGTGCTCGCCACAATGCCTGGCTATTTTTTTTTGGTTGCAGCCATCATTGTTGTTTGGTGGACCCGGGCCAGATTCAAACCTGCCAACTTAGGTGTATGTGGCTGGCACCTTAGCCACTTGAACCACAGGCACCGAGCCAACAATTTTCATAATAAAAGATACTGTGAAAACAGTGAAGACAGACAAGATTAGAGTTAATGAATACAAATTATCTATTATATATAAAAATTACACTCTACACCTAAATACGACTATTCCTTCTAACACTTAAGAATACTTCAGGATACTAATTTATAGGGGGAAAATACAGAAGGAATTAAGAATGATACTTTAGGCCAGGCATGGTGGTTTACACCTATAATACTAGCACTCTGGGAGGCCAAGGCGAGTGGATTGCTTAAACTCAGTATTTTAAGACCAGACTAAGCAACAGCAAGACCCCACCTCTAAAACCAGAAAAAACAGCTAGGCATAACGGCACAAGCCTGTAATCCCAGCTACTCAGGAGGCTAAGGCAAGAGGATCGCTCAAGCCCAGGAGTTTGAAGAGGTTGCTATGAGCTAAGACACCATGCACTCTACTCAGGGCAACAGAGTGAGACTCTGTCTAAAAGGAAAAAAAAAAAAAAAAAGAACAAAATGTTAACATAATCTATAGTAAACAGAAAATGGCTATAATGTCATCTCAAAAGATAAGTGCCTAGAAGCAATCTACTCTCACAGCACTGAGCATACTGAGTTTAGTGCTCTAGACCTTGGTTTTTAGTACCACTCCCCATTAAAAAGAATCAGAGTTCCTTGGATAAATGGCTATTACAGGTTTAGAGTAGGGAAAGTATAAGATAGACCTGAAACATCTTATTTCATCTGAAAAATATTAACAGAATGCACTCAAAGGAAGATAGGGACAAGCCAAAAGTACATTATAAGGCCTGGAGTGGTGGCTTGCTAGCACTCTGGGAGGGCCGGACAGGTGGATCACCTAAGCTCATGCGTTCAAGAACAGCCTGAGCTAGAGTGAGACTTCGTCTCTAAAAATAGCCAGGCATTGTGGCAGGGACCTATTGTCCTAGCTACTTGGGGGCTGAGGCAAGAGAATCGCCTAAGCCCAGGAGTTTGAGGTTGCTATGAGCTATGACCCCATGACACTCTACCAAGAGTGACAAAGTGAGATTGTCTCAAAAAAACAAAACAGGGGTGGTGCCTATGGCTCAGTGAGTAGTGTGCCAATCCCATATACCAAGGGTGGTGGGTTCAAACCTGGCCCTGGCCAAACTACAACAACAACAAAAAATAGCCAGGCATTGTGGTGGGCACCTGTAGTCCCAGCTACTCAGGAGGCTGAAACAAGAGAATCGCCTAAGCCCAGGAGCTGGAGGTTGCTGTGAGCTGTGACCCCACGGCACTCTACTGAGGGCAACAAAGTGAGACTCTGTCTCAAAAAAAAAAGACAAAAAAACCAGGCTTAGTGTCTGCGGCTCAAGTGGCTAAGGCACCAGCCACATACAGCTGAGCTGGTGGGTTTGAATCCAGCCTGGGCCCACCAAACAATGACAGCTGCAACCAAAAAACAGCCGGGTGTTGTGGCGGGCACCTGTAGTCCCAGCTACTTGGGAGGCGGAGGCAGGAGAATTGCTTGAGCCTAGGAGTTGAAGGTTGCTGTGAGCTGTGATGCCATGGCACTCTACCCAGGGTGACAGCTTGAGGCTCTGTCTCCAAAAAACCGAAACAAACAAAAAAAACTGGGCAGCACCTGCAGGTCAGTGGGTAGGGCGCTGGCCCCATATACTGAGGGTGGCAGGTTCAAACCTGGCCCAGCCAATCTGCAACAAAAAAAAATAGCCGGACGTTCTAGCAGGCGCCTGTAGTCCCAACCACTTGGGAGGCTGAGACAAGAGAATCACCTAAGCCCAGGAGTTGGGAGGTTGCTGTGAGCTGTGCTGACACAGCACTCTACCAAGGGCAGTAAAGTGAAACTCTGTCTCTAAAAAAACAAAACAAAAAAAACAAAGCCAGTGTGAAGGGGCTCCAACTAGGCAAATCTCAGTCAATCTGAATGTAGGATGCTAACAAGGTTATAGCATGTAGAATCCCAGAGTACATGAATCCACATTTATATAAATAAGTAAAGAGACGGGGGAAAGGACAGCTCCTACTTAGAACAGAATGACAATAAATATAGGAGTAATGAAGTAAGAAAATTACATTTGGCAATCATTATGCCAATAACTGTTTCAATTAACAATCATCAAAGGACGATAAAAATAGTGGGTAAAAGTCTGAAGAGAAACAGGCTACTTACATAGTCTCAAAGTATTTCCCCATAAATTAACAATTACAAAGTGAAAATAGTAACATAAAATGAAAAAGCCTGACAGATACTACCTTAGCCAAGTGATCAAAGTTAACATCCTCAATTATTAAACAAACTAATATTATATTCTTCAGTGATACACTGAAAGGAACAAGAAGGGATAAAGAAAGCAAGAGCTTTAAAAAGTATACAAAATTAAACAATATTCAGGAATAAGACAGTTGTATAATTTTATCAATATGCTAAAATTATAAGGGTGAATTTTATAGCCTGCCAATGATATCTCAATGAACACATAAAATGGAAAGGAGCAGGAAGTTTTTTTAAAAAATAGAGAATAGGCTCCGCGCCTGTGGCTCAAACGGCTAAGGCGCCAGCCACATACACCTAAGGTGGCGGGTTCGAATCCCCAGCCCGGGCCCGCCAAACAACAATGATGGCTGCAACCCAAAAAATG
>NW_003852540.1:3415914-3421805 GCF_000181295.1 Otolemur garnettii | reverse complement strand
AAAAAAAAAAAAAAAAAAAGATTAAGTTTCAAGACAACTTTCTAGGTATAAAATACTCTTGTGTCTCCAGAAAAAAGGGATACAGAATTACTAACACCTATCCTAGAAAAATTACTAGACTTTACAAATTAAAAGAAAAAAGTCACTTACCTGTAGGCAAAATGTTAAGTCATCTATTGGGGGGGTAGCAGGGTAAATGAGGCTGGCTGTAGACTTTCACACAGCACCATTCAATAGCATAAGACAAAGAACACTGACTACAAAGCTCTTTGAAGAAAAAAGTATGACTCAATTTTATACTCAGCCAAACTGTATCTCAAGTATAATGACAACAAATAAAAATTTCTGAGCATACTAGATTATCATGAGCCCTTCCTAAAGAAATTCCTAATGGAAACGGTTCAATCAATCAAGAGATAAATGAAGCATCATCAACTAAGTTCTTGGAAACTCTGACTTTAAACAAATCCGTGTTTAATGAAACCAATTATTTTTCCCCCTCAAAGTTACAAAACAACAACATTGAAGGAAATATGTCACTTGAAGACCTGCTGTATCTTGTTTCACTTAAGATTCTAAAACCTCTTGACATTGAGAACTTACTGTATAGCAAAACAAACCAGCATTGAGCACTGACACTATTTTAACCACAGAGCTGAGGTTAAAACACCTGTGAATTATGGCAACATAATAAAATGTAAGGAGTTACAAACCACGAAACATACACATAATGAAAAATCATGAAAGGAACTGGGAAAGGGAGAGGTAGTTAACTATATTTATTATTTTCTCATCTTTTATACAAAGGTCAAAAGATTTCTGTCTTTTTTTTTTTTTGCAACACATTCTGTTGCCCAAGCTGGAGTACAGTGGCATCATCATAGCTCACTGCAACCTCAAACTCCTGGGTTCAAGTGATCCTCCTGCCTCCCTGAGTAGCTGGGACTACAGGCAAATGCCCAAAACCCAGCTCATTTCTCTGTAGAGACGGGATCTAGCTCTTGCCCAGGCTGGTCCAGAACTCCTGGCCTCAAGCTATCCTCCTGCCTGAGCCTCCCAAAGTGCTAGGATTATAGGCCACTGTGCTTAGCCAAAACATTTCATTTAAAGGTGATAAATTAAGCAGCAGAAAAACACATTTAAGAAAATAAATGCTAACGCCAGGTGCAGTGGCTCACGCCTGTAATCCTAGCATTCTGGAAGGCTGAGGCAGTTGGGTTTGGGACCAGCCTGAGTCAGAGCAAGACGTTGTCTCTAAAAAATAGCCAGGCATTGCAGCAGGCACCTGTGTTCCACCTACTTGAGAGGCCAGAGAATAGCTTGAGCCCAAGAGTTTGAGGTTGCTATGAGCTATGACACCACAACACTCTATTGAGGGTGACAAAGTGAGACTCTGTCTCAAAAAAAAAATTAAATTAAATTAAAAAAGAATATAAACACTAGAAGAATTAACATAAGAAATATAATTAATAAGAATTATAAGAAATAATATATTCAGATAAAATCAGATGGTAGAGGGAGGTGAAAAGCATATCATACAGTATAAAGATAACAAAAGCAATTAAAAAAAGCACAACTGGCTCAGCGCCTGTGGCTTAAGTGGCTGAGGTGACAGCCACATACACCTAAGGTGGCAGGTTCGAATCCAGCCCAGGCCTGCCAAACAACAATGATGGCTGCAACCAACAAATAGTTGGGCCTTGTGGCAGGTGCCTGTGGTCCCAGCTTCTTGGGAAGCTGAGGCAGGAGACTTGCTTGAGCCCAGAAGTTGGAGGTCGCTGTGAACTGTGATGCCACAGCACTCTACCCAGGGGAATAGCTTGAGACCCTGTCTCAAAAAAAAAATAATAAAAAAGCACAACATGAAACAAATGCAAAATAAATAAATACAATAGTAAACGTAAGGCTCTCAGATTAAACCACAAACCCATAGCAAACTAACCACAATAAATTATGCTGGTAGGCTCCACACCCATTGCACCAGTCACATGCTTAGAGGCTGGGCGGTTAGAACCTGGCCAAGGCCTGCTAAACAGAAAAAAAATGCCAGGCATTGTAGCAAGCACCTGTTGTCCCAGTTACTTGGGAGGCTGAGGCAAGAGACTCGTTTAAGCCCAAGAGTTTGAGGTTACTGGGCAGCGCCTGTAGCTCAGTGAGTAGGGCACCAGCCCCATATACTGAGGATGGTGGATTCAAACCCGACCCCAGCCAAACTGCAACAAAAATATAGCTGGGAGTTGTGGCAGGCGCCTCTCATCCCAGCTACTCTGGAGGCTTAGGCAAGAGAATCACCTAAGCTCAAGAGCTGGAGGTTGCTGTGAGCTGTGACACCGCAACAGTCTACAGAGAGTGACAAAATGAGATTCTGTCTCTTAAAAAAAAAAAAGAACTATGCTGGTAAATAAAGACTATGGCTTAAATAGAACAAGCCAAACACTGAAAATAAGAGTTTAAGTAAAACTCTATCAGACAACTATAAATAAAAAAGAAAAAAGTTATTTTACTTGTTCTGGTTTCTTTTCTTTTTTTCGCAGTTTTTTGGCCAGGGCCAGGTTTGAACCTGCTACCTCTGGTATATGGGGCCGGAATCACCTAAGCCCAGGAGTTGGAGGTTGCTGTGAGCTGTGACGCTATGGCACTCCACAGAGGGCGATAAAGTGAGACTGTCTCAAAAAAAATAAAAAATAAAAAAAGGAAGTATTGCTATATCTGGGATAAGAGGCTGGATAAACCTAGCAATGGCAGAGACAGGAGTGAAAAGGATTAAGAAAGATATTGGAGGAAATATTTCTGAGATTTGGTGATGAACTGATAGGGAAGGTGAGAGAAAATGTGTTTCACATTTGTCTCCCAGGGTCCTGACTTGTTCAACAGGATAGACACTGCCATCCACTGAAGTTAGGAACTCTGGTAGAAAACCATTTTTGAGGAGAAATATAAATTTGAGCTTTATTTGAGACATCTATGGTGGGAATATCGAGTAAGAAGTGATCTCTAGGTATGGTGTCCAGAGAAGAGATTTGTAGAAATAAATGTGTAAGTGGTTTGCTAATAAGCAAGTGAAGCCCTGGCACAGATGAGAGTGATTACGGAGAAAATTTAAAGTGAGAATGAAAGAGAGCACAAGACCAAGCCTTGAAAATTCCTTTATTAGTGGTACACACAATCATTACAAAGGAATCTCCACAAGGAAACAAAGGGAGGCCAGAGTGAAGAAGAAAACCCATAGCAGTGTGATGCCAAGGAGGCCAACTTAAGAGGGTGTCCATGAACGAAAACAGGCCAGCAAACCTGCTGCTCAGAAGGCAACAAAGAAGTGAAAATCGGAGTTCGTGATGCTTGATCCCCAGAGACCTTTTCAGGAGCTACTTTGGTAAAGGTAAAATTATTAACAGAAAGCACCCTGCAACGAGATAAAGAGTAAAGTATGGTGGGAAAAAAAATGGAGACAGTAAAAATAGATAAATAGATAATTCTTTTGACAAGTTGAGTTGTATAGGGGAGAAAAGGGATGGGGCAGTAGAAATGATAGGGTTGATGGAGAAGTTTTATTAATATATTTTTTTAATGGACAACATATACATTTAAAGGTCAATGGAAAGTCACAAAAGGCCACATGTTATGATTCCATATACTGCATATGAAATCTCTAGAACACATAAATCCTTAGAGATAGAAAATATATTAATGGTTGTTAGGGGCTGGGATGAGGAAGAATGGGGAATGACTAAATTAAGTAAACAGTTTCTGGGCGGCGCCTGTGGCTCAAGGAGTGGGGCACTGGCCCCATATACCAGAGGTGGCAGGTTCAAACCCAGCCCTGGCCAAAAACTGCAAAAAAAGAAAAAAATTAAAGGGTTTCTTTCTTTTTGAGACAGAGTCTCACTATGTCACCCTGCTGTAGAGTGCTGTAGTGTCACAGCAAACTCTTGGGCTTAAGTGATTCTCTTGCCTCAGCCTCCAAAGTAGCTGGGACTACAGGCACTGGCCAGAACGCCTGGCTACTTTTGTTATTGTTGTCATTTTTGTTTAGCAGGCCCAGGCCGGGTTTGAACCCACCACCCGTGTCCCCCCAACCCCACTCTGTGTATGTGGCCAGGGCCCTAACCACTGAGCAATGGCACCAAGCCAATAAAGGGTTTCTTTTGGAGATAATGAAAATGCTCTGGAATCAGACAGTGGTGTTATTTGCATATCCTTATGACTATATCGAACCCACAGAGTTGTGCAATTTAAAATGGTGAATTTTGGGCGGCACCTGTGGCTCAAAGGAGCAGGGCTCCAGCCCCATATGCCTGAGGTGGCGGGTTCAAGCCCAGCCTCGGCCAAAAACTGCAAAAAATAATAATAATAAAATAAAATGGTTAATTTTATGGTTTATGAATTATATCTCAATTTTTTCAGAAGTCAATGAGAAGACGCTAGTCACTAAGAAAGATTATCTGTTTAAGATAAAGAACACTGGGCTCAGCGCCTGTGGCTCAAGTGGCTAAGGTGCCAGCCACATACACCTAAGGTGGTGGGTTCGAATCCAGCCCGGGCCCCGCCAAACAACAATGATGGCTGCAACCAAAAAATAGCCAGGCGTTGTGGCGGGCGCCTGTAGTCCCAGCTACTTGGGAGGTGGAGGCAGAAGACTCGCTTGAGCCCAGGAGTTGGAGGTTGCTGTGAGGCGTGATGCCACAGCATTCTATCCAGGGTGAAAGCTTGAGGCTCTGTCTCAAAAAAAAAAAAAAGATAAAGAACACTGGACTTTGCAAGCTCCTGAGATAGGGAGAGGGTATGGGATCCAAAGTAGAAATAGTCTTTATCTGAAATATAACTGGTTGTCCAAAAGAAAATGGTCTTTCTAAAGGACCTGAAATACTACCTTTACTATGTCTCCCTCATAAGCTAGTTGAAAAAATAATCTCAAAATAAAGATTTTAGATATCTAAAAAAAAATTACATTTTGTCCACCAACTCATACATATCCACCATTGAACTAAAGAATCTATAATAAAAACAATAAAGTAGCTTTAAATAATGATATTGACATATCCCCATAGTAAAATTTTGGTAAATTTGATCTATTAAAATGATAAATGGCCTTAAACCTCAACAATCAAAGCAGCAAAAACTCAATTTACAGGTGGAGGCAGGTTCAAGAAGGAGGAAAAGAGGGGTAGAGGCAGCAGGAGGTTTGGTAAACTCTCCCCTAATGGGCACAATGTAGGGGTGCTGGCATATCTCCTGGGTAAAGGGCTCCACTATATAACTTGGACTCTACCCAACAAATGCAAACAATGCAACCTAATTGTATGTACCTTTATATCAATGTGAAATAGAAATAAATAAATAAATAAAAGTAGAGAGGCCTGTAATCCTAGAACTTTGGGAGGTGAAGGCAGAGGACAGCTTTGAGGCCAGGAGCTCAAAGACCAGCCTGGGCAACACAATGAGACCCCATCTCTACAAAAAATAAAAATAAATAAAAGTGAGCAAAGACATTTCTCCAAAGATATACAAATGGCCAAGAAGCATGTGAAAGAATGATCAACATTACTAATTATCAGGGAAATGCAAATTAAAGCCCCAGGAGGCACCTGTGGCTCAAAGGAGTAGGGCGCAGCCAGGTATACTAGAGGTGGTGGGTTCAAACCCACCCAGCAAAAAACTACAAAAATAAAAAAAAATTAAAGCCCCAAGTCATCAGGATATAACCCTTAGAATGGCCACTGTCAAAAAAACAAAACAAGGCCAGCGACATGGTTCTTGCCTGTAATCCTAGCATTCCAGCAGGCTGAGGCATATGGATTGCTTGAAGTCAGGAGTTCAAGACTAGCCTGAGCTCGGCGCCTATAGCTCAACCGGCTAAGGCGCCAGCCACGTACACCTAAGGTGGCGGGTTC